>NC_134555.1:12838851-13167637 GCF_025594145.1 Primulina tabacum | reverse complement strand
AAGCTCCAGAATTTCAAATTGATGGAAATGGAATACTCTGGATGAAAGGACGATGTATGTGCCAAACTTCGATGGGAATTCGAGAAGAAGTGATGGCCGAGGCACATAAATCGAGATTTTCAGTGCATCCAGGAAGCACCAAGATGTACCGGGATTTGAAAAATAATTACTGGTGGAACGGTATGAAGAAAGATGTAGCTGTCTTTGTTGCTAAGTGTTTAGTTTGTCAACAAGTCAAGGCGGAACATCAAAGGCCTGGAGGACTTTTACAGCCATTGGAGATACCAGAATGGAAGTGGGATAACATCTCCATGGATTTCGTAGTAGGACTACCACGATCAAGACAGGGTCACGATGGGATCTGGGTGATCATTGACAGATTGACCAAGTCAGCCCATTTCTTGCCAGTACGATGAATTATAATTTGGATAAATAGCCACTTTGTATGTGGACAACATAGTGAGGCTACATGGAGTTCCAGCGGGTATACTGTCTGACCGAGATCCGAGATTTGTGTCAAGATTTTGGAAAAGTTTCCAAAAGGCTATGGGAACCAATGTCACTCTCAGCACGGCCTATCATCCCCAAACTGATGGCCAAACCGAATAGACAATTCAAACCCTCGAAGATATGCTGAGGGCATGTGCACTGGATTTTTTCGGAAATTGGAGTGAACAAATACCGTTAATAGAGTTCGCCTATAACAACAGCTACCATAGCAGTATCGAGATGGCTCCATATGAGGCTTTGTATGGTCGGAAGTGTCGGTCGCCTTTATATTGGGATGAAGTTGGAGAAAAAGCTGTTACCGGACCAGAACTCATTCAGTTAACCATTGATAAAGTAGTCATAATCAAGGAGAGACTCAAGGCAGCCCAGGATAGACAGAAGAGCTGGGCCGATCTAAAAGAAGACCATTAGAATTAGAGATTGGTGAGAAAGCTTACGTCAAGGTCTCCCCTATGAAAGGAGTAATTCGATTCAGTAAATCCGGAAAGTTGAATCCAAGATACGTGGGACCGTTCGAGATACTGGAAAAGGTAGGAACCTTAGCCTACCGATTAGCTTTACCACCAGACATGGTCAGGATACTTAACGTTTTTCACATCTCACAACTGAGGAAGTATGTACCAGACCCGAGTCATGTACTTAAAGTTGCACCACTGATGATTGAAGGAAACCTCGACGAAGAACTCAAATATGAAGAAGTCCCTATCGAATAGTGGACACAAAAGACCAAGTATTGAGGCACAGGACAATACCTTATGTCAAGGTACAGTGGTCAAATCATACTGAAAGAGAGGCAACTTGGGAACTCGAGGAGAAGATACGGTCGCAATACCCTCACCTATTTGAATGATCAAGCTAATGCAAGTTTCGGGGACGAAAATTTTAATAAGGAGGGAGGGATGTGAGAACCCGAGATTTTACGATCCCAAGTAAATAAGGTAAGAAATATACGAGCTTAAAAGTTAGCTTAATCTAAGATCGAATAATTTCATTCTAATTATAAAACTTAAATATGAACTTAGATTTTCAACTAGTAACTCGTGGAAATAAATTCAAAGCTCGGGAATGAGCTCAACCAGAAGCCGAGCTGCAAGTAACCACATCCATCGAAGTTTTGTCACGAGAGGAGTAAAACCCAGCTCAAGGACTCGATCTTTCAGCTCAAAGCAGCTCAACCAAGCTTGTCCTAACAAGACCAAAAAGGGAGCTAAAGGATGAGCTAAAGGCTTGGACAAATTAAGTATGCAAGAAATAACCTTTGCGTTAACCCATGAAGGAGCTGCGAGAGAAGCTAAGGGTGACATATTGATGATACAGGAAATGACTCTTTAGAAAATCGAGGTCACATTTAAGGAGTGCATGAGATTTTGAGCCACATTCATGACTAATCTAGAACTTGAAAAATGCATGGGATTTTGGATTTTCATGCATGAAACTTTGTACCTACATTATGAGCACAATAAATCCTTTCTTGGAGCCCAAGTTGGCGTGAATCTAGGGGAGGAGGAAGGTCACAAATTCACCTATAAATAGAGCATGAGGGCTGATGGAAAAGTATACCACAAAAGCACTCAAATTTCGGCTCTCCCCCACCACAAGAGTTCTCGGCCAATTCAACAAGGAGGAAGCTTTGTTCGTGCGGTTCAAGTGCTACAATTCTACGTCAAAGTGCTGCTAGTTTGAAGACGTAATCTTCAAAAAGTTTACGTCAAAATACTGCCTAATTTCAGAGAGGAAATTCGTACAAAAAATCTGCAAATTCTGTAAGTGGGCTTTTGTTATATATTCGTTTGTAATTTTAAACCTGAATATATATTATGACATGCATGATTGTGTGTCTATATTTTCAAAAATATTAAGTATGTCCGTTTAAAATTTCGATCGATTATATGCTCAGTCTGTTATTCGAAATTCTTTGGTTCCGCTGAATCCGTCTGAAACTCTGATATCTGAAATCTCTGATACGTTCTGTCTGGTAAACTCTGAATCTGAGTTGCACTGTTACGATTTGAATTTGAAATGGGACGAGAATTGTAATTCTGTCTGGCCCCCATTGGTGGGTATAAAACCATGTTCTGTTCTGGCCCCCATTGGTGGGTATAAAACCATGTTCTGGCCTCACCCCTTAGAGGACTAACATATTGGGGACAATTTGACCATGGAAATGAGATGAGTAACAGTGTTCTGTCTGTTCTGATATGTTCTGTTCTGAATTGAAATGATCTGAATTGCTTCTGTTTTGTTCTGAATCATTTGATAAGTTTTGTCTCTTATTCGATTCGTTTCCGTTTTGTTAAGTTAAGAATATTAAGTTTTGAAAGCTTGTTAAAAGAACGTTTTAAGAAAACTAAGTTCTATATGTATCTTTTGAATCGATCGACCCCCACTTGCTGAGTGTTTCCAAAAACACTCACCCCTTACAAATTTCAGATAAAAATGAGGAGCAATTGGATGAGGAAGAGCAAGATGCTTTCTGGGGTTGGTGAACCAGAGATCAAGATCAGAACTCAAGATTTTACTTTTCTTTCGTTTCCGCTATTTGAAACTCTGATGTATTTTATTCCATTGTCATTGTAAGACAATACTTTATTTATGAAAAAGACTGATTTGATTTGATATGAGGCTTTATTGTTTTCAATTTAATTGTTAAACAATGCCGGATGTCACCGATGCTTCGGACTCGGGGCGTGACACAGAAGGACAATCAGAGCGGACTATCCAGACATTGGTGGATATGCTTAAAGCTATAGTGCTAGATTTTGGAACTAGTTGGCAAGATTCTTTGTCACTTTATGAGTTTTCGTACAACAACAGTTATCAGACGAGTATAGAGATGGCTATGTTTGAAGCGTTGTATGGCAAGAAGTGCAGATTCCCTCTCTATTGGGATGAAATATCTGAGGTACCTGAACTTGGACATGATATGATTCGAGATATGACTGAGAAACTGAAGCTGATTCCGCAGAGAATGAAGACAGCTCGAGACAGACAGGCCAAATATGCGAATATTCGACGTCGACCATTAGAATTTGAACAAGGAGACAGAGTATTTTTGAAGATTTCATCTTTCAGAGGCATTGTCAGATTTGGCAAGAAAGAGAATTATCTCCTCGTTATATTGGGCCGTATGAGATTCTTGAGAAGATTGGTACTCGTGTCTATCGACTTGCTATTCCGCCTTCTCTATCTGGTATACATGATGTCTTTCATGTATCTATGTTGAGGAAATATCTTCCTGATGCTTCCCATGTTCTTCAGCCAGACGAAGCAGAACTCGATGAAACTCTGAGTTATTTTGAAAAACCAATTCAGATTCTTGATCGTAAAGAAAAGCAACTTAGAACGAAGACTATTCCGCTTGTGAAAGTTCAGTGGAGTCGTCATGGCATTGAAGAAGCTACTTGGGAAACTGAATCAGATATGAGACAGAAATTTCCAGAGTTATTTCATTGATGTGAGTTTTCTTATTTAGCTTCTTTATATCTCTTTCTTGTATGTGATTTGATTGCCTGTGATTTTGGGGACGAATCTGATCTTAGAGGGGGAGAATTGTAATGCCTAAGATTTTATTCTGTTAATCTGAGATTATTAATTGATAAATTGATGTGATTATAGAAGGGCCACTCCGAGACCAGATTTGGAAAGGCATGAGGATTGTAGTGGTGAAATCCAGTAGGTATCGTGCACATGCGCGGAGACGAGGCGCGCATATGCGCGAGAAGCAAGTGCCGAGGCAGAAGACCTCGCGCATATGCGCGAGACTAGGCGCGCATATGCGCGAGCATGTGTATTGTTCGAGTGCCCAGACAGTAGGTCTCGCGTATATGCGCGAGATGGGGCGCGCATATGTGCGAGCAAGATTATGGTACAAGCGCAAAGACAGTAGGTCTCGCGCATATGCGCCAACATGGGACGCGCATATTCTCGAGGTGGTGAGTTCATCATTTGCCGAGACAGAGAGTCTCGCGCATATGCGCCGGTGATGGTCGTGCATATGCGCGAGACGTGCAGTATGTATATTGAGCCACATGTCTTTTCCATGCATATAATAGGTAAATTTATTCAATCCCTTCAGATTTGCAAAGAAAGAAACCGAGAAGCCATAGAAAAATCCTCAAAACTTCTTCAGATTTGAGAATTTTGATTTTGTGAGATCCGACCGTCAGAATTTCATTCCGAGTTTGGTACCGTGCTCCTCTCGACAAGAGCTTCAAGAATATGTGCGTTTATTTTCTTTTCATCATGATTTGAAAATATATTGTTGAGAGAATCATAATTTGATCTATATTATGTGTTCCTGAGATTGTGGTAATCGTATAATCGAAGCCGGATCGAAGAACAGATATTATATGAAATTGTTATCATTTTCCAGATTTGATTTGATTGAGAATATACAGATTTGGTATTGGAATTGTGTTTATCGATCGATTATGAGTTGTTAAGATTGGTATCTATTGATATTATATTTCTGGTATCTCGAGATTGTGCTGTTATGCCGTCGAAACAGAATTAGATTGAGATTGATCAATTCATGTCTTGAATTGAGTTGTATATTGATGTTGTACTTCTCGAATGTCATTCTAGATTGATATTGAAGATTTCAAAGACAGAACAAAGCAAAACCCCGAGAAAAGAAATGTATAAATCAATGTTAAATCGGGAAGATACGACTCGAGTCAGAGATAGCTTGAGTTTCCCAAAATCACATATTTTATTGTAATTGCTTTGATGTTTGCAATTCATGAGTTTGATATGCTTAGTCTATTGAGTTATAGCAAAGCATGTATAGAGTATTTGGCAGATGTGCCATGTCTTTGGCAGATGTGCCAAGTCACTGGACATTTGGTTTATATCGATGTTGCTTAGGAGTAGATCGACTCCTATTGTAGAGATTCGATTTAGAAGGCCAAAGTCTGGGAATAAGAACGTATAACCATCTAGCTGGAAAGAGTGGGTGGGAGACTGTTGCGTTCTAATTCGAACCGGGATCCCTATATAAGAGTCGAGTCAAGATTATGAGTTAAAGAGTTTGATTTATTGCTTTGTATCGATTTATGGTTTCGTAGACTACGATGCATATTGTTTTATAAATGTTATATGCTTTATATATGTTATATGAAATGCATGTAAATGTTGTTTATACTGGGAATATATTTCTCACCGGAGTTATCCGGCTGTTGTTGTGTTTGTATGTGTGCATGACAATAGGTGGGACAGGATCAGGGTCAAGAAGAGGATAGAAGATCAAGATTAGAGTGGAGATTCGGACCTAGATGTAGACCTGGTTTTCAACACTTAACATGTAGTGAATGAACACTAGTTTGTTATGACGTTCTTTTGTACAAGACTTGTACTTTTGATCATGTTATAGATATTAAACTTGATCTTGTAATTTGAATGAGATGGGACCGACTTGTTATAAAACTTGTACACTTGTTTATAAGGTGTTCAATAATTAAAAAAAAAAAAATTTACGCCCCAGTTTATTTAATTGATCCATTTAATCCCAAAGAAGATTAAGAAATGAATTACCATCCGGGTCCCCACATCAGCTGGAGACTGTGGAGACTGCACTTTTTGGCTTTGTTGGCCATGTGGTTTATCCGGAAGGGGAGATTATCATTCCATTGACTTTGGGCTCCCGGGATCTTAGGAAGACAGTGATAACAACTTTCATTGTGGATTCCCCATCATCATATGACATCATTCTGGGCTGGCTGGCTATGAATGAGCTGAGGGCCATGGCATCCACCTATCACCAAAAGATCAAGTTTCTTGTGGGAGCCCGGGTAGGTGAAGTCCGGGGAGATCAACCTTCTTCTCGGAAATGTTATGTGGAAGCAGTCCAGGCTGATCAAAGTAAAACCAGGAGGGAGGGGAAGAAAACAAGAATTGATGAAGTAGGAGGGAAAGTAGTGGAGAAGGGTGAGGTACATTTTGTGGCGGAGGAAGAGCAGGAGGTTGTAGAAGCCGGACCAGGCCAGAAAATCCCGGTGGCTCAGGACCTTCGTACATCCACCCGAGTTAGTTTGATTAATTGTTTAAAAACTAATATTCATGTTTTTGCCTGGTCCCAGCAGGAATTGACAGGGATCTCACCCTTGATATCAAAACATCAGTTAAATATTCTCCCGGGATCTCACTCGGTAAAGCAAAAGAAGAGGCACTTTGGTCCTGAAAAAGGCAAAGTTATTGATAAACATGTGAGAGATCTGCTGAAGGCCGGCCACATTCAGGAAATTCAATTTCCTACCCGGCTCTCGAATATGGTGTTGGTGCCAAAATCTACCGGAAAGTGGAGGATGTGTGTGGACTTCCGGGATCTCAATAAAGCTTGCCCCAAGGACCACTATCCATTGACCCAGATTGATAAATTGGTGGACTCCACCTCGGGCTATGAGCTGCTGAGTTTCATGGACGCTTACCAGGGGTACAATCAAATCCCCCTGGCCAAAAATGATCAAGATAAGGCCAGCTTCATCACCTTGGGGGGTATGTTTTGTTACGTTGTAATGTCTTTTGGGTTGAAGAATGCAGGGGCCACTTACCAGCGGCTCATGAACAAAGTCTTTGAGAAGCAGTTGGGCCGGAATGTGGAAGTATATGTGGACGATATTTTGGGCAAGTCTAAAGAGGTTGCGGCTTTCATTACCGATTTGGAGGAAACTTTTGCCACTCTGATGCATTATGGAATCAAGCTCAATCCTGCCAAATGTATCTTTGGCGGGAAGAGTGGCAAGTTCTTGGGTTTCATAGTGACAGACCGGGGAATTGAGGTGAATCGGGAGTAAGTCAAGTCCGTATTATGCATGCCATCTCCTCGATCTGTCAAAGAAGTGCAGAAGCTGACCAGGAGGATTGCTTCTCTTTCTCTAATTATATCTCGGTCAGCACACAGAAGTTACCCTTTCTTTCAGGTCCTAAGGCAGGCCCAACAATTTGGATGGAATGAGAAGTGTGAACAGGCCTTTCAGGATTTGAAGATCCATCTTGCAGAGCTTCCTGTATTAGTAAAGCCGGAGCCCGGGAGAAATTGTTTGTTTATTTATCTATTATTTATCTACTACAGAGTATGATGTCAGCTCAGTACTGATAAAGGAAGAAGGCTCTGATCATATGCATGTCTATTATGTCAGTCATGCTCTGAGAGGCCCCGAGCTTCGGTACAGTGAAGTAGAGAAGGTAGCCCTGGCCTTGGTTATTACAGCCCGGAAGCTGAGGCTTTATTTTCTTTCGCACCAAATCATTGTTCTTACTAATAGTCCTCTGGGAGGATTATGACTCATACGGAAGTATCCGGGTGAATGATCAAGTGGGCAGTAGAATTGGGCGAGTATGATATTGAATACAAACCCCGAGTGGCCATCAAAGCACAGGCCTTGTCAGATTTTTTATCCGAGATGGTCCAGCCCGATGAAGAAGAAGTATGGAGAGTTTTTGTGGATGGGCATCTAGCCTTGCTGGATGTGGAGTAGGAGTGGTAGTAATATCTCCCCTTGGAGAAAAGATTAAGCTAGCCCTGAGAATTGATTTCCGGGTAACTAACAATCCAGTTGACTATGAAGCTGTTCGTACCGGCATCAGAGCTGCCCGGGAAGTTGGAGCTTCTCGGATCATTTTATACTCTGATTCACAATTGATTACACAGTAGATCAAGGGTGTTTATGAAGCTAAGGATGATAGGATGCTCAAATATCTACAGCTCATCAAAGCCCAGTCAGAAGTTTTTATGGATTGGAGTATTGAACAAATACCCCGGGAAGAGAATAACAAAGCAGATGCTTTGGCAAAAATGGCTGCTTCTTTATTAGAAGCCAGTACCCGGGAAGTATTGCATATTTTCCGACTAGTCCTCTCCTCAAAGGAAGAAATATTGCCAGCACCCGAGTACTCCTGGATGACACCCCTGATCAAATTCATTATAAACAATGAATTACCTAAAGACAAAGCTCGAGCCCAGAAGATCAAGAGAAAAGCTCTCAGGTTTGTTCTCTTAAACAATGTCTTGTACAGGAGATTGTTCCAGGGACCTCTATTAAAATTCTTATCTACGATGGAGGTCGATTATGTCCTCCGGGAAATTCATGAAGGGTGCTGCGGTGAACATCTTGGAGGAATATCTTTGGCCCAGAAGACAATGCTTGTGGAATTTTGGTGGCCAAATATTAGCCAAGACTCTGCTCAAGTGGTCCGGACTTGTGAGGGTTGTCAACGTCACTCAAATTTTCAGCATAGTCCGACCACTCCTTTGAAGTCTATTTTGGCATCTTGCCCCTTTGACCAGTGGGGTATGGACATTGTGGGTCCCTTACCAATTGCCCGGGCTCAGAAGAAATTCTTGCTTGTGGCTGTGGATTATTTTTCCAAATGGGTAGAAGCCGAGCATTTGGCCAAAATCATTGAACAAGAACTTTTAAAGTTTTTGTGGAAGAACATAGTGTGCCGGTTTGGAGTACCTATGAGGCTGATTTCAGATAATGAAAGACAGTTCCAGGGAAGGGAGATTACATCTTGGTGCCGGGAAATGAAGATTACTCAGTTTTTCACCTCTGTTGACTACCCTCAGGCTAATGGCCAGACAGAGGTGGTAAATAGAATTATTGTACAAGCATTGAAAACCAGGTTGCAAGGTAAAGGAAAGGACTAGGTAAAAGAATTACCCAGTGTTCTTTGGGCATACAGAACTACCCCCGGGCACCCACTCAAGAAACTCCCTTC
Organism: Primulina tabacum; assembly: GCF_025594145.1. Classification (NCBI taxonomy): domain Eukaryota; kingdom Viridiplantae; phylum Streptophyta; class Magnoliopsida; order Lamiales; family Gesneriaceae; genus Primulina; species Primulina tabacum. The sequence continues at coordinate 13,158,409 of NC_134555.1, read as the reverse complement.
AACTTAGTGTACGGTTCTGAAGCAGTTATGCCAGTTGAAATTCGGAAAACTTCTTCCCGGGTAGAATCCTACCCGGATAACAATGATCAAAGTCGGGCCATGGAGTTGGAATTGGTAGAAGAGAAGAGAGATCGAGCATTAATTCGAATGGAAGCATTCCGGGGCCGGGTTATGAAATCGTATAACAAGAAGGTCCGGATCCGAGACTTCCAAGTAGGGGATCTGGTCATGAAGAAAGTTAATCCAGCAAGAGATGTGGGGAAGCTGGAAGCTCGGTGGGAAGGATCTTACAAAATAACTCGGAGAGTCAGCTCAGGATCCTTTTATCTTGAGGATGCCGAAAGACAAGCTCTCAAGAGGCCCTGAAATGTATTTAATTTAAAGAAGTATTATGCTTGACATATGTAAATATTTGTTGGAAGATATAATGAAATATCTATTTTCTCAGAGAAAAGTGTTGTGTATGGTTCTTATATCTTAACCCCATGGCACTACATCCTGGCTCGGGGCACCACACCTCGACCATTCCCAAGTCCCGGGACATTCTCCCCGGCCTAAGGCTTCGTACCTTGGTTCTTAATAAGCCCAGGGCACTACACCCTGGCTCGGGGCACCACACCTCGACTATTTCCAAGTCCCGGGACATGCTCCCCGGACCAAGGCTCCATATCTTGGTTCTTAATAAGCACAGGTGTAACACCTCTGACCGATTTTATAAAATAACACAGCGAAAAATTAAAAATTTACGTAGAGAGAAGAAGGATTTAAAATTTTCTTGATATAAAATATTTACAATCAAAAGTATATACATGATCAATCAAGTGTTGAATCAAAATACAAAATATCATTTTTGATCGTGTCAAAAGCTAACAAAATATCTTCTTCCTTCCATCTCTTGTATGCATATGACCCCGGCTCCAATAAACGTCCTGGCTCGTCGCTCTTATCTGCATCACATGAATAACTGAAATGAGTATAAAATTCAGCAAGTGAAACTCTTACATAACAATGGATACATATCATACTCTGTAAAATATGGCTTTGAAATCATTAAATACCATCTAACTCTTTAAACATGAATAATATAGTATAACATGAACATCACGATGGTATTTTCTCTTTTCTATGATGGATTGATATTTCAATAGTATCTCTGTCGTTGTACCTATATCCCATCGATATAAATCGATACTCTGTTGGGATATAAGCCTATGGTCGTTGATCAACTAATTGCATGCAATCTCTTACTATCTCTTTATCAATCCAATAAATCAATTTGAACTCTCTCTTTGGCATTAAATCAAACACTTTGAATACTCTATTCTTTTGTATCTCCTTTTACATAATTGAGACATAAAAATGCCTCTAATATACAACAAAGTGTATCAATACATAACATGAATCAAATGGAAGGGAATAGCATAGTAAAACATTGAAACACCTTACATATATTATCATGTGAGCACAAGGAATGAATTCCACTTACAACACTTGGAGCACTTGATTCTAAACTCTTGGTACAATTCCTACAACAATAAACTATGTATTGCACTATCAAAAACCCAATAATCAAACAACCATACCATTAAATCCATAAAACCAACACAATCAACAAACCCAATATTTCTCCCCAACACCAAAATCCAAAGAATAACTAAACCAAAAGCTTACCTTAACTCCTTGAACCCAAAAGAACCTTGTTCTCACTTCAATAATCCAACAATAAGCTTGAATCAAAGAAATGAAAGAAAGAAATGTATGAACCCTAGTCTCCCTTGAGCTGAAATTTCGAGAAGTGAGGAGAGAAATGAAAGAAATAAGAGCCAACACTTCTATTATATCACTTAATCTCGAAAACACGACTTTACTGTTCACGCACCGCGGGTGCGCTCTAATATATACCACGGGTGCGCTAAGCCTACTGGAGTACAACCAAAAATCTGAAACAAGTGACCGCGGGTGCGCTGCCTCTTGGACTGCGGGTGCGGTGTCGCCTCTGCCCAAACACCGCGGGTGCGGTGCCTTTCCTGGCGCGGGTGCACTCTCCTTTGTAGCCAACAATAAACTTTGCATCAATCGAATAGCAACGTCACTTCTCTTCATAATTCGGCAACACTCTCAACAAGAAAGTTGAACCTCTATGTCTTATCTAACCACCCCAATTGACCTCATACCAATTGGCTCAACAACCAAATTACCACGAATTAAACCACAACGACGCTACAATAAAACCACATATCAAGTATAACCAACAATACTATAAACCATAAATCGCAACTCTCAACATCAAAACTATACTTAAACTTAACCAAATAGTCCATAAACATAAGAAATCTTAAACCGTACCATTCACCAAGTTTAGATATTACAATCTCCCCTCCTTAAAGGAAATTCGTCCTCGAAATTGACGTCACTGCGCAAACAACTCAGGATACTTTCCTTTCATCTCATCCTCTGGTTCCCACGTGGCTTCTTCAATCAATTGATTTCTCCAAAGGACTTTAACAATGCCGATCTCTTTGTTTCTCAATACTCTAATTTTACGATCCAGAATCTGGACTGGAATCTCTTGGTACGTCAAATTCGGCGTCAAATCCAATGGCTCGTGACGAAGAACATGGGAAGGATTCGCAATATACTTCCTGAGCATGGAGACATGAAAAACATTATGAACTATATCAAGATCTGGTGGTAAGGCTAACCTGTAAGCTCGATCACCAACTCTATCCAAAATCTCAAATGGGCCAATAAACCTTGGACTCAACTTTCCCTTTTTACCAAAACGCATCACACCCTTAAGAGGTGCAATCTTCAAGAACATGTGATCGCCAACCTCAAAATGCAACGGCCTACGTCTCACATCAGCATAACTCTTCTATCTCGACTGTGCTGTCTTCATCCTCTCTCGAATAACATCAACAACATCAGCTGTCTGTTGGACCAACTCTGGACCCAACATCTTCCTCTCACCAATCTCGTCCCAATATAAGGGAGATCTACAATTTCTGCCATAAAGTGCTTCATACGGTGCCATGCCAATCTTCGCCTAGTAGCTGTTATTGTACGTGAATTCAACAAGAGGCAATTTGGAATCCCAACTACTAGGATAGTCGATAGTACAAGCTTTGAGCATATCCTCTAAAATCTGAATAACTCTCTCTGATTGACCATCGCTCTGGGGATGATATGTTGTACTGAAGGCTAACCGTGTAACCAAGGCTCTATGCAAACTCTTCCAAAACTCTGAAGTAAATCTAGGGTCACGATCAGACACGATCGACACAGGAACACCATGAAGTCTAACAATCTCTGCTATGTACTCTTCGGCATACTGGTTCATGGAATACGTTGTATTGACTGGGAGAAAATGCGCTGACTTGGTCAACCGATCAACATTAACCCAAATAGAGTTATAACCTTTCTGCGTTCTAGGAAGACCAATCACGAAGTCCATTGTAATGTGCTCCCATTTCCATTGAGGAATCGGCAAAGACGGCAATGTCCCAGCAGGTCTCTGATGTTCGATTTTCACCTGCTGACAAGTTAGACACTGAGAAATAAACATAGCAATATCCTTCTTCATACCTGGCCACTAATAGAGTCTACGAAGATCCTGATACATCTTGGTACTACCTGGATGTATCCAGTATGGCGCGGTATGTGCCTCTGTCAATACGTCTCGCCGAATATCATCACCAGTAGGAATACATATACGGCCTCTGAATGTCATCAAACCATCTTTATTTATCCCAAACTCTGAATTACCTCTCTCCTCTGCTCTGGCTCTCATCTCTGTCAACTGTGCATCAATGGCCTGCTCTCTACGGATTCTATCCGTCAATGTAGCCTGAATGATCAACACTGAAAAGCGAGCAATGGTTCCCAGAACCACCAAAGCTATCTCCTCTCGTTGCAAGTCTAACAACAACGGTTTCTGGATCATAAAACTCAAAGAAGAACTCGACTTACGGCTCAATGCATCCGCTACAACATTCGCTTTCCCAAGGTTGTAACTAATCGTCACATCATAGTCTTTGACAAGCTCTAACCACCGTCTTTGTCGCATATTGACTTCTTTCTGAGAAAACAAGTACCTTAAACTCTTGTGGTCCGTGAAAATTTCACACTTTTCGTCATATAAATAGTGTCTCCAGATTTTCAGGGCGAAAACCACAGCTGCCAGCTCCAGATCATGCGTAGGATAATTTTTCTCGTAATCTTTCAACTGATGAGAACAATAAGCTATCACCTTTCCACATTGCATCAGCACTGCACCGAGGCCCTTCTTCGACGCATCGGTATAAACTACAAAGTCCTCTGTACCACTGGGCAATGCAAGTACCGGAGCTGTCGTCAACCTATCTTTCAACTCTTGGAATCCATTTTGGCATTCAATGGACCACTCAAACTTCACAGTTTTTCTCGTCAAATTGGTTAACGGCAGGGCAATCATGGAAAAATCTAAAATAAAACGACGATAATAACCCGCCAAACCAAGAAAACTGCGTACCTCTGATACAGTTGTAGGGATAGGCCACTTCTGTATCGCCTCGATTTTTACTGGATCAACAGATATACCATCCTTCGAGATAACATGGCCTAAGAAAGAAATCTGCTCCAACCAGAACTCACATTTCTTCAATTTAGCATACAGCCTCTTCTCTCTCAACAATTGAAGAACAGCTATGAGGTGCTCTGTGTGAAGCTCTCTGGTCTTGGAATAAATCAATATATCATCGATGAAAACAATGACAAAGCTATCCGAATATGGCTTAAACACCCGGTTCATAAGATCCATGAAGATTGAAGGAGCATTGGTCAGACCAAACGACATAACAAGAAATTCGTAATGACCAAACCTGGTCTGAAACGCCGTCTTAGGGATATCAGACTCCCTAAATTTCAACTGGTAATAGCCAGATCGCAGATCAATCTTCGAAAACACTATAGCTCCCTACAGTTGATCAAAAAAGTCGTCTATTCGTGGCAATGGATATCTATTTTTAATCGTCACTTTGTTGATTTCTCTATAGTCAATGCACAGCCGCAAAGACCCATCTTTTTTTCTTGACGAAAAGAACCGGAGCTCCCCAAGGCGAAGAACTCGGCCGTATAAAACCTTTATCTATTAGATCCTGCAACTGCGTCTTCAATTCTTTCATCTCTTTCGGGGCCATTCTGTACGGAGCCTTAGAAATAGGAATCGTCCCGGGGACTAAATCGATCACAAACTCTACATCTCTATCCGGCGGTAAACCCGGCACATCATCCTCAAATACATCAGGGAACTCTCTCACAACATCAATATCATCAATATTCAACTTCACAATTCTATCCATATCCACAATCGAAGCCAAAAACCCATCACAAGCTCTAAACAACAACTTCTTAGCCTCAAGACATGAAATAAAAGGTAGAACCAGCAAAGTACCTGCACTGGCGAGCATACCTTCCTTATTTCTATCATCTGGCTTCTGGTTTTCTGCTATTTTACATCTACTGGTTTTGTACTAAGCCAGCATCTATTGGTTTTTACTAGTATCTCCACTTTTACTAGCATCTCCACAACAAATTAAAGTCTAACAATTTCCCCCTTTGTGGTGATGCCAAAACCTAAATGTTCCTTAGACGTTAAGATGAATAGATAAAACAGATTACGAAGCAGATAAAAACAGTTATTATCCAGAAAAATCACGTAAAGCACAAATTAGTTAAGACAAGAAAATAAAACTAATTTGTTCCAATATCTCTAAAAGTAGCTTCATCTGGATTTTGATCCCTTCCAGAAGAATGAGGTCTGCTGCTACTCGCTCCAGTTCTATCTCCAGTTCTATCTTCTTCCCCTTTTTTGGCATCATCGGCAATGACCCTAGCAATTAAGTCATTCATTCGCCCAGATAAGTTGTGAATGCCATTAGTCAACATCTCCAGATATGGAGCCTGATTAGAAACTCGATCATTTAGAGCGGTGAGAGATTGAGATTGAGAATCGATCTTGGCATTCATTAGGTCCATGGTGGTGGAGATTGAGCAAAAAAGGCCATCATTCTCGGTGAGCCGAGTAAATATGTCAGATTGAGCAATCATGAGCTGACTGGAACTTCTGGATATAGCTTTTCGAAAAACAATGGTTTCAGCATTCATTTTATGCACAGATTCCACCGTTTTATGTATTTCCTTGGACGTACGGTCTCGGAAAAACTGAGCACCACTGATTTCTACGGCATTCTCACGAGATAGCCGCTTGACTATATCAGAAAGATTATGTAGCTCCTTTTGTAGATTATCAATCTGAAACTCTAAATCAAATGGTTACACAACTGGTGAAGGGGTTCTTGCAAGCAATCGTTGTTTAATGTCTTCCATTCTGGCGATGCGCTCAGGAGACTGCAGAGAAGGAATAATAAGAGCAGTAGAGTGTGCAACTTCTGCTTGAGTGATAACAGCTGGTTCTGGTTCAGCAGAAGGTCCTTCTGAAGCAGTAGATTAATCTGTTGGCCTTTCTTCTGGTTGCTGCAAATCAGCAGCAGGTTCAGGTATGGCTTGTGGCTCAACAGTAGACGGTGAAGTATGCAACAAAGTTGCCATTTCAGCTTGATGAGCTTCTGAAAAATGCTCAAGCTCTGGAAGAGATGAAGAAGCAGTAGCCGTAACAGTAGCAGTGGCAGTAGCAGTTGCAGATTCTGGAATGGATTGGACTGGAGGATGATCAGCAGAGGTAGAAGTAACGGGCATTGTGTCATCCTATGCTGCTTGAGTCTGCACAATCGATTCGATCACCTCATCAACCGATGCCAGATCATGAACAGAAATCAGAGAGGATGATTGAGTAGGAACTTCTTGAGGTGCAGGAGTACAAGAGACCTTGACTTCAGAAGAAGCTTTGGCCGGTTCCTCAACTGACTGAGTCTTCAAAATTGTGGGGACAGTGGTGACACTGAATTTTGGAGGCTGAGAAAAAGCCTTTTCCTTAGTAACAATTTGCTCAGATAGAATTGTCAGCTGCTCCGACAAAATTTGAATGACATTCTGATCATGAAAAGCAGTAGGACCAGTAGAGTCAAAATTTGACTTCAACGTTGTTAGAATAGTGTCTATCTTCTGCTGTTTGATTTTATCCAGAATGTAACTTCGGCGATTGATGGCTTCTATCACATTTTGTGTGTTGGCAGCAGCAAAAACCTTTTTCTCATTTTTCACAGTTTGAGTATAAACACCAGTAGTTTTCAAAAAAGTGGTTGGATGGTAGACTCTTACCTTGAGCCAATCGTCAAAGAATTTCATGTCTTCTCTGGTTGAATTATCAATTTCTTCCAGATGAAGATCAATTGCTATTTGAATGGTTGATGTTGCCACCGGTGACTGAGACAAATCAGTAATCTTTTCTTTCCCTTTTTCAGAAGTAGCAAGGACTACTGGTTTAAAAGCAGAAGAACCAGTAGAATATTTTCTAATGACCACACCAGAAGTTGGTCTGAAACTTGGAGCAGTTGAAGGCCCTGATTCAACGGCTTTAGCTTTGGTGAATGGGACAACTGATGGAAAAACTTGTCGAAGAGGAACATTCTCTAATTCAGCAAGAGCTGCTGTTTTCTTGATGCGGATGGTGGTGCGAGGCTTCTTCTTGGATGGGGTGGGAGGCAGTGAGGCTTGTTGAGTGGGTGCTGCTGATTCTCCAGATTCCATTTTGTCAGAATCAGACAAAACCACAACTCTTTTTCTTTTGATTTTCTTCTGCCCCTAAGTCTGAGATTCCCCAATCTCCTTCTTTATGGCCACAAATTCACCAACTGTTGGCTTTGGTCTTAAGGCAAGCACATTATCAGCATAAGTCATGGTGACCGAAGAGCCATCCTCTTCTGTTGTGCCAGGAAAGCCAGCATCTTTCAACATCTTACTGATTTGCACAGCAAATCCAGTACCTTTCCTTAAAATCATATCCTTCATAATTCGAAACAGAAAGCGACCCCAATCCACTTTCTTTTCTGAAGTGATGGCCACCATCACTTGAACCTTTTCTTTGGTCAGTTTGTCGAATGTTTCAGCCTTAACCAACAAGGCTTTTGCCACAATATCAGCGAGTTCCTAGTACTCAATTTTCAGTAGCTTCTTGAAGCAGGAAGGTGAGAGGTCTTCACCAGTAGCTGAAAAGATGGTTAAAGCAGTAGACATTTCTTCCTTTGAGATATCCGAAAGCTCGGAAGGTCCAGAAATCGGTAGAAAGAAGGTGGAACCGAGAAATGCAGCATCAATGGTGATTGATGCATCTCCCTGTGTATAGTTAATCTTTCCTTCGACAACTTCTGCTTTGGCATAGAAATCTAGAAGAGCAGACTTGTAGATAATAGCAGGCGATTCCAAGAATTGGCGAAGTCCAGATTTTTCCAATGATTTGAATATCTTAACAAGGTTCTCATCTTTAATGGTGAGAACAGATGCAAAATTCACCTGATAAGCATTCAAAGTATAAGCTGCGGCCATTTCTAAGTTTGAAAGAGATTAGAGGTATATTTGCAGTAGATGCGAGAAAGCAGTCGATGCAAGGAAATAATCTGAGTTCGTAAAGGGCAATGAAAGAAAATGAACGGTTAAAAACAAAATGCACATCCGTCAGTAAACATAGGGACACGTGTCAATATGTTTAAGGTTGATATAGAGAGAGAAACAGGTGTGTCAGTTATTCTACTTATTTCAAAAAAAATAAAAATTTTAAATGGCGGGCTGTCTGAGGCAGTTGCTAAAAGAAAAACAGAAGAGAGTTTGTCGTTTTATGGTAACGTCTACTGCTAAAATCAGTAGACTTGTTGTTTTATCAAAAAGACAAACATTCTATCTGTTTTCTAAAAAGGATAAGAAAATCTTAGTCTGACTCAGATACCGTTCCCCCTCGATAAATGCAACTAATAAATGCAGGGATATGATATCTGAATCGCCGTCTCTTTAGTTTCCTCGAAACTCTATATAAATGCCTGCACATTCACAAACTAAGTCATTCATTTACTAAATTAATTCAAATGATAGGTGTGGATGATCTCTCGGAATCTTCTCCAGAGTCAGAATCAGCAGAGGAATTCCAAAGACAACTTGAAGTCTTTTGTAAGCAGATGTTTGAAGACATCTTTTTCCAATACATTGGTGCTGGCAAGACCCAAGCTTGCTGGATTCTTTTCGAAGAAGACCATCCTTTTCCAAGTTATAAGGATTAGGAAGAAAATCCTCAGTTTAGAAATCCTTATAGTCTTTAGATAGGTTTCTGCTGAAGTACTTTGCAACAAGAAAAGTACTTCAAGCTGCTGATATCCACAAATGTAGTAGATAAACTCAATGTAATGCTTTTGGTTTTATGAAAGAATGTTCTTGTTTTTGACATATTTTGTTTATCTACTGCTTTTAATGAATGTTAGACAATAATAATGAAAATAATAAAGGATAAGAAAAACTTAGTCTATTTAAATCAGAAGACGGTTCTGTAGACTTGAGATTTTTCACTTCTGCATCGTTCAATGTACTGGAATGGTTTATAATAAAATTTCAGTTGAAGTACTTGGTGTTCCTTTATTCCTTTCTGCAAATAACTCAATGTTAACTGAATAAAATAAATAACTGATAGATAATGAGATAAATTCAGAAGGAAGTTGGTCGTCCTATGATAGCTTCTACTGGAAGATAAAGAATGCTTTGTTTTGTTAAAAAGACAAATCACCTTCTGCATCTGACAAAAATCACATATAATCGGAATAAAGTTCCCCCTAAATTAATGTAATTATTAAATGTCACATCTTGGTAAGTGAACTGTCGATGGCTTGATTCAGAACGCTTCGCATTTCACGCTAAAGTTATGATTACCTCGATCTTTGGAACCTGGTTTATCATCTATAAATACAGGCATAGAGGTTAGCCATACAGTCACTTTTAAACAAAATGGAAAGAGAGAATAGTCTTGATTTGGCCGAGGAGTTCATGAAAGAGGTGACCGCTGCAAAGAAGCAAGCGATTGAAGACAAGGTGCTGGAAAAAGTACTTGCCACCTGGACTAAGGTTCAGGAGCTTCAGTCCACCTTTGAAGATGGGTTGTTGGCTACTACCAAACAGCTGGTAGCAATGGAGAAGTATTATCGACGTCTCCATAGTGCTGACAGCGAAGACGTCTTCTCTGATGATGGCGTCTACCTTCTCATGCTCTTAAAGGAGCAGAGGACTCTGAAAAAGATTGCTTTTTCAGAGGAGTTTCTATGTACCTCCACCGGAGAGCTGACCACTTGGTTGGCATTCTGGAGGGAGTACGTTAAAAAAGAAGTAAAGAATGTACGCCCCCGCTTTCATTATTTATGAAATTTTATATTTTATCTGCTGATTGTCTCTTTCGCTCAGCTTTTATTTTCTGCAAACTAAGACTGAACAACCAAACAAAATTAAGCCACAATATATATAACTGAGATGAAGATAACAAATAATTAAGTTAAGTCTATCAATCCAAGTGTATTTCGAAAATAAGAAAACTTATTCTCAGGCAGAGGTTTCGTAAATATGTCTGCTGCTTGCTGATCAGTAGGAACGTATTCCAGACGAATGTTCTTCTTTTGCACATGATCTCTAATGAAATGATGTCTGATATCAATGTGCTTAGTTCTGGAATGGAGTACTGGATTATGCGATATAGCAATTGCACTGGTATTGTCACAAAATATAGGTGTTTCAGAGGCTTGAACTCCATAGTCTTTAAGTTGTTGTTCTATCCAAAGTATTTGAGAACAATAGCTTCCAGCAGCAAGATATTCTGCTTCTGCAGTAGACGTGGCTATGGAAGTCTGCTTTTTGCTAAACCAGGAGATCAACCTATCACCAAGAAATTGACAAAAATCACTTGTGCTTTTCCTATCCAGTTTACATCCTGCATAATCAGCATCTGAGTATCCAATAAGATTAAACGACGAGTCCTTGGGATACCAGAGGCCTACATTTTGAGTTCCTTTCAAGTACTTCAAAATACGTTTAGCAGCAATATAATGAGATTGTTTGGGGTTAGATTGAAATCTCGCACTAATACAAACAGCAAACATAATATCGGGTCTACTGGCAGTAAGATATAATAATGAGCCAATAAGACATCGATACTGAGTTACCTCTACTGGAGTTCCCCCTTCATCTTTATCAAGTTTGGTAGACGAACTCATAGGAGTGGAAGCAGCAGAACATGCTTCCATCCCAAACTTTTTCAGTAGTTCCTTTGTATACTTAGCTTGATTTATGAAGATTCCAGTATCAAGTTGCTTGATTTGAAGTCCTAAGAAAAATGTTAATTCTCCCATCGTGCTCATCTCGAACTGTTCCTGCATTAACTTAGCAAACTTTGCACATAATTTGGGGTTAGTTGACCCAAATATGATATCATCAACATAAATCTGAACTAATAATATGTGCTTGTTTTTTACTAGGGTAAACAAAGTCTTATCTACGGTACCAATGGTGAAATCATGATTAATAAGAAATTGTGAAAGTGTGTCGTACCAAGCCCTAGGTGCTTGTTTCATACCATACAATGCTTTGTGTAATTTAAAAACATGATTCGGTAACAGATGATCAGAAAAACCTGGAGACTGTTCAACATAGACTTTCTCTTGTAGTAAACCATTGAGGAACATACTCTTCACATCCATCTGATATACTTTGAAATTTTTGAAAGCAGCAAAGGCTAAAAATATTCTTATGGCTTCGAGCCTAGCTACTGGTGCAAAGGTTTCATCATAGTCTATTCCTTCTTCTTATCATAATCCTTGTGCAACCAGTCTTGCTTTGTTTCTTACAACTGTTCCTTCCTCATTTAGTTTGTTTCTGAATACCCACCGGGTTTTAATGACAGCTTGGTGAGATGGTCTAGGTACTAGAAACCAAACTTTATTCCTCTCAAATTGATTCAGCTCTTCTTGCATAGCTTCTATCCAACTGGGATCCAGAAGAGCTTCTTCAATCTTCTTTGGTTCATCTTGAGAAATAAAAGCAAGATGCATGTATTCATTCATCATCTATCTTCTGGTCCTTAGCGGAGCTGATGGATTTCCAATCACCGAAGATGGAGGATGAGATTTTCTCCAAATAAAAGGATTTAGATTATCTTCATACAAAGCATTAGATTGTTTTGGAATATCACCTGCTGGTTCTCGAAGTTCAGTTGCTGGTTCTGGAGTGCCAGCTGCTGGTTCTGCTATATGAATGTCTGGTTCTGGATTTTGAATATCCTTAACACTTGCTTCTGCATCATTTTCACTGTCTAGTTCCAGATGAACCCTGTCTAACCTGTTACTTAGATTAGATATGTTAGTAATCTCGGGAGCACTGATGTCTTCATCAAAGACAACATTAATAGATTCTTCAACATTGAGTTTTTGATTATTGAAAATTCTAAATGCCTTACTAACTGCTGAATATCCAAGAAATAAACCAGTGTCAGATTTTGAATCAAATGCAGCTAAATGATTTTTACCATTATTGTGCACAAAACATCTACAACCGAAAACATGAAAGTAAGATACAGGCGGTTTACTTCCTTTCCATATTTTGTAAGGAGTCTGATTGTTTCTCCTGTTGATCATTGTTCTGTTTTGTGTGTAGCAAGCAGTATTAATAGCTTCTGCCCAGAAGCGCTGAGAGATGTCTGCATCTGCTAGCATTGTTCTAGCAGCTTCTTTAAGTGTTCTGTTTCTCCTCTCAGCTACTCCATTTTGTTGAGGCGTCCTAGCAGCTGAATATTCATGATGAATGCCATGTTCGTCTAGATATATCTCAAGAGCCTTGTTAGTAAATTCAGTACCTCGATCACTTCTGATTCTAATGACAGAGACTGATTTCTCATTTTGAATCTTTTTCAGAAGTTTGATCAGGAGGCTACTGGTTTGATCTTTTCCAGCAAGAAAGATTACCCAAGTAAATCTAGAGAAATCATCAACAACAACAAGGGTGTATCTCATTCCCCCCTAAGCTCATGATAGAAATTGGACCAAATAAGTCCATATGCAATAATTCTAAACATCTTGAGGATGATTTGCTGCCTTTATTTTTGAAACTAAATCTTACTTGCTTACCAAGTTGACATGCAGAACATACATGATTCTTAACAAATTTTATGTCTGGCAATCCGTCGACTAAGTTCTGCTTTTTGAGATTGTTGATAGACTTGAAATTCAGATGATTCAATCTCTTGTGCCACAGCCAGTGTTTATCACTTAGAGATGCAACTAAACATGTAGGAGCAATGATATGATCTATGTTCCATGAAATTTTATAGGTGTTGCCTTTTCTAACTCCGGTTAGAACAGTAAAGTCATCAGCATTTTTGACTGTGCAAGTGTGCTTCTGGAATGCTACTGAAAAACCACTATCACATAATTGACTAATACTGATCAAGTTATAACAAATATTTTCAACTAAGAGCACATCCTTAATAGTGATGTTACCATTGATAATCTTACCCTTACCCACGGTTCTATCTTTTGAGTTGTCCCCAAAGGTTATTTCTGGACCAGCACAACTCACTATTTCTGATAGTAGACTTTTCTGTCCAGTCATATGTCTGGAACATCCACTGTCCAAATACCATGTTGAGCTACTGATCTTGGTTTTCTTTACCTGTACCTGCAAACACAAATTTTATTATCTGGTACCCAATCTATTTGGGTCCAAGCCTTATTAGTCCATTTGGAACCCACATTTGTACAATTCTTGTACTTCGGGTATCCATGGAGGTGTGTGCAACGAAGGGTCTGTTATTTCTCACATTATGCATCTTAAAAAGTTGTTCTTCCCTTCTGTTTCTATTGTCTGTCCTGTATCTCTTTTGAACAGGTCTAGAATTGTAGTACTGGTAGTTGTTAACCTTCATAGAAAATTGTCTTCCTGAGTTGAATCCTCTACTAGATCCAGAACTCTGGTCAACTCTTTCCTTAGGTTTAACTTAACCCAGACTATAATGCATTCTGTTGTTCATCTGATTTGCATTCCTCTCAATTGAAGCAGTAGGTACTTCTGGTTTCTGTACCCCACTGGATTTCACAAAGTGAATGTACTTCCCTTTGCACATATCCAGTTTTGGCTTAGTATTCGTTTCAGAAGTGCCTTCATTATTACAAAATTCGAGACCACTCCTGTCTCCAGATTGTTTTTGTAACTCTTGCAACTTTTCGAGTGAAATAGAGGACTTGTTCCAAGCATTCACCAGTAGCGATAGCTTCTGATTTTCCGAAAGCATCGTCTGGTAATCTGCTATTACTCTTTCATTCTCAGTTTTTAATTTACTCATCTCAACTTGTAGATCATTACAGCTGTTTACTTGCAAGCAAGTTAACTTACTGTTCTGATCTCTTATGTTCTGATTTTCAATTTTAACTTCCTCGAATGATTGAGAAAGTATAGAATACTCTTCTACCATGTTGTGTAATGCATTGACTAAATCAGTGCGTGTAAATTCATCATAGTCAAAGTCAAATACCTCTCCGGATGTCGAGGTTGACTCAGTATTTGCCATCAAACATTTGATCTCATCTTCATCACTTTCACTTGAATGGCTTTCAGAATCAGAAGATTCAGAACTTGAGTCTGCCCATTTGGACTTACTTTCTTCTGCAATCATTGCCTTTCTGTCTCTTCTGGTCTTTTTATCATTGCGTTTGACACCCTTCTTCTTCTGGTCATCCTTCTTTGGTTTTGGACAATCAGCAATAAAATGTCCAACTTTTCCACAGTTAAAGCATGCCATATCACCAGAGGGTGATTCCTTTTTGAAATTGCGGTTGAGACTTTGAAATGTTCTGTGATTCTTTTTCATGAATCTGGAAAACTTCTTAACAAATAATGACATTGCGTCATTGCTTATCTGTTCAGCACTTCTCTCAGAAGTATTCTCTATAGCAGTAGCAGATGATGAACTTGGGACAACTGTAGCAGTAGTAGCTGCGAGAGCTTTGGTTGGTGGAATTTCTAAGGGCTCTTCTCTACTTCGAACTTCAAGTTCAAACTCATATGCCTTCAGATCTGAGAACAAGTCATGCAGTTTCAACTTGTTTAGATCCCTGGAAGCTCTCATTGCCATCGTTTTGACGTCTCATTCTCTGGGTAGGGCTCTCATTACCTTTAATGCAACTTCCATGTTGCCAAAATCTTTCCCAAGAGCTGTGAGTTCATTGACAAGGCTGCTGAAGCGTTCATCAAACACATTCATAGTTTCTCCAGCCTTCATCTTCATATTCTCAAACTTCTGCATGGCTACAGAAAGTTTGTTTTCCTTAGTTTGTTCGTTTCCTTCACAGATCTGAATCAATTTTTCCCAGATTTCCTTTGCAGTAGGACACATCTTGATTTTGCTGAAGGTATTTTTGTCGAGTGTCTTGTACAGGATGTCCTTCGCAACGTTGTCAAGATTGGCTTTCTTCTTGTCCTCACTTGTCCATTCATATCTTGGTTTTTCCAGCATCTGAGGTGCGCCTTCGGTGATAGCAATAGCTGGATTTGGCTTTAAGATCTTTAATGGACCATCTGTGATGACATACCACATGTCATCATCTTGAGCTGCAAGATGGGCTTGCATTCTGATTTTCCAATCATCAAAGTCTTCTTTTGAGAACATTGGAATTTTGCTGAAGTGAGCCATGTCTGTTAAATATTTTTCAGAACAAGAATAACCTGCTCTGATACCACTTGTTGAGGATCGGGTTGAGTTTAGAAGGGGGGGTTGAATAAACTCAACGGCAAACTTAACCGATTTTTTGGAATGATGTGCTAGAGTCCTGTTAAAGATACTAGCAGATTCTTGTTCAAGTTTAAAGACTAGCAGATCACAAGATAATGTGCGGAAACAATTTGTTAGTTAGTAGGTGAAAAAAAATGAAACAGAAAAACAGTAGATAGCACAAGGTTTGTTTCTTGAAGTTCGAAGATGAATCTTCTACGTCTCCCCTTCTTCTGTTTCCAGAAGGTATCACTAAAAGACTTTGGTGAATACAATACAACAGTTGTACACACCCACTTCAACAGGACTTACCCTTCGCCTATCGAAACTCTTAGTTTTACAACTCAACTTCTTGAATGATCTTAAGTTCTGGAAAAGACTCTTTTCCAGTTACAAATTCTTCTATCAATGAAATAGTGAAGTGAATAGCTTGAGAAGATATAACAAAAATAGCTAGCACAATATGATCTCAATGATCAAGAGTATCCAATGAAGCGTGTGCTGCTTTTTTTGGTGTTGAGCTTTTGGGATGACTGAAAGTTCTAGCGATGCTCAAATGATATTCTTCGATTTAGATTCGTTCCAGTTCACTCTTTTGAAAAGTGCTTCGTCTCCATATATATAGACTTTATCCAACGTTAAAATCTGAACGGCTCTTTTGACTTTTCAATGGTTCAGCTTTATTGTCGAAAATGGACCCTGCCGAATACATTAAAGCAATCAGTTTCAGTTCATACTAAAAATGGTAAACCGTCTTAAATGTTTTCGTACAACATTTAATGGCATTTAATGAAGCAATAAATGCTAGTATCACGTTAATAGATCAATGGTAATATTTAAAGATTTTGAGATACGCAAAATTCTGTTAGTGTATATTTCGAGTTTTGTATCCCTTCTAGTTATGATTTTAGCTAAGAAGCAGTACTTAACAAGTGTTGCTACTGGTCTTTAGCTCGATACAAGTGCTTCTGGTTTTTTGCTATTTTACATCTACTAGTTTTGTATTAAGCCAGCATCTACTGGTTTTTACTAGCATCTCCACAACAAATTTAAGTCTAACATACCAAATAAGAAATATTAATATTTTCTAAATTTGATATGAAATCTGGATTTCGGAAAATATAAATTTCTAAACAAGATATATATAAGAACTGATTTTACTATTTTTTTCGGACCATATAAATGCAATGTAATGTATTTTAGATTAAAAAGTGCTTATTCGGAATTCCAAAGAATTATGAATGATATAGATGAATTAATCACCTAAAAAAATTTATATTACAAAAAAAAATGATTTAGCAGTATCTAAGTCAAAAATGTGTTTATTACAAACTTAAATCATATTTTTAGGATATTACATATTCCAAGTTACAATGAACCTATCGAAAAATCTCTACAATTTTCAAACAAATTCCATGATAATATCCTTGATAAAAACCAACTTCAAAATTTTTTAGGGACCTTAAATTATGTATTAGGTTTTTGTTCAAATATTAACATAATATCAAAATCTTTGTATGACAGGCTAAAGAAAAATCATGTCTCATGGATTAATCAGCATAATGAGTTAATTCAAAATATTAAAAAAATAGGTATTAGAAATCCTATATTTGCAAATCATATATCCCAATTTAACAAAAATTGTTGAGGCAGATGCATCCGACTTAGAATATGATGGTATTTTAAAACAAAAATATGGGAAAAATGTACATAGTACAACAAACATCAGCCTATTGGAATGACACCCAAAAAAATTATTCAACTATTAAAAATTAGATTTTGAGCATTATTTTATTCATACAAAATTTTTTAAGTGACTTGTTAAATCAATTTTTTTTTTTGCTTAGAATTGATAGCAAAAGCGCAAAAGAAGTTCCATAAAAAGATGTTCAAAATCTTGCATCAAAACCATTTTTTGCATTATGCATGCAAACAATATTTAGCTTTTTTATTTTGATAATGATTTTATTAAAGAAGATACAAATTATATACCAGATTTTACTACCCGAGCATTTCTTCAAAATGGAGTCAGTGCTGCCCAAAAAGAGAGAAAGACAAAAAGCCTGTCCAAAAACCCTATTGATTCAACAAATCCAAAAAGTTGGTACAAATTGTCACAAAGAAGATATGCCCAGTCCAAACTCCAAATTCAAAAGAAAGAAACCCATGATCTTGAAACTAGACTTCAAATCCTCGAAACCCTTCTAGAATCATCAACGGACAACAACAACCAAAAAAAAAAAAAAAACTCTTGTACAATTCCAAGAAAAGGAAAATCTGACAAAAAATTCTCCAAATCAATCCATGTTTCAAATATTTTCAAGGTATTACCAAAACTAGATGATTTCTCTAAAACAATTTTATAAAAAAGAAATTCAAACTCTAAAGTTTCTTTAACCCTATTTTTTTTCAAAATTCTCTTCAGAATTTTTTGAAAAACCTTTGAAAAGTTTTTAGATTGTAACTTTCTTTCTTTTGTTTACTTCCATTTTTTTTATTCTCCACTATCAAATCCCTCTTCCTTGAAAAAATTTGTATCTCAAGTTTTTTGGAATTTTGTTGAGCTTAAACAATTGAAATTAAGCAACAAGAAAGACTCGAAACAAAAAGTAAAAAAAAAAAGAAAATATGGTGCACCAACAGCTGCCTGAATTTTCCAGGTTGCAAAGGCAACACAGGGGCTCCCATTCAGGGTGCCACTACGCTGCTGCTCTATCCAAGAGAACTCGGACAGAACTGGGTGCGTCGGGGTGCATTGTCCAGATTTTCATGGATGGGACGCCCTTGTGCCCGTTGTCCTGTTCCACAAACAAGTACACAAAAATTCGAGTTTTCTTAAAATTATTTAATCCAAATGGCATCTCTTGATGATTAAAATCAGTTAGATGGACCAAGAGACACTTATTTTGATGAAAAAACATGTCTCTTCAGTTTAAAAAAAATATAATAGATCATCAAGGCTCAATCAAAGATCGATTTTTGATAAAACATTCTTGCACTCATATTGTCTTACTTAATTCTTCTAAAAAGAGAGTTTTAATACATTTTTGGGTTATTGTTCTTGCAATTTATTGTGTTGTTACTGCAAGAAAGAGTTGTTATATCTTGAGAGAGAACTGCCATATACCAAAGCCCCAAGGCGTGCAAATTCTTCTAGAGGAAAGAGTGTTCATGAAACGTCTACTACTAAACTACTGAAATTATTTATTTAAATAATCACTATTGCTTGACCGAAAATACACACACACACATATAATTCAAAACATACACTAAAATAAATCCAACTCTTGTACAAAATCGACTGAAGTTCGATTCTTGAAAGTGTGACCAACAGAAACGTATACTCTTTAAAATAAAACATCAACATATTACTAAAATTCTACCAATCCTCAAAGCATAAAATCATGAACATTTTAAAATACTATTTTAACCATAACCCTCAAAAAATCATAATTTGCGGAAGAATCGTAAGGTCCTCGGGCTTCTCGTGCACCACCTCCTGCTCAATCCACTCAGTCCTCAGCACCTTCAGTCTCCTGAACAACATGTTCACTTGCATCAATCACACATAGTGAGTCTAACGACTCAACACACCTGAACCGTAAAACAAAATACATATACATATCAAGCAGCAGTGAAAAGTACGATAATTAAAATAATTTTCATGATCTTCAAAAGCGTGAACATAAACATAAACATTAACATATTCCTCTTCTAATCATGCCATCATATGCGTATTCGTTTTTCCTTTATTGAATTCAGATCATTAGTTGTGAATTTCGTGTCAACTGTTCGATGGATCCATTTATGTATAACCATAATACCAGGCGGCGGGGAAATCAGCGATACTATCACCCCCCGTAAACTGAGCTTTGGCCTTACATGTTTCATGTTCGTGTTTGTGTCCGTATTAGTCACAACCAAGTAACCTCGTTCCAACATGTCCATCATCTTCAGCACTTATAATATTTCATACATATATATAAATTTTCTTGAAAACAACCATGCAACTCATTTTCAGTGTTTTTCATAAAAATTTCATATTCATATAAAATAAACCTTTTAAACATGCATTTTCAGTTCTCAGGACACTGCCAGGACTGCTAACTCAATTCAAGTGGAAAATGCCCTAATTTGATCATTTTACCCCTGAAACTTAAAACTTCGACTCGAATCCATCCAAACTTATTAAAACACCCTAAAAGATAATTATAATCATTTCTCGCACGTAAACTCGAGCCCATGCATTAAATTCTATAATCCGTTTTAAAATTTGGACCAGAGTCCCGGTTTTAACCCGAATGAACCTGAATTGCAACAAAATTTCCCAAATTTAAAACATGACTTAATGACATCTAACCATGACTAAAACAGCCATGTCTATACCATACATGAACCTCGAAAAACCCCTGCAAGCCGCTGGAATTTCTGCACCAAAAGAAAGAAAAATCGAAAGCCTATGAAACGTCTACTACTAAATGCTACTAATTTTTATTTTTTATTTTTACGAAGGCCGAAAATACACAGACACATGCATCTAAGTCAAAACATGCATTTTAAAAGTCATCCAACCACTGAATAAAAATAATTATCGCTAAATAAATCTTAAATGTAATCAACCTCCTAGTCTACTGTTTTAAGAAGGACATGGACACAATACCCAAAAGTCTGTCAAAATCCACAACGTATCAAAAGATGAAAAAAACATTTAAAGATAATGTTTAAACCCATGGCTCATGATCATATTATGCGGAAGAAATGCAAGGTCCTCGGGTTTTAATGTGCACCACCAGACCCAGTCCACTCAGTCTTTGACACCTCCAGTCTCGCCATCAACAAATGCTCACATGCATCAATCACACCTAGTGAGTCTAAGGACTCAACACGCCTAAACATTAATAACAAGTACATATACATATAATGCAACAGTGAGAAGTACTATAATTAAAATAAATTTCATGATCCTTAAAAACGTAAACTTGAACATAAACATGTCGAGTCATATCAAATCGTTTCATATCATATCATCATATACATGTTCATTTTTCCTTATTGAATTCAGTTCATTAGTTGTGACTTTCGTATCAGCTCTAAGTTGATAGATCCATCTATGTATAACTGCAGTACCTGGCGGTGGGTAAATCAGCGACAATTTTACCCATCCATTTGAGCATTGGCCTTACATGTTCATGTTCGTGTTCGTATTAGTCACAACCAACTCCCCTCCTTCAAAACGTGCACTACAAGAAAAAGGTCATACGACAACGGTTTTTAACCGTTGTCGTAGCCCTTTTAAAACTGTTGTTAAAGCCAGTGTTGTTAAATTGTTCGCTCAAAGACAACGGTTTTTCACCGATGTCGTAGCTGCAATTTGCGACGATTTTCAAAACCGTCGCAAATGAAAAACCGTTGTTGTAGCTACAATTTGCGACGGTTTTCAAAACGTCGCAAATGATACTTGCGACGGAAAGCATATATAAACCGTCGCTAATTAGTGACTGTTTGTTACACCGTCGCTAAATTTAGCAATGGTTTATTAATCACTGTCGCTAAATGTAGCGACGGTATTCATGTGCAAAACCGTTGCTATTGAGCGACGGTTTAATGAGTTCCGCAGCTAATATTTTAGGTAAAATAAAAAAAAAATTTAAGAATTTAATAAATCTGTGTTTTGAATTGGTACAATCGTATAAGAGAAAAAAAAATTTTAGTGTCGTGAAGTGATAAAATCGTGTAAGAGATAAAAAATTTAATTGTTTTGAAGTGGTAAAAAAATCGTGTAAGAGATAAAAATTTAAGTGTTGTGAAGTAGTAAAATCGTGTAAGAGATAAAAATTTTAAGTGTTTTGAAGTTGTAAAATCGTGTAAGTGAGAAAAATTTTAAGTGTTGTGAAGTGAAGTGGAAGAAAATGGAGCGAATTTACAGGTATTTATAGAGAGTAGTGGAAGAAAATGAAGGGAATTGTAGGTGGATCGAATTTTTGAAATTTGCGACGGTTTTCTTTAAACCATCGCAAATATCAGCAACGGTTTTAGCTAAACCGTCACTAAGATTAGCGACAGTGTAATCTAAACCGTTGCTAAGTTCAAATTAGCGACGGTTGTAAATGATATTGTTGCTAACTTTAGCGACGGTTCAAATTAAACCGTCGCTAATGTGAAATTAGCGACGGTTTAGATAACACTGTCGCTAACATTAGCGACGGTTTTATGAAAACCGTCGCTAAATAACGTTGTGTTTTATTCTAAACACACCCCAATCGACAACCGTTGTTGATTGTCCAAAAAAACACGCTAATAGACAACGGTTCATGAAACCGTTGTCATAAACGTTCAAAGACAACGGTTTTACAGAACCGTTGTTATTGACCCTAAAAACCGTTGTTTTTGACCCCTAAAAGACAACGGTTTTATAAAAACCGTTGTATTTTGCTTAAAAAATGATCTACGACAATGGGTTTAACTAAAACCGTTGTCGACCCGCGTGCAAAATGATGGTTTTGCTCCTGAAAACCCTAATTGACCATTTTACCCCCGGACCTTAAAATTTCGATCTGAATCTATCCAAACTTATCAAAACACCTTAAAATATATTTTTAATCGTTTCTTAGACGTAAATTTGAGCCCATGCATTAAATTATATAATTCATTTTAAAACTTGGACCGGAGTCTCGGTTTTAATTTGAATTAACCCGAAACTCAACCAAATTTTCCCGAACTTAAACCATGAATTAATGACACCTAACTAAGCCTCAAACCACCAAGTCCAGACCATACAAGACCCTTGAAAACCCCTTGCAAGCTGATGGAATTTTCTGCACTCAAGAACACCAAACCCTAGTGCACCTAGCCCTCGATTTCTTGACCCTAGACCAAACCATCTTGGACCAGACCCGAACCAACCCTTCCTAGCCCACCTCTGGACCCTCTTGGACAGACCTAGCCATGGCTCCTAGCCCCATGCACGTGGTCGTGCATGATTCATTGAAAGAGGTCAAAATGACGAACCTGTCTAGCCACAACTAATTCGATCTGCCCCTAGCCCATTACCAACCGTACTTGAGCCATCCTGGACAACGTCTCAGACCCACCAGGGTCTGATCCAAGGTTTGGAATGACCGTTGCACTGCTATACCCATCGCATCACCCGATCGAGTCCACCTTTGTCCCAAACTTGAAGATCCAATCGGTTTTCTTCTAGACTTTCATAGATCTTAAGACCAATATGTGAACTCCTACAAATATACTACCAAATCACTCCTAAACCTCAAGTCTCGACAGCCCTTTCAATACAAGTCAAGAAACGTGAGAAGCATGACAAGAAAAATGTATATTTTCGTGTGGAAATCATGTAAAACCGATTCTCATCAGTAGCTATATTAACTATCATACAAACACAGTTAAAAATACATATTATGATGTGATCAATGAGAAAAAAGGGAATCGGGCATGCCTTGTATATAATCGCTCAAGTAAAATCGAACCACGAAGCGAGGGATGAGCACCGGAGAGATGGGATAAGCTTTTACTGAAGTTTCTTGCAAAAAAAATCCAAGTTTCTGTTGTAATTTCGAGAGAGGAGGGGCGGCCAAAATGAGAGAGGGGAGGGTTAGGGTTTTGGGAGTGAAAGAATGATATACAAATAATAGGATAATGGGCCTAGGTTTAAAATATTAAGATATAGAGGTCAAGGCTCAAAATCCTATTAAAACAAGTTCATTAGGCCCAATAATATTCCCACAAAATATTTCGTTCGTTTTCAAAAATATTTCCTGAACCCTTAAAAAGTCTTCTATTTTGCTAAAAATCGTATACCGATTTAAATATAGCTCGAACTATAAAAATACTTCAAAGGACCCATTTTAAAAATTTACGTACCAATTATATCATATATTAAATAATTAAAAATAATTATGTAATAAAATATTTTTCCTCAACTGTTCCCGGTCTCCGTTCCTCGTCCGAGCGTGAAATATTGGTAGAAACCCTATATTATGCCATTCAAATAAACCATGCCATACAATCATGAAATCCTATCCTAACCATGAATTAAATGCATTTAAAAATAATAAAATAATAATTTTAATAAAACCCTAGATTTGCATGCAGTGAGGTTACATCGTTCGATTTTCTAGATCTTACATGTAACGTCTACAAATTTTAAAATGTTACAATTTGTTTTTTGTAAAAGCTCACATTTCGAAATAAACATATAAATATTTTGCATGCACGCAATCCTACTGAAAATATAATGTAACGCCCCGAAAATTCGAAGGTCCACACGAACCGCATCCATACAAGTTATTAAATTACTTGTGCATCCATACAAGTTATTAAATTACTTGTGTATTTCAATTAATTGTTTTAATTACACAAATTAATTATGATGTGCATGTTGACACGTTTAAATATATACTTTTCTACATGGTTGTACTAAAATGTATTTTAAAGGTTATTCGAGTTGCGATTGAAGAATGGAGACTGAGGCCTGAAAAATAGAAAATATTTTTATTAAATAATTGTTTTTAATTATTTAAAATATGATTAATTATTTTTCTTATTTTTGAAAATAAGGAGTTTTGAGGTGATTTTATACTTTGGGACGTAATTTTTATCAGTGTTGGATTTTCAATAAAAATACGAACATTTTGGCAACCCGGCTAATAAATTCACAAACTTTTCTACCCAAAATATTTTAATTAAGCACTAACAGGCTAAGTGGGCCTAATTAACTTTGTTAATGGCTCTAAGCTAACAATTAATGTTTGGTTAGGATTTTATTTATTATTTAAAACAAAACCTTACCCCATGTCAACACAACTCACGCCCCTTCCTCCAAAAAAATTGCAAGACTCCTTTTTTTTCAAAAGTCACGGCACACACATATTTTTAAAGGGAAAGTTCGAAAGTTTGCAAGAGGGTTTCAAGTCGTCGTCTTCGTGCCATCGTTCGTCGATCCGTCAACGTTTATTCGTGTGTTAAATACGCAAAGGCACACTATATTCTTCCCTTCAAATATCTATCACACCATAGTATTTATCTAAGCATATTTTGAAAGAAAACATGACACACAAATTGTTATTTTCGTAACCATATACATACATGTTCTAAACTTATGGTTTTTGACTCCAAAAACATGTTTTTATGTTGTCAAGGGGCTGCCATGGTTAGGGTGTTGATCAAAGATGTATTTACACGAGTGTAGAGTCCTAAGAACACACACACAACGCTACAAACAAGAAACGATCAAGCTGGAACCATAATTCTGTCATGGTGTATGTAGGGCATGGTTTTGGGGACTTGTTTGCTTGGATTGGGTTCGTCTGGGACCAGGGCTTTGCTACGGTCCGTGAGGGGTCAAGGGAAAAGTCCTAGCCATGCTAGGACTCGAGCACAAGGGCTGGGAAGGAGTCCTAGATTGCTAGGACTCCAACCTAAGAAAGGGACATGCTGCCCGCTAGTGTGCAGCAGCTAGTGCAGGGTTTGTTGGCTCGGGCAGGGTTTTGGGCTGGGCTAGTTTAGGTCCTTAGGGTCCTAAGAAGATGCATGAGGGGCTGGTTCAAGGGCTGGCTCGTTGGGTAGGTGGCTAAGCAAGAAAACAAGAGTCCGTGTCAAGTGGGTTTTCTCGGCTGTTTCTGCAGCTTGTGTTGTAGCTTCGGTTTTGGAGCTTGGGGTGGAGTCTTTGGTTCTAAGGGTCCAGGAGGGTCCCTAGAGGGTTGGACAGGGTCCGGCTTGTGGTGGTCTGAGCTTGGCTAGAGAATAATTGAATATGGATCGATGGGTTTAAGGGTTGTTCGAAAATAGAGTTGTTATGGTTTAAAAATTGAAACATGGCTCACGGGGGTTGAGTCATGGTTCACGAGGGCCAAATAATTATTAAAAGTCTAAGTTGTAAATATGAGAATTTTATATTAAAGTTTGGTTTAATTCAAGATTAAAACGCATTAATACGTTACATTTAAAGATTAATTTCAAAGTCCTCGATTTAAGCCAAATAAAAATATGAGAAAATTAATGTAAGCTTAAATAATTACTTGGGATGGTCTAGAGTCGATGGAATTAAGAAAAAGTCAAAATCATGAAATTTTACGTCTAGGGGCAAAAAGGTAATTTTACACCTAGAAATTAGTAAACGTCATGGCAGTGTCCTGAATGCTGTTTTACATGATAATATGATTATTTAAATGTTATGGACTTTTATGTGTTAAAATGTCGATTTTAAATGTTTATGATGTTAACATGTTTATTTTTAATGTTTATGGATTTTTAATATGTTGAAATGTTTATTTTAAATGTTTATAGTTTAATATGTCCAAATGATATTTTAAATGTTATGATTTAATTTGTTAAAATGTTTGTTCTAAATGTTTATGGATGTTTTTATGATTTAATATGCCAAAACCTTTATTTTAAATATTTATGATTTAATATGTCAAAACGTTTATTTTTAAATGCTTATGATTTAATACGTCAAAATGTTTTTTTTTTTAAATGTTTATGATGTTAAAATGTTTATTTTAAAATGTTTATGATTTTTTATACGTCAAAATGTTTATGGAATTTTATGATTATTTATTGAATTTTTATGACAAAACGAAAACGTCAAAAGATATGTTGCATGCTTGTTTTTAAAAGAAAAATGATATTAAATGCGTGATTTTTATAAAGTGATGAAAATGTGAAGAGTTGAAGGGAATGAAGTAATTGTGACTAATACGATGATATGTTAGATATCGTGAGGGTGAAGGTTCCAGTAGGAGCTCGACGATCGTATTTCCATTGTTACAAATACGATGATATGATTGGAGATGTCGTGAGGGAAAAGGCCATAGAGGGAGCCGGTTTACGGGAGAAAGTCCCAGAGGGAGCCCATTTATGAGAGAATGCCACAGAGAGAGGCCGACGATTGTATTTCCAATGACATGATATGATGATATGTTAATACGTAAGGACAAGGCTCAATTGACTGGTGAGAGTGTCGCTGATGTCCCCGTCGCCCAGTACTATGGTACATGTAGATGGATCCATCGCCCAATACGAATACGAATACGAATGTCACAATTAACTATCTGAATTCAACGAAATGAATATGGATATGGATATGAATATGAATAGGAATATGGATATGGATATGGATATGGATATGAATATGAATATGAATATGGATATGGATATGAATATGGATATGGATATGGATATGGAAACGAATACGAATATGAATATGAATACGATGAATATGAATATGTTTATGGTGATATGAAAATGTTTATGAAAGTGTTTATGAAAAGTTTATGAGAATGTTTACGAAAATGTTTATGAAAATATTTATGAAAAGTTTATAGAAATGTTTTTGTTTTAAGTTTATGCATCATTATGAAAATGTTCATATTTAAAGTTTATGTATCTTAATGAAAACGATATTTTCAGTATAAGTATTTTCACAGTTGCATGTGTTCTGTATACGTATTACTTTTTATCAAGATTATTTTAAATGTTTATGGACTTTTATATGTTAAAATGTTGATTTAAATTTTTATGAGTTTTATGATGTTAACTTGTTTATTTTTAATGTTTATGGATTTTTAATACGTTAAAATATTTTTTTTAAATGTTTATAGTTTAATATGTCCAAATGATATTTTAAATGTTATGATTAATATGTTAAAATGTTGGTTCTAAATGTTTATGGATGTTTTTATGATTTAATATGCCAAAACGTTTATTTTAAATATTTATGATTTAATATGTCAAAAGATTTTTTTAAATGATTATGATTTAATATGTCAAAATGTTCATTTTAAATGTTTGTGATGTTAAATTGTTTATTTTAAAATGTTTATGAATTTTTATACGAAAAAATGTTTATTTTAAATGTTTATGGAATTTTATGATTATTTATTGAATTTTTATGACAAAACGATAATGTTAAAAGATATGTTGCATGCTTGTTTTTAAAAGAAAAATGTTATTAAATGCATGATTTTTTATAAAGTGATGAAAATGTGAAGCGTTGAAGGAAATGAAGTAATTGTGACTAATACGATAATATGTTGGAAATATCGTTAGGGTGAAGGTCCCAGTGAGAGCCTGACGATCGTATTTCCATTGATACAAATACGATGATATGATTGGAGATGTCGTGAGGGAAAAGGCCCAAGAGGGAGTCCATTTATGGGAGAATGCCCAGAGGGAGCCCGTCTACAGGAGAAGGCCCCATAGGGAGCCCAACAATCGTATTTCCAATGACATGATATGTTGATATTATAATATGTAAGGACAAGGCTCAGTTGACGGGTGAGAGTGTCGTTGATGTCCCCGTCGCCCAGTACTGTGGTTACATGTAGATGGATCCATCGCCCAATAAGAATACGAAAGTCACATTTAACGATCTAAATTCAACGAAAGAAATATGAATATGAATATGAATAGGAATATGGATATGAGTATGAATATGAATATGAATATAGATATAGATAGGGGTGGGTACGGTACGGTATACCGTACCGAACTACGGTACCGTATACTGTACCGAAAATATCGGTATGGAATTTTTCCATACCGATACCGATACCGAAAATTCGGTATACCGAACATTCGGTATACCGAATTTTCGGTATGGAAAAATTTTATACCGGTACCGTACCGACACCGAAAATTTTGCCGGTATACCGAAAAAATGTCGGTATACCGAAAACATTTTCGGTATACCGACATTTTTTCGGTATACCGGACTTAAATTTAAAAAATAATAATAATAAAAAATTATTTTCGGTATTTCGGTATATACCGAAATACCGAAAAAAAAAATATTTCATACCGATGCCGATACCGAAAATTTCGGTACGGTAGTATACCGATTTTTTCGGTAAGTTCGGTATTTTTTCGGTACGGTATTTCGGTATTTCGGTATTTTTTCCCATCCCTAGATATAGATATGGAAACGAATACGAATATGAATACGATGAATATGAGTATGTTTATGGTGATATGAAAATGTTTTGAAAATGTTTATGAAAGTGTTTATGAAAAGTTTATGACAATATTTACGAAAATATTTATGAAAATGTTTATGAAAAGTTTATGGAAATGTTTTTGTTTTAAGTTTATGAATCATTATGAAAATTTTCATGTTTAAAGTTTATGTATCTTCATGAAAACGATACTTTATGTACCTGTATTTTCACAGTTGCATGTGTTCTGTATACGTATTACTTGTTATCAAGATTATGGTGTGTTGAGTCTTTAGACTCACTAGATATGATTGATGCGGTGATTATGATAATAATGTTAATGGAGGTCTTGATTGTTGACTTTGCTGGACTTAAGGTGCACATAACCCGAGGACCGACGCTAGTTTTTCGCACTAGTTTATGATTTATGATTTTAAGATCATGTTAAAGATATTTTTACCACTTTTTATTTATGTTATGAGTGGTTTTTGAGAGGTTATAGTATGTGCTATACTTTTCAAATAATATTTTGAGGTTTGGTAAAACTTTTGACGATTTTACGATTTAAACTATTTTTCTTTGTATTTTTAAATGTTAGTGGTTGTTGTAATTTCAAAATGGTGTCAAGGTAATTTTAAAGTATATTAATATGTATAATTTGAATTATGGAGATTAAAGAGAAAAAAAATATTTTTCTAGCACGTTTTAAGAAAACGAGTAGTGGACGTTTCACATACTTTTTTTTAAAAAATAAGCATAAATATTTGACAAATAAAAATAATACAGTATAAAATGGCCAAACTCGTCCAACAAAACATGCGTAAACATAAACGAGTGATAATCCCAGTAATCATCAATATATCAAAACCAGCGTATAAAAATGTTCATGCCCACCCTAATCAACAAAAGAAACATGATGTGCGGAAATGTGTGGTTCTCGGGTTGTGTTCGCACATCCAGTCCTGCCTACTCAGAATTCGGCACCTCCTGTGCCCTCATCGATATGCTCACCTGAATCATTCGCACCTAGTGAGTCTAAAGACTCAACACATTTTTAACGAGGTAAAAAATACATATACATAACATACAGCAGTGAAAAATACTGTAATCAACATACCTTCCATGAACTTAAAACCATAAACTTAAACGTGACATAAGAAATCATAGCGTGTCAAAACAGCTCATCGGGTCCTCATCCCTATACAGTTACTTTAATTGAATTCAGTTCATTAGTTGTGACTTTTGTATGAGCTTGATCGTAAAATCATTAATCGATGGATCCATCTACATATAACTGTGGTACCCGGCGGCTATCGGACATCAGCGACAATATCACCTATCCACTATGCCTAGGCCTTATCATTATCTTTTACATATATATATCGTTAGTCCTAACCAATTCCCATCCTTCAAAGAAATCATAATTTTTATCACTTAACAAAATCATGCTTATACGTAGTTTTTTTTTCCTTAAAATCAAGCATGCAGCGTAATTTTCATAATTTCATAAAAGTCATATATATGATGCATAAACATTTAAAAGCATGATAAATTTGTGTTCGGAGCGCTGTCAGGACTAAAAACTTACCCCGTGTGCAAAATGACTATTTTTCCCTTGGAAACCCAAAATGACCAATTTACCCCTGGACCTCAAAATTTCGACCCGAAGCTTACCAAACTCCCTAAAACATCCCTAAACCTAATTAAAATTATTTATTTGACGTAAACCCGAGCCGTTTCAAAACTTAATCGATTCGTTTCAAAACTTGGATAGGGGTCCCGGTTTTAACCCGAATCGATTCGAAACTTAACCAAATTTTCCCAAACTTTTACCTTACCGAAAACACACACATAAAAACCACTAATCCATCAAAACCAAACCCTCTAAACCTTCAAGAAGCCCCTGCAATGCTGCTAGAGTTTTCGGCAACTCCCAACTCGAAACCCTAGGTGCAACTCTTCCCATATTTCCGATCCTAGGCTACAAACGACGTGACGAGCCACACACCAACCCATCGTAGCCCACCTTAGGACCCTACTGGACCTACATGACTCACGACCACAGCCCCATGCAAGCCCCACAATGCACATGCTCACTATATCCCGAAAACACATCACCCGAGCCTCGCCCCTCTATCGTGCGATCGACTGGCTACTTGGACACATATGTAGGGTAGGGTTGAGCCTCCCTTGGTCGTGTCTCAGACCACCAGGGTCTAGTCCATGGCTCGATTCTGCCCTTGTACCGTCGACTCCACCCTTTGCCCGATCCACAACCAAAACAAGCCAATCTCTCAACACCACGCCTCTCGGCCCTAAGCTTGGCACACCTACTCTCGATTCCAGCCTTGTGACATCCCCTTATCCATCATGTACAGCCCCTTAGCAACTAATAACCGACATTCCCTTGCACACGTACAAGAAAAACATGAGTTGCGATCAAAAGGATGCATGAGGTCATGTAAAAACCGAAAAAGATTCATGCTTCATGTTAGATCGAACCATCCTCATGTAAATACATTCATAACAGCAGCTATACAATGTGAATGATGAGAAAAGGGTTTACAAGGCATGCCTTACCGTTTTTTTGCTTAAAAATAGGGGTGATCAAATTTTTTTATTAATCGCCCGAACCGAATTGCACCGCACCGTTTTTCATAATATTTTATAAAAATTGCGATTAAAAATATTAATCTTAAACCGCACCGCTTACGCGGTTGGGTAATTTTTTTTGCCAAGAAACGCACCGCCTAAACCGCTTGCCATAATATTGGGCCTAGAATTATAATAATTTGTAAACAACATATTCAAATAAAGAAGTCATCATTCATTATTTCCCAAGTCTCTTCAAAATTATTATTCTTACAAATAAAACTTATCTTTTTCTTAATTATTTTTCATATTAGTTTTTTATTAAATTATTAATTCTCTTTTGCTACAATATTTTGTTTAAAATTAAAAAAAAGATTAAAATAGTGTAAATGTCATTTTTGTTGTGAATGTGTTGTATTGTTAAATTGTTAACTTAGTTTTGAATCTTGATTATTTTTTTATCTATTTTGATCTTTATATGCTTTGAACTATATTTTATATTTGAAGACAATATATTTTTGTTGTTTTCAAATAAATTAGAATATATGCTAAAATTTTTCATTAAAAAACCGTAAAACCGACCGCAACCTCTTGAAACCGCTCAAAACCGTAAGGCTAATTTTTTTATGTAAAACCGCGATTAATTTTTCAAAATACTAACCGGCCGCATATGGCAATTCGGTTTGAATTTTTTTAAAAAAACCGCAAAATCGCACCGTGATTACCCCTACTTACAAACGTGAAGATGTACGCATCGGAGAGGCACTGGAGGAGCGGGGAGGGAGCTTGCTTCGATTTTTAATGGAGGAACCAAGGTGGATGATATAATCCTTACTGTAAAACCGAAGAGGAGGCTGCTAAGTGAGGGGGAGGGGTGGCCGAGACACATATGCAGGGTTAGGGTAAGGTTTAGCAAAATTTAAGTCAAAGGTTATTACACTAATGGGCCCTAATAAAAATTTAAAGGGTTTTGAGCCCATTTAGCAATAAAACCAACCCAACAAGCCCAAAAATATTCCCGAAAAATATTTTGTTTTGATACGTTTTTGAAAATATTGACCGAGCCCTCAAAAAGTCTTTTGAATCGTTAAAATTTTGCGTACGGATAAAAAAATTTGACCAAGTGAGTAAAAATACCCCTTAAGGCCCATTTTCGAAAAATATACTTAAAAACACTCCAATTTATTTAATTAAAATTAGCCACTTCACAAATTAATTTTTTCTTGATAATTCTTCGGTCTCCGTTTCTCGTTCGAGCGTGAAAATATCTAGAAATCCTAATGCATGAACTTTAAAAAATAACATGAAATAAATCCAAACCATGAAATATTAATGAATTAAATCCATGAAAATAAATAAATATATTTTAAATAAAACCATAGATTGCATATATTCAGGTTACGTAAATTTAAATTTCCAAAGCCTTACAACTCTCCCCCCCTTAAAACAAAATTTCGTCCTCGAAATTTAAAATGTACCGAATAACACCGGGTAGCGACTCCTCATCTCGGTCTCGGTCTGTCAAGTAGCCTCCTCCTCGAAATGATTCAGACACTAGACCTTGACCATATGGATCACCTTGTTCCAGAGCCTCTTCTCTTGTCTGTCTAGTATCTGTGTGGGTTTCTCCTCGAATGACAAGTGCGTTGTCAGCTGGAGTGGCTCAAAGTTCAGCACACGTGAAGGGTTCGACATGTACTTTCGCAGCATAGAGACGTGGAACACATTATAAACTTCCGTCAGATTCGGTAGTAAAGCAACTCTGTATGCTAGTGTCCCAACTCTCTCTAGGATCTCGAATGGTCTGATGAATCTAGAGCTAAGCTTGCCCTTTTTCCAGAACCTCATCATACCCTTCATCGGTGCGAATTTCACAAACACGTGATCCCTATTGCGAACTCAAGATCTTTGCGTCTCTGATCTAAATAAATCTTCTGATGGATCTGAGCGGTCCTCAACCTATCCTGAATCTTGACCACTAACTCTGCGGTCTGCCTGACTCAACTCTGTTCTCTCCCCTACATCATCCCAATACACCGGCGACCTACAGTTCCTCCCGTACAGTGCCTCGTATGGAGCCACACCAATCGATGCTTGATAACTGTTGTTGTATGTGAACTCCACAAGAGGTAACTTCGGCTCCCAACTGCCCTGGAAGCCGATCATGCAAGCTCGGAGTTGGTCCTTCAGAATCTGAATCACCTCTCTGACTGTCCATCTGTCTGAGGATGGAAAGAAGTACTGAACAACAGATTATTACCCAATGCTTGGTGTAGACTCTTCCAGAACGCATATGTAAACCTCAGATCCCTTTATGACACATTGGACACTGGAATCCTATGCAGTTTGACTATCTCTCTGATATACAGTTCTGCGTACTGAAACATGGTGAAATTCTTCTTGATCGGTAGAAGGTGAGCTGATTTAGTGAGCCGATCAACAATCACCCAGATGGCATTAAATCCTCTAGTAGTCTTCGGAAGCCCTGTCACAAAGTCCATGGTGATGTTCTCCCATTTTCACTCGGGAATAGGGAGTGGTCTCAGCTTCCCTGCAGGTCTCTGATGCTCGGCCTTGACATGCTGACATGTCAAACACTCGGAGACGAAACTCAAAATATCCCGCTTCATGCCCGGCCACCAATAAAGTGTCTGAAGGTCTTTATACATCTTTGTACTCCCTGGATGGATGAAGTGCGGGGTGCTTTGGGCCTCGCTTAAGATATCCGCTCCCAGGGAATTACTGTCAGGAACCCATAGACGGTCCCTATATCTGACTATGCCATCCTCAAATGTATACAGTCTCTAGCCCTTAGCCTTGTCCCTCTGTCTCCACTTTTGCAACTGCTCGTCTGAAGTCTGCCCTGCCCGAATTCTGTCTCTCAATGTCGGCTGTACTATCAGAGTAGCAAGATTTGGGGCCTCGCACCTGGCATAAACTGCAAGCTCAAATCTCTTAATCTCCGCCTGTAGCGGTCTCTATAATGACAAATGAGCAATCACTGCGTGCCTCCTGCTCAGAGCGTCTGCGACCACATTCACTTTGCCTAGATGGTAGCTAATGTCACAGTCGTAATCCTTCACTAACTCAAGCCATCTGCGCTGTCTCATGTTCAGCTCTTTCTATGTGAAGAAGTACTTCCGGCTCTTGTGATCTGTGAAAATCCTGCACTTCTTTCCATACAGATAGTGCCTCCAAATCTTCAGAGCGAAAACCACCGCCGCTAGCTCGAGGTAATAATTCAGATAATTCTTCTCATGGACCTTCAGCTGTCTGGGCGCGTATGCTATAACTCTGTCATGCTGCATCAGAACGACACCGAAACCGAGCTTCGATGCATCTGCGTATACCACAAACTCTACCTGCCCTGATGGCATAGCTAGAACTGGTGCAGTGGTCAAAGCCTGTTTCAATCTGTCAAAGCTTTCCTGTCATTCAGATAAATTTGGCATTCTTCTTTGTCAAGGTGGTCATAGGCATCGTAATAGAAGATAAGCCCTGAATGAATTTCCTGTAGTAAACAGCCAATCCAAAGAAGCTACGGATCTCTGTCACGCTCTTAGGCACTGGCCTATATCTGACTGCCTCGACCATACTGGGGTCGATCTCTAAGCCATCCGGAGATACAATGTGTCCCAAGAATGCTACCCTGTCTAGCCAGAACTCGCACTTACTGAACTTGGCGTACAACTGTCTGTCCTGTAAAGTCTACAGTACGGTCTCCCCCAGATGCTGGCTGTGCTCCTCTCTGCTCTTCGAATAATCAAGATATTGTCAATGAAAACTATAACGAACTGATTCAAGTAAGGCTGAAACACGCGATTCATGAGATCCATGAAGATTGCTGGCGCGTTCATTAAACCGAAGGGCATCACCATTAAATCATAGTGTCCATAACGCGTTCGGAAGGCTGTCTTATGCTCATCAGACTCTCTCACATTCAGTTGATGGTATCCGGATCGTAGGTCTATCTTCGGGAACAATGATGCTTCCTAAAGCTGATCAAACAAATCCTTGATCCTCGGCAACGGATGCTTGTCTTGACTGTGACTCTGTTCAGTTCTCGGTAGTCGATGCAAAGTCGCGTGCTGCCATCTTTCTTCTTGACGAACACTACCGGTGCGACTCATGGAGAAACGTTAGGGCGGATGAAACCCTTATCTAGTAAATCCTGTATCAGGTCTTTCAGTTTTTTCATCTCTGCAGGTGCTAGACAGTAAGATGCCTTAGAGAACGGCACTATACCTGGCATGAGCTCAATAGAAAAGTCCACC
Source organism: Primulina tabacum (assembly GCF_025594145.1). NCBI lineage: Eukaryota > Viridiplantae > Streptophyta > Magnoliopsida > Lamiales > Gesneriaceae > Primulina > Primulina tabacum. The sequence goes on along the minus strand of NC_134555.1, from coordinate 13,122,875 downwards.
TCTCTATCTAGTGGAATGCCTGAAACATCGTCAGGGAAAACACTGGAGAACTCCCTGACCACATCAACGCCCTCTAGTCTCTGACTGACTGGCTCAGACACTGATACAATACTGGCTAGAAATGCCCGACAACCGCTCTTCATAAGCTTCCTTCACACATGCAGGAAATGACGTGAGGCATCAGCTGGTGTCTGGCTGCCTAAAAAATAAACGGCTACCCTTTGGGCGGTCGGACAGCGGCCGGACAGACACTGACCTTTGTCCAAAGTCTATGATAGCTCTGTTCAAAAAAAGCAAGTCCATACCCAAAATGATGTTGAACTCCGGCAACGGTAGCACTACCAAATCGTCCTGCACCGTATATTTCTGCAATCGAAGCTCCAATCTCTTCACTATCTGAGAGGTGAACATCTGATCCCTGGATGAAATCGATACTCTGAATCCTGCATCCATTGCCACTGGTATGATTCCTAGCCTCTTGATGAAAGATTCGGATATAAACGAATGTGTGGCCCTTGAATCTAGCAATGCATGTGTGGCTACATCTGAAATGTATATCCTTCCTGCGACAAAACATACCATCAAATCTGATCGCGTTGAAATTAAGAAAATTTTTACAAGTAATTATCCATAAATCCTCAAGAATTCACTGAATTAATCCCAAGCATTCCTCAAAAATTTCGAAATTAATCCCCTAAAATTTCGGAAAATTCAAAAATCGCTTCTTAAATTATTGAGGTTTGCAATTAGGTTATCAAAATATCGGTTACTACAATTGGGTCCCTAAAATTCTCATATTAGGCAATTAAACCATTAATATCAACGAGGTAGAGCATGCAGCCTAATTTGTTCAAAGTTATCAATCTCATAAATTAATTCTCATCACAAGCATAAAATACATGCACTCAAGCGATAAAGCAAAATCTTAAACATAAGGGTTACCAGTAATCAACATCGAATCTGGCTCTGCCTCGGCCTCCTCGGAATGCATCACATAAGATTGGCCAGTAGTGGGGCCCGTGTTCCTAGGGCAGTCTGCCGCTTTATGACCCTCCTGCCTGCAAACGAAGCATTTGTAGGTCCCTCATAAATACTTGTCGAGGTGGAACTTGTTTCACTGCATGCATAGCTATCTCTCTGCCGGCTTTGGTGCCCCTGGTACCTGCAGTGGCTTTTGCTGACCAGGCCTCCTATCTGTCCCTGGGGCTTCTTTTGCCCCTGCTACCTCGGTGGCCCGGTAAACTGCTTTTTATGTGGCTGAGAGCTCGTCTGGGTCTGATGCCGCTTCCTCTGCATCTCAAAGTCTATATCCATCAAGGCCTGCTCGGCCTGAAAAGCATAATCAGTCGCCTTCTCGTAACTAGCCGGTCTCATAAGCATCACATCTCGGCGCAACGTAGGCCTCAAATCATCCATAAAATGCCTCAGCTTCTGCGCGACATCTCTAGAAATGAGGGGCACGAAATGACAGCCCCTGTCAAACTACCGGATGAACTCCGCCACAGTCGAGTCCCCCTGTCGGAGACTCATGAACTCCTTCGTCAGGCGACTCTTGACATCAGCTGGGAAATACTTGTCGTATAATATCTCCATGAACCTGTCCCAGGTGAGAGTAGCCAAGTCCACTGCATGAACGGCTCCCTCCCACCATAGGGATGCATCATCTCTCAGCATATAAATGGCGCACCTGACCCGGTCTTCATCCCTCATCTGCAGATACTCGTAGTGAAGCTCCAATGATCGAATCCATCCCTCTGCCAAGAATGGATCAGTGGTACCCTCGAACTCCTTCTGGTTGCGCCGTATAAACTGCTGAAAAAAATCAGTCTGCGGTCGGGATGCCTGCTGAGCCTGCTCCATAAGTCTAGCTATCCCCTCTAGTACTCGGGTAGCTGTTGCGACTTTGATTGTTGCACTCCCAAGAGCAGGTTGTCCACAAGTAGTATAATTCGGTGAGTCCGAATATCGTATCCACAGGGAAGCTAAGGTAATTACAAGTCCACTACAATGTTTTTTTGTTTTGTTTTTGTTTTTGTTTCTTTTTAATTTTAATTGTTTGAATCTTTAATGGGTAAATTTTAATTGTTCAAATTTTAATTTAAGTAGTTGAGATTAAAGGATCCACTCGTGGTATTTTAATAAAGTTAACATTAACGAACAATATTGAAACCCACTTAATAAAATGGTTCCAATAATCATATTTATATTATGTTATATATTATTATCTTATAAGTATATAATATATACTAAAACTTATAAATGTGGTCAAGTATTTATTGTGCTATATATATTTGTAAACACTAAATCAAGGTTCTCACTTTAAATGGTTGGTAAAACCAAACTAACATTTAAATGGTACCAAGAAATTAATATTATGATATATTTATATATAGTAAATCAAGGTTCCCACTTTAAATGGTTGGTAAAACCAAACTAACATTTAAATGGTACCAAGAAATTAATATTATAATATATTCATATATAATAAATCAAGGCATCCACTTTAAATGGTTGATAATACCAAACTAACATTTAAATGGTTCCAAGAATTTAGTATAACATATAGCAACAATAAATCAAAACTCCCACTTATAAGTATGGTATAAAAATGCTTAAAGAAATAAATATAACATAAACAATAAATAATGATTAAATAATATAAAACATAGATTCTTACCTTTTAGTAACCTTATTATCATGCCAAGAGTTTCACCTTTTCATCTCAACTTTAGGAAGTTAGATATTCATTATTCAAAGTGTAAAACTTTGAATATGAAATTATCATGCTAATTATATTTAAATGAAGAAATAAAGGAAAAATATAGAGAGAAATATTATGAACTCAAAGGTTTGTTCATAGAATGAGGGATATCTCAATACATTACAATGCTGTAGAACCCGTAAATCAGCCTACATATAAGCCATGCATAATTCTAGATTTTTAAATTTAATTGACTTCATTGCATGATTATTTTAAATGCATTTCTTTGAAGTTAATTATTTTATTATTTCAGTTCAGTAGTTTGATTTTTTAGCATTTCAGTTATTTCAGTGGGGCCGGACTGAAGTTGGAGTTTTGAGATAGAATTTAAGATTTGAGAAATATTTCCAGAAGTTAATTTAGCTAGCAAGTAAGTTCATTTAAGTTAAAAAGAAGTTTAAGGAATTATTTAAGTTAGTTGAGGACTTTAATTTAATTATTGGAGGTGATTAAGAAATGAGCTCATTTAAGTTACTTAATTAAGGGGTTAGCTCACTAAATTAATTAAAGGATTAGTAAGGCTTTTAAGGGTTATTAAATTACTAGATAATCAATTTCCACCTACCATTTATCATGCATTTTCGGCCACACCCCTAGAAGAACAAACTAGGACTTGCCAACTCACCTTTGACCCATTCTTGGTTGATTAGCATGCTAATTCTTTTAGCTATTTTTCCACCTTAATTAATTAATACTAGACCACTATCCTAACCCTTGTTTGGCATGATAAAATCGGCCACTATAGTCTAGAATCACCCAAGAGATCATTTGATAGCAATTCAAAATTCAAAATTCAAATGCATGAAGACTTGGTCTTGATATGATCCTTATATCTTGCACCATCCTCCTCACCCCTCATAACCACTCCATCACACTCCCTCCCCACCGAAATCAGACCCCTTTTCAGTAGAAAAAACGTGAGTAATAGCTAGGGAGAAAGGGAGAAAAATCGAGAACTAGAAAGAACAAGAGAAGCGCTCCACCTCCTCCGTGCCGCGTCGTCGTCGTTTCGTTCGTTTTCTTTCGAAACGATAACCAGGCATGTCTAGATTTCTTTCAAACCTCAATCAAGTCATATTATCATTTATTTTTTAGTACATGATCATGTTTATTCAAGCAAAAACCGAGATACATGTCAAAACATTTTGAAACAACACATGCAGAATTTTCGATTTTCCTTGGCAAGCTTCACGGTTTCTTTTGGTTTGTGAGTTTCAGGTATTGGATCGACTCCAGGCTCCCAAGACGACTTATATACATGTAATAGGATGCATTAGGACCACATTTGTCCATCGGTTTCAGCCCATGCTCGCTGGAAAGCAAGAAATGACAGCAACACCATTTGTGTCCCTTTTTGAGTTCGAAAATTCAGTTTGGTTGTCAAGGAGGAAGGATCTGATCTTGGCTGCCCCAAGGGCCTATAGCCATGGTTGGATCACTCCCCTAGCATGTCTAAGATGTGACTAAGTCGCCTTTTTGGTGGCTTGGTCCATGGCTCATCGGTTTTCAAATAATCAACAAGAACAGCCCCTTTCCCCATTCGGCCCCTTCCATTTTTCAGCATATGGTTTCGTTTCTTTTGTTGCTTGGTATGGATCTTGTTTGGCCTATGGCCCTTAGCCATGGTTCATATCATGCCCCTATATGTCTAGATCGTGCCATGGTCAATCAAATGGCCACTGGAACGACGCAAGACATCGATCTAAGCAAAACACTACACACGCATGCACGTTGGCTCTCGGTTGGACCCTTCGGTTGAGTTATGGTGTGATGCGGATTGTGGCTGGCCTAGGGCCCTTAGCCATGGTTCAAATCATTCCTTGGGATGTTGGTAAGAGTCTCTGGTCGGTGTTTCACGCCCCAATGGCCGGTAGTCTCGAAAACAACACAAGTTACTCGGGTGTGCAGCTGCTGGAAAATTACAGCAAGTTGCTGTGTCGGTTCGTTGGCTCGTTCGAGTTCTTGGTTGGCTTTTAGCCCATGGCCTTGAACTGGACAGTGCCTCATTGAGTTAGGAAGGTCATGTTTTTGACCGTTTGTGATTCGGATCATTTTTTAGGTCGTACGAGAATTTACGGTGCGATGTGCCAAATTGACTCTCGAAAGAGCGTTTCGTGTTTTGGCCTCCATTCCACCTAGATTTCGACCCTATCATTTTAGGAGCATCATTTTATGATTTTTCAGCATATTTTAATCATGACTATACGTCGGTTCGGTGTCGGTTCAGGTTGGCTCGGAGTCATGATTAAATGCGAAGTCATTAGGCATCATAGTCGCATCTTTTGAACGTAAATTGCGTAGTTGGTCATGTTTAAGCTATTGCATATTTTTCATAGCACAATTAGGTTGCAGCGAGCCTGGGGACGATCCAATCCAATCCAGTTGGTAAAATTACAGGATTTTTCATTACGTCAGTTAATTATATTACGTGCATGAAAACAGAAAATGATTATTTTTGAGATTTATGCGATATGGCTTGTGGTTCATTCACTATGTGGGAGTGTTATTTTATACGGTCGCCAGTGACCGATAAGTTCAGTATGGTACCACCCGGTTGCCAGTGACCGGCCAGCTCAGTTCAGTTTCAGCCTCCCCGGTAGCCAGTTACCGATCAGTTCAGCTTAGTGCAGTGGCCACAGGCGTAAAACATAATCTCAACAGAAAATTTTATCAGTTATTTCAGTACATGCTCCAAGGAGCAAATATTTTTACTGTGATTATCAGTTCAGTTATGCACGTATTATAATTGCTCAGCAAAGATTATTTTCAGTATGCCTCAGGACAGGATATGTTAACTCATGCATATTTTAATTCAGATTTTTTTTACACGTTACCTGCGATATATGCATGCTGAGTCTTTAGGCTCACTAGACTTGATTGTTGTAGGTACTGATGAGGCCAGGGCCGAGGGTGGGGACCAGTGAGCCAGCTTGGGTCGGCAGTAGTGGCACCCGAGGACCTCAGAGCAGCAGTTGTTATTTTATTTCGCAAACATTTTATCAGTCGTTGGATATTTTTAAATTGTGATTTTTGGCAAACTTTATTTTCTTCCGCTGCAATATTTTGAAATATTGAACTTGATTCACCAGTGATTTTATGAATGAGGCCATTTAAGTTCTTTTAAAAAAGAAAATTTTTAATTTTTCCGCAAATTTTCAAGCAAGAAGTTCTAGGGCCTCTGCAAATGCACCCATATTTATAGCCAAATTTGGGGAGACAACCACAAATAAAATATTATTTTTTTACACAAAAGTCTTCATTGGTGTTCCAAGATATTATATTATATTACACATCACTTTTGAAAATCTTCTTCTTGGAATTTGCTTCTTCACATAAAGAGAAACATGTGGATAATTGAGTTGTCTAGTTGTGGTATTTTTTTCAAACCATTTAACCAAGTAATTTGAGAGATATGGTCAAAATACTAGAGCATGGTAAAACTGTCACTCCTTTGGTAACTTTATTTGTTGCTTAATTTGATCCCAATTGTGAGAGGATTTTTATCTCATGCTTGCCACCAATATTGTAGATATTAACATCAACTTTCTACAGGTCCAAGAATCATCTTAATCCCATTTGCAACGCCAAGTTTATTCTTATTTTATCGAACCTGTAAAAAATAGTAAAAACTTGTAATTACACAACAACTTATATTTTATACAATTTATTATAAAACATATAATATTTAAACATTTAATAAAACAAAAACTATATATTTATATTATAAAACATTTAATTCATGTACAATTTTCATGTTTATCACACCTCCCAACCAGCTTATTGCTAGTCCCTAGGAATTTAATCGTTAATAGCAATACAAAACATATTGATTAATTTAAATAGAAATGTAATCAAAACTATCTAAGTGTTTAAATTAAATTTGAAAACTGTCAAAGTTATATCAAGATCATCATAATTATAATTTATGAAATAATTTGAGATGATCAATTCAAAGCTTATTTCAGGTAGTTAAATGTACACGGCCTTCAGAAATTCCTAGTAAGAGTCTCAACTCCATATCCTCACAGGTTAATAAATGTTTCAATTTATAGCAACGATTTCTCTCATGGAGTTGGAATACAGATAAATGCTCAGAAAAATGGTTTACAGAATGCAGACAGACAAACGAGCCAAACTAATCAAAAGATAGAAAATCCATTGATTCAAAATCTAGTTGTTCTTATTATATATTTTTTCCTGATATTTTATTATTATTATTTTTTTTTGCATAACATCATGGAATCAGACTAAGTTTATGCTTCTTGACCACATATTTATTTAATTTGTACAATAAATTTCTCTCTCTTTTTTGTTTTTTGTTTTTTTTTATGAGAGATATATGGGTCGTAGCATATAACTTAAAAATTACATAGATATTCAATATCTTTCTTTTTGTATTTTTCTCTCTTTTTTTTTAAGGAAATATCATTTTTTTTTCTTCAAAATAAAAACTCAAGATCTAAACAATAGATAGTCTCTCTCATGATCAATAAAGGCTCGAAAGCTGTTTTCTCAGTCCTCTCCACTCACTCACAAAATATGTGTGAGTTTAAAATTATAGGCACTCTTATAAGGTATATCTTGGGCCATATACTTTAATACCTGATATTATCACAATGGTTAATCACTCAAAAAGATTTCATAAATCATATTTTTATATTGATCAAAATATTAAAATTGACTTTTTTTTTCAAATAAAAATTTAAACATTCTTAAATAGATTAATGCATGTTTTAATTTAAATCTTTCAAACATGTAATGTATGGCAATTTTTGCAAAAATTACTAAGATACAAACAATAAACATGATTTTATTTTAAAATAATATATATTATTTTTTTTATTTATTTTTAAATTTTTTTTTTATAAGTTTGTTCTCCCCCCAATCAGAATATGACATTGTCCCTAATGTCAAAATAACTATTAATAAAGAGTACATAATGAAAGAGATATCACCTGAATTTTATTGAAGATAACAAACTGAAACAAACGCAAACCAATCCACGACTTTTGAATCAATGATCCAACTTCCTTTTCTTACTGCTTGATTGCGACCAATTGATCTTTGTTATCATCGGATCAGGCTTATGAACAAAAGCTTCCAAATCATCAATTAATTGGTCGGCAGTCAAAGCACAGATGAGCATCCGTTGTGAATTTTCTGAAATGAAATTCTGTTCCACAGCTTTATCAAGAAATGTCAACAAACTGTCAAAATAATTATTGATATTCAACAAGCCCACAGGTTTATTATGGATATTAAGTTGTGCCCAAGAAACAGTGTGAAAAATTTCTTCTAATGTACCAAAACCACCTGGTAGTGCAATAAAAGCATAAGAATTTTTAATCATTTGAGTGATTCTTTCATACATAAAAGAAACTTTTAATTCCTCCCCAATCGTAACACCTGTAATATTTCCTTCAGCTAAAGCTGTAGGAATAATACCCAAAACCTGACTACCTCCAAGATGAGCAGATGTTGAAACAGATCCCATTAACCCAATATTACCTCCCCCATATACCAATTGAGTTTTTCTCTCAGCCAATATCTTTCCAAGATTATTCGCTGCTTCTACAAACACTTCATTTTTTCCAGGACTCGACCCACAAAATACACAAATATTTTTCAATGTTTGTGCAGAGGATCCAGCCATGTTTTTACTTTTTTTTTTTTTTGCGAAAATAGAGAGAAATATGAGAGATTTTATAGGAGTAATATGTTATCATGACAAAACTATGGGTCACAGCTGTAAACAGAATAAATAGTAAAAACAATAATGACACACATGCATATAAACAGTAGTGTGATTGTGGCTCACAATTTCCTCTGGTTTTACGTCCAGAAACGGCTTCAACGCCTTCTATGAGTCGAGGATATGCTTCCCATCCAATTTTCTTATAAATTGGCAAACAGGGTCTTTTTAAGTCGGATTCCCAAGACTATGACGCTCATCTTGGAATTGTTCCATAAACGGAGAAGTTAAATATGCACATGTCCACTAGAATGCGTCTCAAGAGTCAATAAGATGTTATCTAAAGACTCCTTACTCAGCCCATTTTTAATGAAACCAATTTTATCTTCTCTGTTATTGGAAACACATCCCAAAGATCTGCATCGTTTGTCACAAGTCCATCTTGCACACTTATGACAAACCCCTAAACTTTTGGCCCTTCGTTTTTTCGCATAAGTGCTTTTTCCTAATCCAGGCAAATATCGAATGAGCAATGATTGTGGAACTTCTCCTCCAAATCGGACCTTAGCTTCTATTACAAGACGAATATCTTCTGGAATTCCTTTTTGCATTAGCAATCTCAATCTTTCACACCTTCCTGCATTAATTTTTCTTAGAACATTTTCAGAAACAGTGGGAAAATATTTACAAATTTTTGAGAGAATTTCATCCATTTTGAAAAGAAAAGAAATTATTATTTTTTTATTTTTGTATCAGCAATTGTGGGAAACTGATTTAACCGACTATGAGAGTCACGGAGTACCGTTATCCGCCATTTAACCGGGAAAATAAAAATATTAAGAAAACCTGAAATAAAAACAAACAAACTTAAATGCAACAAAAAAAAAATCAAGGATCAGAAAGGGAAATAAACTCTTCTTGAAAGATTTCATTTTCTAATAATGGTTTAAGCCTTTGACCATTTACTTTAAAAATATCACCATTTTTAGGATTTTCAATATCCACAGCTCCATAAGTATACACATGCTTTACAACATATGGGCCTGTCCATCTTGATCGTAATTTTCCTGGAATATGTGAAGTCGAGAATTATAAAGCAAAACTTTTTTACCAATCTCAAAAGATTTTCTAAGAATTGTTTTATCATGAAATGATTTGATTTTTGCTTTATAAATCCTTGAATTCTCATACGCGTCATTTCTGAGTTCATCATGTTCATTAAGTTGCAATTTACGCAATTTGTTGGCATCATCCATGCTTGAATTTAAAGTTTTGATCGCCCAATAAGCTTTATGTTCCAATTCCACAGGCAAATGACAATACTTTCCATAAACCAACCTATAGGGAGACATATTCAATGATGTTTTAAAAGCTGTTCGATATGCCCAAAGTGCATCATTAAGTCGCAGAGACCAATCTTTTCTATTTGAGTTAACAGTTTTTTCCAAAATTTGCTTTATCTCCCTATTAGCTAATTCAACTTGTCCATTTGTTTGAGGATGATAGGAAGTAGTTACTTTATGAGTAATACCATATTTTTTCATTAATGAAGCAAATGGTTTATTAACAAAGTGAGTTCCCCCATCACTTATCATGGCTCGAGGAATTCCAAATCTACTAAAAATATTTTCTTTTAAAAATTTGATGACGATTTTATGATCATTTTTTCGACATGGAATTGCCTCTATCCATTTGGAAACATAATCAACTGCAACTAAAATATACAAGTATCCAAACGACGATGGAAAAGGTCCCATAAAATCAATTCCCCAACAGTCAAAGATTTCAATTTCAATGATAGGATTCAAAGGCATCATGTTTCTTTTTGAAATCGCACCCAATTTTTGACAATTTTCACAGATTTTGCAGATTTCGTGGGTGTCTTTAAACAAAGTGGGCCAATAAAATCCACACTGCAAGATTTTTGCAGCCGTTTTCTTTGAAGAAAAATGTCCTCCGCATGCTTCTGAATGACAAAATTTAATGACACTACTTACATCATTGTCGGGTATGCAACGTCGAAAAATTTGATCTGGACAATACTTGAACAGATACAGATCATCCCAATAAAAGTTTTTTACCTCATTCAAAAATTTTCTTTTATCTTGGGAACTCCATTGCGGTGGTATTTTTTCTGTCACAAGAAAGTTTACTATGTTAGCAAACCAAGGTGTAGTAGTAACTGAAAATAGAAGTTCATCAGGAAAATTATCGTTAATTGGTGTCATTTCACAAGATGATCCTGTTACTTGTCTTTATAAATGATCGGCTACGACATTCTCGGTTCCTATTTTATCTTTGATCACAATGTCAAATTCTTGGAGCAACAAAATCCATCGTATCAGTCGTGGCTTTGCATCCTGTTTGGTCAACAAATATCTAATAGCAGAATGATCAGTAAACACAATAGTTGTTGATCCAATCAAATAAGAACGAAATATATCTAATGCAAATATTACAGCAAGTAGTTCTTTTTTATTTGTGGAGTCATTCATTTGAGCATAATATATCACATAAGGCTTACCGTTTCTTCTTTGACCCAGTACTGCACCGACTGCATAATCACTCGCATCGCACATGATTTCAAATGGTAAAGACCAGTCAGGAGGTTGCATGATAGGAGCTGATGTTAAATGTCGAATAATTTTATCAAAAGCATTTTGACATTCTTGAGTCCACTCAAATGCAGTGTCTTTTGTTAAGAGGTTACAAATCGGTTTAGAGATTAAACTAAAGTCCTTTATAAACCTCCGATAAAATCCAGCATGTCCCAAAAATGAGCGAATTTCTTTAATGGTTTTTGGAGGGGGTAAATTGGCAATGACATCAACTTTTTCTTTATCAACTTCAATTCCATGAGATGACACGACATGTCCCAAAACAATTCCAGAAGTAATCATGTAATGACATTTTTCCCAATTTAAAATAAGACCTTTTTCCTCGCATCTTTTTAAAACTTTTTCCAAATTTTCAAGACAATTATCAAATGTATTCCCAAAGACAGTTAAATCATCCATGAAAATTTCCAAACAATTTTCAACCATGTCGCAAAAAATTCTTAGCATACATCTTTGAAATGTTGCGCGGGCATTGCATAAACCAAACGGCATCCTTCTGAATGCAAATGTTCCAAAAGGACATGTGAATGTAGTTTTTTCTTGATCTTCGAGTGCAATGGGAATTTGATAATAACCTGAATATCCATCAAGAAAACAGTAGTATGGATGACCTGCTACTCTTTCTAAAATTTGATCCAAAAATGGTAATGGAAAATGATCTTTTTCTAGTGGCGTCATTTAATTTTCTATAATCAGTACACATCCGCCAACTAGATGGGACTCGACTTGTTAACAATTCACCTTTTTCATTTTTATCACTGTGATGCCAGATTTTTTTGGAACTACTTGTGTTGGGCTTACCCACTTACTATCCGAAATAGGGTAGATAATCCCAACATCAAGTAGTTTGAGAACTTCAGTTTTCACAACATCTTTCATGTGTGGATTTAATCTCCTTTGTGGTTGTTGAGATGTTCTAGCATTTTCTTCTATATGAATTTTGTGTGTGCAAATTAGTGGATTAATGCCCTTGAGATCTTTTAGTGTCCAACCAATTGCATTTTTATGTCTTTTATGCATATCAACTAATTTACTTTCTTGATCACTTTCTAGTTTGGAAGAAATTACCACCGGATATGTTTCATCTTCTCCAAGAAATGTATACTTCAATTCTTCTGGCAAGGGTTTTAACTCCAATATGGGTGGTTCGTCTTTGTTCTCATATTTTGCATCAAATTCTTTCTCTGATCCTGGTAACGAGTGATACCTGATAAAATCATCAAGATCAATTTCAATATTTTCTTTAACAATTTCAATTGAACAAATATCTAATTGATCACGAATACTCCCTTCTTGAATGTTTTCTTCCACAAGAGTTTCAATAAGATTTTCATCTTCACTTTCATCTCCTTTGTCATGTGGTTGCTTACAAAGATTAAAAACATTGAGCTCAAAGGTCATGTTACCAAATGACAACTTCATTATTCCATTCCTGCAATTTATAAGGGCATTAGAAGTTGCTAAAAATGGACGACCCAGAATTACAGGAATTGCATTACAAGCTTTGATAGGTTGTGTATCTAAAACTATGAAATCGACAAGATATACAAAGTTATCAACTTGGACCAATACGTCTTCTATCATACCTCTTGGCACTTTAACAGATCTATCGACAAGTAAAAGTGTTACCGAAGTTGATTTTATCTCGCCTAGATTGAGTTCTTGATAAACTGAATATGGAAGTAAATTCACACTAGCTCCAAGATCAAGCAAGGCTTTTTTAATCTTTCGTTCTCCAATAATACATGAAATAGTAGGACAACCAGGGTCTTTGTATTTCAAACTATTATTATTTTGAATGATTGCACTTACTTGTTCCTTTCTTTTTCACATTCAATTTTCTTTTCACAGTGCACAAGTCTTTCAAAAATTTGGCATATGATTGGTACCTGTTTTATTGCATCTAATAAAGGAATAGTAATTTTACTTGTTTAAAAATATCATATATATCAGAATTCAAATTTGATTTTTTTGTATTTTTCAATGCATGAGGGAATGGTGGTGACACTGTCTGTTGAACCTCCTCTTCGCAAGTTATGGGTTCCACTTCCTTACCCTTTGAAGTTGATTTATCATCATCTTCACAAGGTTCAAGAATGGATTTTTCCACAACCTTACCACTTCGAAGGGTAATAACAGATTTTACCTGATCCATCGGTTGAGTTCCAGAAGTTCCAGCTTGTGAATGATGATCCTTGGGATTAGGCAGAGGTTATGAAGGAAATTTACCTTTTTCATGAACATTAAGTGCAGATGCAAATTTAGCAAGAGTATCTTTCAAATCTGTCATGGTTTGAGCAGTTTGAGTATTGATAGACTCTTGCTTTGCAATGAAAGAATTCAATGTATCTTCCAAATTTCTTTTAGGTGCAGGAACATAAGGTGCATAATTTTGAAAGTTTTGTTGATTTTGGAAATGTGGTTGTGAAAATTGTGCAGCATTATCATTCCTCCAACTAAAATTTGGATGATTTCGCCAACCTGGATTGTAATTTTGAGAAAATGGTTCAAAATTTTACCTTTTGAAATTGTTCAAAACATTGGCTTGTTCATGGAGACATTCTTTAAAAGAGGGCAAAGTGGGACAATTTTTTGTAAAATGATCACTTGTATCACAGATGTGACACGCAATTTCTTGAACAGATTTTAATTGACCATTCTTTTTCAATTCAAGTGCCTCAACTTTTCTTGCCAAAGAGGTAAATCTAGCTTGAAGATCATGTTCATCTTTGAGAGTGTACATACCTCCACCAGATGTAGGAGATTGAATCTTGTTTGATGGTTCGATTGTACCTATAGTGTCCCAATTTTGAGCATTTTCAGCTTATGAATCGAGATACTCAATTGCCTCATTTGGATCTTTATCTTCAAATGTTCCATTACACATAAATTCAACCATTTGCCTATCTTTAGTTGTTAAGCCATCATAAAATTGAGAAACAACTCTCCAAATTTCAAAACCGATGTGGACAAGATTAAGCAATTCTTTGTATCTATCCCAACACTGATAAAAAGTTTCTCCTTGTTTTTGAGTGAAAGTAATGATTTGTCTTTTGAAAGAATTTGTTCTATGAGATGGAAAAAACTTTTTCAAAAATTGTTGTTGCAATTCATCCCAAGTTCGAATGGATCCCGATATAAGATTTTGTAGCCAAGTTTTAGCTTTATCTTTTAAGGAAAAAGGAAAAAGCTTAAGTCGAATGGTGTTCATGCTACAATTTAGATCATTATATGTGTTGCACACTTCTTCAAACTCTCGTAAATGCATGTATGGATTTTCAGAATCTAAGCCATGAAATTGGGTAAAAGTTGGATAATACCAGGCTTAAAATTGAAATGAGATGCATCAGGGGGAAAAACTAGACATGAAGGTGCACTAGTACGTGTAGGATTCATGTGATCTCTAAGTGTTCTTCGTCTATCATGATCATGTTGAGATTGAATTTCATCTTCATTTTCTTGGATGGGTTCTTCCGCCATGTTTTGTAAAAATAAAGGGTTATTTCGAATGAGTCGACCACTAAGTGTACTTGACCAAATGCTCATGCAAATGCAAATGCAAAAAAAAAAATAAATATAAAAACACACAAAAGCAATAAAAATTCAAATAAAGAAAAATAAACTATAAAAAAAATTAAATAGACTTGAAATTAAATTATACTTCCCCGGCAACGGCGTCAAAAACTTGTTGCGACTTTGATTGTTGCACTCCCAAGAGCAGGTTGTCCACAAGTAGTATAATTCGGTGAGTCCGAATATAGTATCCACAGGGAAGCTAAGGTAATTACAAGTCCACTACAATGTATTTTTGTTTTGTTTTTGTTTTTGTTTCTTTTTAATTTTAATTGTTTGAATCTTTAATGGGTAAATTTTAATTGTTCAAATTTTAATTTAAGTGGTTGAGATTAAAGGATCCACTCTTGGTATTTTAATAAAGTTAACAATAACGAACAATATTGTAACCCACTTAATAAAATGGTTCCAATAATCATATTTATATTATGTTATATATTATTATCTTATAAGTATATAATATATACTAAAACTTATAAATGTGGTCAAGTATTTATTGTGCTATATATATTTGTAAACACTAAATCAAGGTTCCCACTTTAAATGGTTGGTAAAACCAAACTAATATTTAAATGATACCAAGAAATTAATATTATGATATATTTATATATAGTAAATCAAGGTTCCCACTTAAAATGGTTGGTAAAACCAAACTAACATTTAAATGGTACCAAGAAATTAATATTATAATATATTCATATATAATAAATCAAGCCATCCACTTTAAATGGTTCGTAATACCAAACTAACATTTAAATGGTTCCAAGAATTTAGTGTAACATATAGCAACAATAAATCAAAACTCCCACTTATAAGTATGGTATAAAAATGCTTAAAGAAATAAATATAACATAAACAATAAATAATGATTAAATAATATAAAACATAGATTCTTACCTTTTAGTAACCTTATTATCATGCCAAGAGTTTCACCTTTTCATCTCAACTTTAGGAAGTTAGCTATTCATTATTCAAAGTATAAAACTTTGAATATGAAATTATCATGCTAATTATATTTAAATGAAGAAATAAAAGAAAAATATAGAGAGAAATATTATGAACTCAAAGGTTTGTTCATAGAATGAGGGATATCTCAATACATTACAATGCACCCCTATTTATAGCCAATTTTGGGGAGACAACCACAAATAAAATATAATTTTTTTACACAAAAGTCTTCATTGGTGTTCTAAGATATTATATTATATTACACATCACCTTTGAAAATCTTCTTCTTGGAATTTGCTTCTTAACATAAAAAGAAACATGTGGATAATTGAGTTGTCTAGTTGTGGTATTTTTTTCAAACCATTTGACCATGTAATTTGAGAGATATGGTCAAAATATTAGAGCATGGTAAAACTGCCACTCCTTTGGTAACTTTATTTGTTGCTTAATTTGATCCCAATTGTGAGAGGATTTTTATCTCATGCTTGCCACCAATATTGTAGATATTAACATCAACTTTCTACAGGTCCAAGAATCATCTTAATCCCATTTGCAACGCCAAGTTTATTCTTGTTTTATCGAACCTGTAAAAAATAGTAATAACTTGTAATTACACAACAACTTATATTTTATACAATTTATTATAAAACATATAATATTTAAACATTTAATAAAACAAAAACTATATATTTATATTATAAAACATTTAATTAATGTACAATTTTTATGTTTATCAGTAGCTGCATCTCCTGGCGGCGACGGCGGTGGAGGTCCTCTGCCACCTCCAAGAATCTCATCCTGATGATCTGAACTAGGATCGCATTTGGGAGGCATAATATCTTAATACAGTCCCATTTTAAACGTAACCCATCATGCAATTTAATCTAGTTTTTTCAAAATGGTAAGTCCTTAAATCAAAGCAGCTAAACATGCAATGAAAATCATCGTAATACGTATATATGTAAAAATGCAGTTGATAGCTGGTAAATCATTTAAAACATAAAAGCTTAGAGACTTGAGGCTTGAAGACTGAGCTACAGAAGCTGGCGATGGCACAACCCTATACATGACCCTTTCTCTGATACCAACTGTAACGTCTACTAATTTTAAAATGTTGCAATTTTTTTTGTTGTAAAAGTTCACATTTTCGAAATAAACATTTAAATATTTTGCATGCATGCAATCCTACTGAAAATATATCTTTTTTAAAAAAATAAGCGTAAATATTTGACAATTAAAGACACCACAGTATAAAATGGCCAAACTCGTCCAAAATACATGCGTAAACAAGTGATAATCCCAGTAATCATCAATATATCGAAACCAACATATAAAAATGTTCAAGTCCTCTCTAATCAACAAAATAAACATGATGTGTGGAAAAGTGTGGTCCTCAGATTGTGTGCGCACATCCAGTCCTGCCTACTTAGAATTTAGCACCTCCTGTCCCCTCATCGATATGTTCACCTGGATCATTCACACCTAGTGAGTCTAAAGAACACACCTGTACCGAGGTAACAAATACATATACGTAGCACACATCAGTTAAAAATACTGTAATCAATATATCTTCCATGAACTTAAAATAATAAACTTAAACGTGACATAAGAAATCATAGCGTGTCAAAACAGCTCATCGTGTCTTCATATCCTTATTCATTTACTTTAATTGAATTTAGTTCGTTAGTTGTGACTTTCGTATAAGCTTTATCAGTATCATAATTAATCGATGGATCCGTCTACATATAACTGTGGTACCCTGCGGCTGTCGTACATCAGCGACATTATCACCCATCCACTATGCCTAGGCCTCATCATTATCATTTACATATACATCGTTAGTCACAACCAATTCACATCCTTCAAAGAAATCATCATTTTCATCACTTAACAAAATCATGCATATACGTAGTTTTTAGCATGCTGCGTAATTTTCATAATTTCATAAAAGTCATATACATGATGCATAAACATTTAAAAGCATGATATATTTGTGCTCGGGGCGCTGCTAGGTCTAAAAACTCACCCCGGGGGTAAAATAACTATTTTGCCCCTGGAAACCCAAAACGACCAATTTACCCATGGACCTCAAAATTTCAACCCGAAGCTTACCAAACTACCTAAAACACCCCAAAAACTATTAAAATTATTTATTAGACGTATACCCGAGCCCCTTTCAAAACTTAATCTTTTTGTTTTAAAACTTGGATCGGGGTCCCGGTTTTAATCTGAATCGACTCGAAACTTAACCAAAATTTTCCAAACTTTTACCATACCTAAAACACACACTAAAAACCACTAATCCATCAAAACCAGACCCTTTAAACCTTCTATCAGCCCCTGAAATGCTGCTGGAGTTTTCGGCAACTCTTCACTCGAAACCCTAGGTGCAATTCTTCCCATATTTTCGATCCTAGCCTGCAGCCTACAGGACCAGCCACACACCAACCCCTCCTAGCCCAGCATTAGGACCCTACTGGACCTACATGACTCACGGCCACAGCCCAATGCAAGCCCCACGATGCACACATTCAGTATATCCGGAAAACACATCACCCGAGCCTCGCCCCTCTATCGTGCGATCGGCTGGCTACTTGGATGGTTCCAGCAATGGTTGAGCCTCCCTTGGCCATGTCTCAGACCCACTAGGGTTTGGTCCATGGCTCGGTTCTGCCCTTGTACATTTGACTCAAATCTTTTCCCGATCCACAACCAAAACAAGACAATCCCTCAACACCACGCCTCTCGGCCCTAAGCTTGGCACACCTACCCTCGATTCCAGCCATTGTGACAGCCCCTTATCCATCATGTATAGGCCCTTAGCAACTAATAATCGAGTCCCTTGCACACGTACAAGTAAAACATGAGTTGCGATCAAAAGGATGCATGAGGTCATGTAAAACCGAAAAAGATTCATGCTTCTTGTTAGATCAAACCATCCTCGTGTAAATACATTCATACCAGCAGCTATACAATGTGAATGATGAGAAAAGGGTTTACAAGGAATGCCTTATCATTTTTTTTGCTGATAAACGTGAAGATGTACGCGTCAGAGAGGCATCGGAGGAGCGGGGAACCAAGGTGGCTGCTATAATCCTTGCTGTAAAATCGAAGGGGAGGCTGATAAGTGAGGGGGAGGGGCGGCCGAGACACATATGTAAGGTTAGGATTAGTTTTAGCAAAATTTAAGTCAAATGTTACTACACTAATGGGCCCTAATAAAAATTAAAGGGTTTTGAGACCATTTACCAATAAAACCAACCCAACAAGCTCAAAAAGATTCCCAAAAATATTTCGTTTTGATACATTTTTGAAAATATTGTCTGAGCCCTCGGAAAGTCCTCCGAATCATTAAAATTTGCGCACCTGATAAAAAAATATGACCAAGCGAGTAAAAATACCCCTCAAGGCCCATTTTCGAAAAATACACTTAAAAACACTCAAATTTAATTAATTAAAATTAACCACTTCATTAAATAATTTTTTCCTAATAATTCATCGGTCTTCATTCCTCGTTCAAGCGCTGAAAAGTATATAGAAACCCTAATGCATGAATTTTTAAAAATAACGTGAAATAAATCCTAACCGCGAAATAATTATGAATTAAATGCATAAAAATAAATAAATATATATTTTAAATAAAACCCTAGATTGCATGCATTCAAGTTACGTAAATTTAAATTTCATGGACCTTACATTACAATTCCTCCCCCCTTAAATTGAATTTCATCATCGAAATTTAAAACGTACCGAATAGCTCGGGGTAATGAATCATCATCTCTGTCTCAGTCTCCCAAGTAGCCTCCTCATCGGAATGATTTAGCCACTTGACGTTGACCATCTGCATCACCTTGTTCCGGAGTCTCCTTTCCTCTCTGTCCAAAATTTGGATAGGTCTTTCCTCGAAATACAGATTCGGCGTCAGCTGCAGAGGCTAATAGTTCATCACATGCGAAGGATTTGACATGTACTTCCACATCCTCAAGACGTGGAACACATTATGAACTCCGGACAGATTCGACAGCAAAGCAACTCTGTATGATAGTGTCTCAACTCTCTCAAGGATCTCGAATGGTCCTATGAATCTAGGACTGAGTTTGTCTTTCTTACCAAATCCCATCACATCTTTCATAGGTGCGACTTTCACAAACACGTGGTCACCCACTGCAAACACTAGATGTCTGCGCTGCTTTTCAGCATAACTCTTTTGTCGGCTCTGTGCAGTATTCATCCTATCCCAGATCTTTCCACTAGCTCTGCAGTCTATCTGACAATGTCTGGACCCAACTATGCTCTTTCCCATACCTCATCCCAATAGATCAGTGACCAACACTTAATTTCTCCCATAAAGCACCTCGTATGGAGCCATACCGATCGATGCTTGATAACTGTTGTTGTATGTGAATTGCACGGGGGGTAATTTTGGTTCCCAGCTGCCCTGGAAATCGATCACGCAAGCTCTGAGTAAGTCCTCTAAGATCTAATCAATCTCTCAGACTGACCGTCGGTCTGAGGATTGAAGGCTGTACTGAATAACAACTTGGTACCCAATGCCTGATGCAGACTCTTCCAGTAAGCAGATGTAAATTTCGGGTCCCTGTTTGACACTAATGGACACTGTAATCCCATGCAATCTGACTATCTCTCTGATGTACAGCTCTGCGTACTGAGTCATGGTGAAAGTCTTCTTGATCAGTAGAATATGTGCTGATTTAGTAAGCCGATCAATTATCACCCAAATGACGTTATACTCTCCAACGGTCATCGGTAGCTCTGTCACAAAATCCATAGTGATGTTCTCCAATTTTGACTCGGGAATAGGGATAAGTCTCAGCTTTCCTGCAGGTCTCTGATGCTCTGCCTTAACCTGCTGATACGTCAAACACCCAGACACAAAACGCAAAGTATCTCGCTTCATGCTAGGCCATAAATACAAAGACTGCAGATCCTAATACATCTTCGTACTCCCTGGGTGAATAGAGTAGGGGTGCTGTGGGCTTCCCTCATAATGTCTTACCTCAGCGAATCACCGCTAGGAACCCATAGTCGGTCATCATATCGGACAATGCCATCCTCAACAGAATACAATCTCAATCCCTTAGACTCATCACTCAGCCTGCACTTCTGTAACTACTCATCAGATGAGTGCCCTACTTGAATCCTATCACTCAGCGTCGACTGCATTGTCAGGGTAGAAAGATTAGGAGCATCGCCCCTATCATATACTGCAAGCTCAAATCTCAAAATGTCGGCCTGCATTGGTCTCTGTAATGACAACTATGCAATCACTGCAGTCTTCCTACTCAGTGCGTCGGCTACCACATTAGCCTTAGGCAGATGATAGGTAATGTCACAATCGTAGTCCTTCACTAGCTCTAACCATCTCCGTTGTCTCATATTCAGTTCTTTCTGTGTGAAGAACTACTTCAAACTCTTGTGATATGTGAAAATCTTGCACTTCTCCTCATAAAGATAGTGTCTCCAAATTTTCAGGGCAAATACTACTGTTGTTAGCTCGAGGCTATGAGTAGGATAATTCTTGTCATGAACCTTCAGCTGTCTGGATGCATAGCCTATAACTCTGTCATGCTACATCAGAACTGCGTCCCAAACCAAGATTTCAAGCATCCATATATAGCACATATTCCCCTTGCCCTGATGGCATAGCTAGAACTGACGCTGAAGTCAATGCTTGCTTCAGCTTTTCAAAGCTCTCCTAACATTCTGGCTCCCATATGAATTTTGCATTTTTCTTTGTCAAGGCGGTCATGAATACTTCCATAGAAGAAAAACCCTGAATAAACTTCGTGTAGATCTTTGACGGCCAAAACCTTGCTGGGATCCACTTCGACTCCATCTCTTGAAATAATGTGGCCCAAGAATGCCACTATGTCTAGTCAGAACTCACACTTGCTGAACTTGGCATATAACTCTCTGTCCGTCAAAGTCTATAGCGCGGTCCTCAATTGCTGAGTGTGCTCCTCTTTGCTCTTCTAATAGATCAGAATGTCATCTATGAAGACCATGATGAACTGATCCAAATAAGGCTAAAATACGCGATTCATGTGGTCCATGAAATCGCTAGCGGGTTAGTCAGTCCGAAGGGCATCACCATAAATTCATAGTGTCTGTAACGTGTCTTAAAATCCGTCTTGTGCACATCACACTCTCTCACCTTCAGCTGGTGGTATCCTGATCGAATATCTATCTTCGAAAACATTGATGCTCCCTGAAGCTGATCAAATAAGTCTTCGATCCTAGGCAGAGGATACTTGTTCTTGATTGTGACTCTACTCAGCTCTCTATAATCGATGCAGAGTCGCATGCTGCTGTCTTTCTTGTTCACAAACATTACCGGTGCACCCCATGGAGAAAAACTCGATCGAATAAACTTGTCCAACAAATCGGCATTGTACCTAGCATCAGCTCAATAGAAAAGTCCACCTCTCTATCTGGTGGAATGCCAGAAACGTCTTTCAGGAAAGACGATAGGAAAATCTCTGGAGATCTCGACATCCTCTAGTCTCAAACTGACGGGCTCAGATACTGACACAATACTCGCCAGAAATGCTTGGCATCCGCTTTTCATAAGATTTCTCACACATATGCAAGAAATGATGTGCGATATCTGCTGGTTCCTTACTGCCTCAAAAACAAAGGACTTCTCACTGGACGGTCCAACAAATATTGACCGCTGCCGAAAATCAATCGAAGCTCCATCCGTTGAAATCCAGTCCATGCCAAGAATGATGTCAAATTCAGGCATCGGTAGCACAATCAGATCTGCCTGAACAACATTCTTCTGCAAATGAAGCTCCAATTTCTTCATTATCCTCAAAGTAAACATCTGATCACCAGAAGGAATCGAAGCTCTAAAACCCAAATCCATGGCTTCTAGTACAATTCTCAATCACTTGAAAAAAGTCTCGGATATAAATGAATGTATAGCTCCTGAATCTAGCAGTGCATAAGTGGCTACACCTGAAATAAATATCCTTCCTACGACAAAATATAAAACATCAAATCCGTTCAAGCCTAATAAATTCAAGGAATTCAATCAATAAAACCCATAATTCCCGAAAAATCTCCAATTAACCTTTAAAAGTTCCCGAAATAGCACATTATTCTGATCAAATTTCAAAAATTAGGACTTGAGTCCCTAAAATTTCGGTTATTGTAATTTGACCCTCAAAATTCTCAAATTAGTTCAATACAACCCTTAAATCGATCTAATTAGTGCATGCATCCTATTTTATTCTAAGTTCTAGATCCCAAAAGTAATTCCATCAACCAAATTAACATTCCATGCAATGAAGGCAACATAAAAATTTTAAGGAATAATATTACCAGTTATCAGTGTCAAGTCTGGCTCAGATTCCACCTCCTCTTCATGCATAACATAGGCCCTGCCAGTAGTAGGGCCCATGTTCATTGGGAAGTCTACAGCTTTGTGGCCCTCCTCTTTGTAGATGAAGCATTTAAATGTCCTCCAAACTGCACTTACTGTAATGGAACTGATTGCATTGCATGCAGGGCTGCCTTTCTTCCGGCTTGGGATCATCTGGGCCTGCGGTGGTTTCAGTTGCCCTAGTTTCTTTAACTATCCTTGGGGCTTTTGCTGCCCTTGATTCTTGGGAGGTCCTGTAAACTGCTTCTTATGAGGCTGTGAACTCTGCTGGGCCTGGTGCCTCTTCCTCTGCATCTCCACATCTATATCCCTCAACGCCTGCTCTGCTTGATAAGCACAAGCAGTGGCAACATCATAATTAGCCGACCTCATCAGCATGACATTCCGACGAAGGGTAGGTCTGAGGCCATCCATGAAGTGCCTCAGCTTCTCTGCTACATCCCTTGCAATAATTGGCACAAAGTGATAGCCCTGATCAAACCTCCTGATAAACTCCGCAACAGTCAAGTCTCCATGTCGGAGACTCATGAACTCTCGGGTCAGAACCCCATGACGTCCGTAGGAAAATACTTGTTGTAGAATATATGTAAGGTCTACAAAATTCGAACAACGTAACTTGGCTGCATGAAATCTAAGGTTTTTACAAAAATATGTGTTTAATTATTTTAATGGAATAAATGCATGATAATTGCATGAATATGTGTTTTATTTCATGGTTTATTAAGGTTTCATGTATTAGGGCTTTTAGTATTATTTCGCGCTCGAACGAGAAACGGAGACAAGGATATTTGAGGAAAAATATTTTTATTAAATAATTATTTTTAATTATTTAATATACAGTGTAATTAAGTGAGATTTTCGACAATGGGCCTTGGTGGGGTATTTGTACTCGTCGGGTCAAATTTTAAACCGGTACGCAAAATTTAGCGAGTCGGGAGACTTTTTGAGGGTTCAGACAATATTTTCAAAAACATACCTAAACAAAATATTTTTCGGTAGTGTTTTTGGGCTTAATGAGATTATTGATTTCATAATGGGCCCTAAATTCTACTTAACTTCATTATTTCAATTAAGGGCCCATTATACACTAATTATTTTGTTAAATCCTACATTCAAAACCTTAAACCTACTCCTAATTATTTCTGCCGCACCCTTCATCATCCACCAGCAGCCATCTTTTAATTACAGCAGCTTTCCACCTTCGAAAATCCTCAAAGTTTTGCGAAGAACTCCCTCCCCGTCTCTCCGGTAAAGTTATACACGTATATATCAAATGTTTCGACCGTATATTCGCAAAGGCACGCTCAAAATCCCGTTTTTCTCATCATTCAAACCATTATATGTGCATTTGTATGTTTATGCATAAGAAACATCATATTTATCATTGTGAGTTGGTTTCACACGATTTTGAAACAAAGCATGCATATTCTTGTCATGAGGCTCATTATTTCTTGCTTATGTGTGTAAAGGGGTTGCTAAATCTCGGTGTAGGGGGCTGTTCATCATGTTGAAAGATGTCTAGGAGGAAGATTGGCTTTGGGTATCAAAACATGCATAGGCCGAGGTGTTGGTCTAGGGTTAGGGCTCGATATGGATATATAGGGTGAAAGAGATGGGATCAGCCTTGCATGGCTCGGTTCCAGACGTGGTTCAGACCCTGGTGGATCCGTGACAAGGTTGGGAAGGGGCCGTGAGCAGCTGGACGCAATGGTAGAGGCGACGTGAAGGTTAAAGGGCTAATCGGGTCACTCCTTGGCAAGATCGAGCAATGCGCGTGCATGGAGCTGTAAGCGTGGTTAGGGTTTGTCTAATAGGGTGTCCACGACTTTCTATTGGTCCTAGGTAACGTTGGTTCAAGGATGGTTCGAGTTGGTTAGGCCTAGGATAAAACATTTGAGGGTTTACTACATTAGGGTATGAAGGGTGCATGTGTGCAGAAATTTCCAGCAAGTTGCAGCAGGTTCTAAGGGGTTCAAAAGGACTAGATTTGTGTTGTTTATGGGCTGGTAGGGTGTGATAAAGGTGTGGTTAAATTTTGGAAAAATTTGGTTAAGTTTCGGGTTGATTCGGGTCAAAACCGGATCAGTTTTAAAATGAATCGTAAGTTTTGAGGTGCTTTGAGGAGTTTGGTTGGCTTCGGGTCGAAATTTTGAGGTCGATGGGTAAAATGGTCAATTAGGGTTTCCTGGAGCTAAATGGTCATTTTGCACCCGAGTCGAGTTAGCAGCCCTGACAGTGCCATTATCACAAATTGCCATGTTTTAAATGCATATGTAATCACGAATATGATTTTTTATTAAAATACGGAAAAAAACGTTGCATGCTTGATTTTAAGGAACATTACGTATATGCATGATTTTAATAAGTGATGAATATGATGATATGTTTTGAAGGATGAGAGTTGGTTGTACTAACACGAACATGAACATGTAAGTCCATGGCTCAGTGGATGGGTAATACTGTCGCTGATGTCCCCGCCACCGGGTACCGCGGTTATACGTAGATGGATCCATCAAATCATAGCTGATACGAAAGTAACAACTAATGATCTGAATTCAAATAATGAAAATGAACACGTATATGATTATATGATGAGATAAGTTTAGAGTATGTTTACGCTCATGCTTTCAAGATCATGAATTTTATTTTAATTTCAGTATTTTTCACTCTTGCATGTTATGTATATGTACTTGTTATAACGATACAGGTGTGTTGAGTGTTTAGAGTCACTAGGTGTGATTGATGCAGGTGAGCACGATGAATTTGAGACCGGAGGCGTCGAAGACTGAGTAGCCGGAGCTGGGAGTGTGCACGATGAGCCGAGGACCTTGTATTTTTCCACACTATGTTTATGGGTCATGGATTAACATTGTTTTTATAAATTTTATATCTTTTTATAAATTGATGATACAACATGCTTTGATTTTTGCGTTTGAGTTATTTTAAATCAGTAGTCTACGGATTTTGATGATATTTAGAATTTTATTTAATTGCAGTATTTTTTCAGTGATTGAGTAACTTTTAATAGGCATGGTGGTTTGTTTTCATTCGCGTACATGTGTATGAGCATTTTCTAAATTAGATTGCAAAAAAAAAATTCTAGTAATATTTTATATTTTAGTATCACGAGTCGTTTCAGTTGGTATCGGAGCCAGGTTCCTTTAAATGGTTGTGCTGCCTCCAGCTTCAGCAGCTCAGTCGTAAAGCCTGAAGTCTGCAAGTTTGCATGTTTTAAATTTTTTAAATGGTTAATGCTATCACCTGCATGCTTGCATGATATACCTTTTACAGTATATGTTTAGCTATTTACATTATTTAAAGATTAAATGTTTTGAAAACTAGATTAAATTGCATGATGTGTTATGTTTAGAATTTGGACTGTGTTCAGATACTATGCCTCCCAGACATGCCCCTAATACTGAGAGTCAGGATGGTAATCCTAAACAAGATAGAGGATTTCCACCACTATCACCGCCAAGAGACGCGGCTACCCGAGTCCTTGAGGGTATTGCGAGATAGATTGATGGAGCAGGCGCAGCAGGCTCCGAGACTTCAAACCGATATATATGAGAAGTTCAGACAGCTCAACCCGAAAGGGGGGTACAACTGACTCTCTTGTGGCGGAGGGTTGGATACGATCATTGGAGCTGCACTTCCAGTAATTGGAGATGAAAGAGGGCTACAGGGTCATGTGCGCCATGTACATGTTGAGGGACGATGCATCCCTTTGGTAGGAGAGAGCCGCAAACGGGGTGGATTTGGCTACCCTTACTTGGAAGTAGTTCAAGGAAATGTTCTACAACAAGTACTTCCAGCGGATGTCAGGGGGCGCCTGACGAGAGAGTTTATCAGTCTCCGACAGGGAGATTTATCTGTGGCAGAGTTTATCCGGAGGTTTGATAGGGGCTGTAATTTTGTGCCCCTTATAGCGAGAGATGCGACAGATAAGTTGAGTCATTTTATGGATGGCCTCGGACCAACTATTCGTCGGGACGTTATGCTGATGAGACCGACTACCTATTATGTTGCCACTGCCTGTGCTTTTCAGGCAGAACAAGCCCTTAGAGATATTGACGCCGAGATGCAGCAGAAGAGGCATGAGGCCCAACAGAGCTCGCACCCACAGAAGAAACAGTTCATCTAGACACCCAAGAATCAGGGCAGCTGAAGCCCCATGGACTGTAATGCCCGAGATTTTGATTATTATAATCTGAATTGATTTATTGATAATTGATGTGATTATAGACGGAAGGATCAGATCGGGGATGACCGGAGAAGAAATTGTTATGTGGGAGGACTAAGCCTCGCGCATATGCGCGACCCAGCAGGGCGTATATGCACGAGGTAGGCAGAGAACCTTGCGCATACGCGCGACAGGACCCACGCATATGCGCAAGTAGGGCAGAGAAACCTCACGCATATGCGCCGAAAGGGGACGCGCATATGCGCGAGCTGAGGAAAGGAAATTATGCCGAGACAGAGTGTCTCGCGCATATGTGCCGGGAGAGGTCGCGCATATGCGCGGGACGTGCTGCACAAAGATGAAGCCATTTGCCCCTTAACATGCATTGATATATATATATGGTTACAATTCCTCAGAATTCAGCAAGGGGAAAACGAGAAAAGCTCTAGAGAAAAGCTTCAAGTTCTTTGATATTGGAAATTGATTTGCGAACGATCCGTCCGTCAGATTTTCAATCCGACTTCAGTAATGTGATCCTATCCACAAAGACTTCAACTGGACGTAAGTTTTCTTATGTTTCGATATGATTTGAAAATATGATATTGAAGGAATCAGAATATGACTTTATTATCTGTTCCTGAGATTGTTATCATTGTATAATCGAAACCTGGATCGAAGAACGGATACCATATGAATTGTTATAATTTTCAGATTTGATTTGATTGAGATAATACAGATTTGATATCAGATTGAGTTTGTTATCGATTATGAGCAGTTGAGATTGATATCTGTTGATATTTGTATTGCTGGGTATATCGAGATTGTACAGTTATGCCGTCGAAACATAAATAGATTGAGTTCTGATTATATCCAGTATTGATTTGAGTTGTTTATTGATATTGTACTTCTCAATATTGTCATTGCCAGATTGAGTATTGACATATTCGAATTCAAGACTTTGACTTCGTCAGATTGACAAAAGAAAGGTATAAATCAATGTTGAACCGAGAAGATACGACTCAAGTTTGATTTGACTTGAGTTTCCCAAAACCACTTACTTTACTTTATTGCATTGATATTTGCAATTCATGAGATTGATATGCTAAGTCTATTGACTTATAGCAAAGCATGTATTGAGTCATGGGCGGATATGCCTAGTCATTGGCGGAGGTGCCAAGTCTTTGGCGGATGTGCCAAGACACTGAATGTTTGTTTATATTGATGTTGCGTAGGAGCAGATCGGCTTTTATTGCAGAGATTCGATATATTGTGCCAATGTCCAGGAACCAGGATCCCTAGATTAGAGATGAGTCGAGTCTGAGATGATGAGTCATGAGTTTGATTTACAGCTTTATATTGATTCATGTTTTCAGATTATGATACATTTATTGATATCTGTTTCATGCTTTTATATCTATTATATGATTGCATGTACACGTTGTTTATACAGGGAATTATATTCTCACCGGAGTTATCTGGCTGTTGTTGTGTTTGTATGTGTGCATGACAACAGGTGGGACAGGATCAGGGTCAAGAAGAGGATGAGAGATTCAAGATTAGCGTGGAGATCCGGACTTAGAAATAGATTGACTTTCGATACTTGATGTAGTTGTTGATCCTTAGTTCGAGATAAACATATGTTGTACAAGACTTGTACTTTACTTTTGATGTTTATATCAGATTGATTATCTTATGTTCCGCACTTATGTATTTTTTTTTAAAAAAATTTAGACCCAGATTAATTAATTGATCATAATGATGATTAAGAAGACGAATTAGGTTCGGGTCCCCACAGCAGGTGGTATCAGAGCAGTAGGTTCCTTAGACTGAGATAAAAGCTAGTGAGCGGAGTAGATTGAGATTTCTTTCCTGCTTCTACATGCTAGCATGGCATTTTGTTGTGATGTTTTACTGCTTTAATACATGTTTACCTGATTATCTGATTTGATTGGAAACATGTGTTATTGAGAATGAATCAGAACCGATTCTTGATCAGAGGTAAGATGATCAGAAGGGGACTGAGACAAATGTGTCAAATTTGATTACTAACCCTTTTGATAATCAGATATGCCTCCTCGTAGAATCCTAGAACAGGGTAGTACCTCGACTAATCCGATGGTTGTCACAGCAACTCCGATGGAAACCCTGCTTAAGAGATTTCAGTCATTCAAACCACCGACTTTGAAGGGCACGGATAATTCTGTTGAGTGTGAGAGTTGGCTCGATGTCATTGAGATGCTGTTTGATTCCTTGGATTATACAGATGAGCGTAGAGTCCGAATGATTGGGCACCAGTTGCATGATGTTGCAAAGAATTGGTGGATCATGACTAAGAGGGCTTTGGAGCAACGAGGTACAGTCATTACTTGGAAAATCTTTAAGACTGAATTTTATCAAAGATTTTTCCCAGTATCGTACAGGAAAGACAAAGGGGCATAATTTGCTAATCCTGAGACAGGGTCAGTTGAACATTGAAGAATATGTGGCCAAGTTCTCAACCTTGCTACGATTTGCTCCACATGTTGCTGAGAACGATGAAGCTATTGCTGATCAGTTTATCAATGGATTGAATCATGAAATCTTCACACTTGTGAACACCGGACGACCGAATAATTTTGCTGATGCCCTGAACAGAGCAAAAGGAGTTGAAGCTGGCCTGATTAGGTAGAAAGGAGCTTCGTATGTTCCTCCAGTGGCCGAGACAGCAACAAATTTCTACTCCATCCCAGCAACCCCCTCCCAGATTTGAGAGTGGCAGTAGCAGTGGTGGAAAGAAGACTATTTCAAAGCCCGAGGAAAACAGTTCAAGAGGCCTGGTAGTAGTTCATCTATCTCCAGTGGTTCCCGACAGAGCCAGAGTAGTACAGGGGTCTATTGCAGAACTTGTGGTGGAAGACATCCCACGGAGCAATGCCAAGGAGTACTTGGTAGTTGCCGTATCTGCAGACAGCAGGGAAACTTTGCCAGAGTCTGTCCACAGCAAAGTTCCCAGAGATCCCAGGGAGCAGAATCATCTGGATCAGTGGCTCAGACTGATAGATGAGCATCAGCTGTTCACTCTTTTCAGCCACCACCGACTACTACTCAGTCAGAGCAGAGGCCAGGAGGAAGCCAGATTGTTAGCCAACCTCCTAGACAGCAGGCCAGACTATTTGCTTTGACTGAAGAACAGGCTCAGGAAGCACTAGATGATGTTGTTGCAGGTAACTGTTCTTTATGTGGTTATCCTACTTACGTATTGATTGATACGGGTGCGTCCCAAACATTTATTTCTGAGCGATTTGCATTGATTCATGCATTGTCTGTTGAGTCATTATCATCTGTAGTATATGTCTCTTCACCGTTGGGGAGAGGTCTTATATTAGTGAATTCTGTGAAACAATGTATGCTACAGTATGATGGACATGAGATTGAGTTAGATTGTATTGTACTTGGGTTGTCTGATTTTGACTGCATTATTGGTATCGATATGATGACCAAGTACAGAGCTACCGTAGATTGTTTCCAGAAGATTGTGAGATTCAGACTTGAGATGGCTGATGAATGAAATTTTACGATAAGGGTTCTAGATCTAGAATTCCTTTGATATCTGCGTTATCTATGACTCAATTATTACAGAAAGGAGTAGAGGGAT
This sequence comes from Primulina tabacum, assembly GCF_025594145.1. Lineage (NCBI taxonomy): Eukaryota > Viridiplantae > Streptophyta > Magnoliopsida > Lamiales > Gesneriaceae > Primulina > Primulina tabacum. Next base: position 13,092,058 of record NC_134555.1, on the reverse strand, counting down.
TCCTTGTGTATTCAGTAGACGTACTGAAATCGAGCCCATCATTGGCTGATTTGCCAGTGGTATGTGAGTTTGATGATGTCTTTCCAGATGAGATTCGGGGTTTGCCTCCAGTAAAAAAGATAGACTTCAGCATTGAATTGGTACCAGGTACAGTTCCGATTTCTAGAGCTCCGTACAGAATGGCACCAATTGAATTGAAAGAATTGAAAGAGCAGTTAGAAGATTTACTGGCCAAGGGTTACATCAGACCGAGTGTTTCTCCTTGGGGTGCTCCAGTACTGTTTGTCAGAAAGAATGACAGTTCTATGAGACTCTGTATTGACTACCGAAAACTGAACAAGGCTACGGTAAAGAAAAAATATCCTTTGCCTCGTATTGATGATTTATTTGATCACTTGCAGGGTTTTTCTGTCTATTCCAAGATCGATCTGAGATCTGGATATCATCAGTTGAGAGTCAGAGATTCTGATATCTCGAAGACAACTTTCAGAACCAGGTATGACCATTATGAGTTTATTGTCATGCCGTTTGGTTTAACAAATGCTCCAGCTATATTTATGGGTTTGATGAATCGTGTGTTTCAGAAGTATCTTGATGATTTCGTGGTTATATTTATCGATGATATTCTGATATATTCGAAGAATATGATTGATCATGCTGAGCATTTGAGAACTGTATTGAGAATTCTGAGGGCTGAGAAATTGTATGCCAAATTATTGAAATGTTAATTATGGCTGAAACAAGTTGTATTTCTGGGTCACATTATTTCTGGAGATGGTATTTCTGTCGATCCTTAGCAAAGTTGAGGCAGTGATCAATTGGCCTAGACCGACTATCTGTGCCAGAGATACGCAGTTTTATGGGTTTAGCAGGCTACTATCGTCGATTTATTAAAGATTTCTCGAGTATTGCTAAACCTATTACTCAGTTGACTCAGAAGAACGCACCATTTGTTTGGTCTGAAGAGTGTGAGTCCAGTTTTCTAGAATTGAAGAAGAGATTGACCAGTGCTCCATTGTTGAATATTCCATCAGGTATTGGTGATTTCGTTGTTTATTGCGATGCTTCTCACAGAGGATTGGGTTGTGTTTTGATGCAGCAAGGACATATTATTGCCTATGCCTCGAGACAATTGAAGCCACATGAGTCTCGCTACCTAATTCATGATCTTGAATTGGCAGCCATCGTATTTTCATTGAAGATTTGGCGACATTATCTATACGGTGAGAAGTTTGAATTCTATTCTGATCACAAGAGTCTGAAATATCTGTTTTCACAGTCAGACTTGAATATGAGGCAACGAAGATGGCTTGATTTACTGCAAGATTTTGATTGTGAAATCAAATACTATCCGGGGAAATCGAATGCAGCAGCAGATTCACTGAGTCGAAAGGTATGTTCTTTATCCTTATCGACGATTGGTGTTTCGAATTTGATTGAAGATTGATGTTTGTCTGGATTAGCATTTGTAACAGATTGTAAACCATTTAGATTGTATACTATTCAAGTCGAACCAGAGCTGATTTTGAGAATTAAATAAGCTCAGAAAGTTGATCAGAATGATCAGAACTCGATTTCGATGGTCAGAGCAGGGCATCGATCAGAGTATCAGGTACGTGATGATGTACTGTAAGTGAATAATAGTCTAGTTGTGCCAAATATTTCAGATTTGAGACGACAGATATTGTCAGAAGCGCACAAGTAGTCGATTTAGCATTCATCCTGGTGGTAGAAAAATGTATAATGATTTAAAAAGACAGTTTTGGTGGAAACAGATGAAAGCAGATATTGCAGAGTTTGTATCAAAATGTCTTAATTGCCAACAGGTTAAAGCCGAAAGAAAGAAACCAGGAGGTTTGTTACACAGCTTGTCTATTCCTGAATGGAAATGAGATCACATTTCTATGGATTTTGTGACGAAGCTACCACGTTCCTCCCGAGTTTGTGATGCGATTTGGGTCGTGATTGACAGATTAACCAAATCAGCATGTTTTATCCCTGTACAAGATGACATACAGACATGACCAGATGCCAGAGTTTTGTGTCAGAGAAGTGGTCAGATTGCATGGAGTGCCAAAGTCGATTGTATCAGACCGTGATCCTCGGTTTACTTCGCACTTTTGGCACAGTTTGCAGCAAGCTCTAGGTACGAAGTTACATCTGAGTACCGCATATCATCCACAGACTGATGGACAGTCAGAGCGGACTATCCAGACATTGGAGGATATGCTTAGAGCTGTAGTGCTAGATTTTGGCACTAGTTGGCAAGATTCTTTGCCTCTTTGTGAGTTTTCGTACAACAACAGCTATCAGACGAGTATAGAGATGGCTCCAGTTTGAAGCGTTGTACGATAAGAAGTGCAGATCCCCTCTCTATTGGGATGATATTTCTGAGGTACCTGAGATTGGGCCTGATATTATCCGAGATATGACAGAAAAAGTGAAGCTGATTCAGAAGAGAATGAAGACAGCATCAAGATAGACATGCCAAATATGCCAATGTTCGTCGTCAACCTCTAGTATTTGAGGCAAGAGACAGAGTATTTCTGAAGATTTCTCCTTTCAGAGGCGTTGTCAGATTTGGCAAGAAAAGAAAATTGTCTCCACGTTATATTGGTCCATAGATTCTCGAGAAGATAGGAGATCGTGCCTATCGACTAGCCTTACCGCTTTCTTTATCTGGAATACATGATGTCTTTCATGTATCTTTATTGCGGAAGTATCTTCCTAATGCATCTCATATTATTCAGCCAGACGAGGCAGAACTTGAAGAGACACTGAGTTATTTTGAAAAGCCAATTCATATTCTTGATCGTAAAGAAAAGCAACTCAGAACGAAGACTATTCCGCTTGTGAAAGTGCAGTGGAGTCATTATGACATTGAAGAAGCTACCTGGGAGACAGAATCAGACATGAGACAGAAATTCCCAGAGTTATTTCACTGATGTGAGTTTACTGTTTAGCTTCTATTCTCCTTTTCTTATTGTATCTGATTTGATTGCCTGTGATTTCGGGGACGAAATCAGATCTTAAGGGGGGGGAGAAATGTAATGCCCGAGATTTTGATTATTGTAATATGAAATGATTTATTGATAATTGATGTGATTATAGACGGAAATGATTAGATCGTGGATGACCGGAGAAGAAATTTTTATGTGCGAGGACTGAGCCTCGAGTATATGCGCGACCCAGCAGGGCACATATGCGCGAGGTAGGCAGAGAACCTCACGCATATGCGCGACAGGACCCTGCGCATATGCGCGAGTAGGGCAGAGAACCTCGCGCATATGCGTCGGAAGGGGACGAGCATATGCGCGAGCTGAGGAAAGGAAATTATGCCGAGACAGAGTGTCTCGCGCATATGCGCTGGGAGAGGTCGCGCATATGCGCGAGACGTGCTGCACAAAGATGAAGCCACTCGCCCCTTAACATGCATTGATATATATATGGTTACAATTCCTCAGAATCAGCGAGGGGAAAACGAGAAAAGCTCTAGGGAAAAGCTTCAGGTTCTTTGATATTAGAAATTGATTTGCGAACGATCCGTCCGTCAGATTTTCAATCCGAATTCAGTACTGTGATCCTATCGACAAAGATTTCAGCTGGACGTAAGTTTTCTTATGTTTCGATATGATTTGAAAATATGATATTTAAGGAATCAGAATATGACTGTTATTATCTGTTCCTGAGATTTTTATCATTGTATAATCGAAATCGGATCGAAGAACGGATACCGTATGAATTGTTATCATTTTCAGATTTGATTTGATTGAGATTATACAGATTTGATATTAGATTGAGTTTGTTATCGATTATGAGTTGTTGAGATTGATATCTGTTGATATTTGTATTGCTGGGTATATCGAGATTGTACAGTTATGCCGTCGAAACATAAATAGATTGAGTTATGATTATATCCAATATTGATTTGGGTTGTATAATGATATTGTACTTCTCAATATTGTCATTGCCCGATTGAGTATTGACAGATTCGAATTCAAGACTATGACTTCGTCAGATTGACAAAAGAAATGTATAAATCAATGTTGAACCGGGAAAATACGACTTGAGTTTGATTTGACTTGAGTTTTTCAAAACCACATACTTTACTTTATTGCATTGATATTTGCAATTCATGAGATTGATATGCTTAGTCTATTGATTTATAGCAAAGCATGTATTGAGTCATGGGCAGGATGTGCCTAGTCATTGGCGGAGGTGCCAAGTCTTTGGCGGATGTGCTAAGACACTGGATGTTGATTTATATTGATGTTGCATAGGAGCAGATCGGCTTCTATTGCGGAGATTCGATATATTGTGCCAATGTCCAGGAACCGGGATCCCTAGATTAGAGATGAGTCGAGTCTGAGATGATGGGTCTTGAGTTTGATTTACAGCTTTATAACGATTCATGTTTTCAGATTATGATACATGTTATTGATATCTGTTTCATACTTTTATAACTGTCATATGATTGCATGTACACGTTGTTTATACTTGGAATTATATTCTGTCCGGAGTTATCCGGCTGTTATTGTGTTCGTATGTGTGCATGACAACAGGTGTGACAGGATCAGGGTCAAGAAGAGGATGAGAGATTCAAGATTAGCGTGGAGATCCGGACTTAGAAGTAGATTGACTTTCGACACTTGATGTAGTTGTTGAACCTTAGTTTGAGATAAACATATGTTGTACAAGACTTGTACTTTACTTTTGATGTTTATATCAGATTGATTATCTTATGTTCCGCACTTATGTATTTTTTTTTTAAAAAAATTTTAGACCCAAATTAATTAATTGATCCTAATGATGATTAAGAAGACGAATTAGGTTTGGGTCACCACATGGACAGTTCAAGAAGCTCGGACAACAGAGGCCACCGCAGGCTCCAGGGGCTCCTATGCCAGAAGGAAGACAGTCTTGCAAGTAGTGAAACCGGTTCCACTACGACAAGTGTATGTGGGGGACATTCAAGTGCTTTATATGCAAGGAAGAGTGCCACAAAGCAGCTGATTGCCCTAGGAACAAGGGCCACACTACTGTCAGGACCTATGTGATGCATGTCGAGGAGGCGGAAGGTTGAGCTAGACTCTGCACTGATCACTTGTAACCCTTATGTTTAAAATTTATTTATCGCCTCGATTGCATGGGATATTATGTTGTTTGTTGGAATTATTTATGGGATTGAGAATTTATAATGAAATAGGTTGCATGTTCTAATAGGTGGACCTAAGGGTTGAATTGATTTATTTAAGAGCTTTAAGGACCAAAAGGCAATAATCGAATTACAGGGGACCTAATTGAAAAATCTGCAAGTTGAGGGGCTGTTTTGCATTTCCAAAATTTTTGGATCAAATTAATAATTTTCGAAATTTTAGAGCCTAAATTGAAGATTCGAATTTTATGAGGGATATAATGCAATTTTCAAAAAATGAGGAACTAAATTGAAGAAAATTCGAAACTTTAGGGGTGAAATTGCAATTTTCGAAAATTTCTCAGGGCAAATTGTGTAATTTTTGAAGGACTTCTAGGAATAAATGGGAGATTTTTTTCTAACATTTTTGGTCAATCAATGATAGAAAATTTCTTAAGTTTCGACACGATCAGATTTGATGATATGTTTTATCGCAGGAATGATATATATTTCAGGTATAGCCACGTATGCACTGCTGGATTCCGGAGCTACACATTCATTTATATCCAATTCATTTGTCAAGAGACTAGGAATCATACCAGAGGCTTCACATTTGGGATTCAGGGTTTCGATTACATCTAGAGATCAGATGTTTACCTCGCAGATAGTGAAGAGATTGGAGATTCGGTTACAGAAAAATACGGTGCAGGAATATTTGATTGTTCTATCGTTGCTGGAGTTCGACATTATTCTGAGTATGGACTGGCTTTCTTCGAACAAAGCTGCTATAGATTTTCGACTGGATGTCAGTATCTGTCTGACCGCCCAGCGGTAAGCCATTTATTTTTTAGGCAGCCAGACACCAGCAGATGCCGCATATCATTTCTTGCATATGTACGAAGAAGCTCATGAGGAGAGGCTTCCAGGCATTCTTTGCGAGTATTGTGATAGTGACCGAGCCAGTAAGCCAGAGGCTAGAGGATGTCTAGGTGGTCATGGATTTTCCCAACGATGTTTCATGAATTTCACCAGACAGAGAGGTGAACTTTTTCATTGATTTGATGCCAGATACTGTGCCAATTTCTAAGTCACCCTATCGTCTAGCACCTGCAAAGATGAAGGAACTGAAGGATCAGATACATGACTTGCTAGACAAGGGTTTCATCCGCCCGAGCTTTTCTCCATGGGGTGCACCGGTACTATTTGTTAAGAAGAAGGACAACAGCGTGAGGCTCTGCATTGATTACATGGAGCATCAGTGTTTTCAAAGATAGATCTCCGATCAGGATACCACCAGCTGAAGGTGAGAGAGGCTGATGTGCACAAGACGGCTTTCAGGACATGTTATGGGCACTATGAGTTTATGGTGATGCCCTTCAGACTGATGTACACGCCAGCAATATTCATGGATCTCATGAATCGCGTGTTCCAACCATATCTGGATCAGTTCGTCATAGTTTTCATAGACGACATCCTGATAAATTCGAAGAGCAGAGAAGAGCACAGTCAGCATTTCAGGACAGTGCTATAGGTTTTTCAGGATCGTCGACTGTATGCCAAGTTCAGTAAATGAGAGTTCTGGCTAGACAGAGTGGCATTCTTGGGCCACATCATATCTCGAGATGGAGTGGAGGTTGATTCCAGCAAGGTCGAGACAGTTAGAGATTGGCCAGTGCCTAAGAGTGTGACAGATATCCATAGCTTCTTGGGATTGGCTGGGTACTACATGAAGTTTATTCAGGGCTTTTCTTCTATTGCAGTGCCCATTACAGCCTTGACGAAGAAGAATGCAAAATTCATATACGGATCAGAGCGCCATGAGAGTTTTGACAAGCTGAAGCAAGCGTTGACTTCAGCGCCAGCTTTAGCTATGTTATCAGGGCAAGGAGAGTTTCTGCTTTTCACAGATTCTTTGAAGATCGGTTTTGGCCCAGTTCTGATGCAGCATGGCAGAGTTATAGCATATGCGTCCAGACAGTTGAATGTCCATGAGAAAAATTATCCGACTCATGACCTCGAGCTAACAGCAGTGGTATTCTCCTTGAAGATTTGGAGGCACTATCTGTTGGGGAGAAGTGCAAGATTTTTTCAGATTACAAGAGTCTGAAGTACTTCTTCACATAGAAAGAGCTGAATATGAGACAAAGGATATGGTTGGAGCTAGTGAAGGACTATGATTGAGACATTAACTACCATCCGCGTAAGGATAATATGGTTGCGGATGCCCTGAGCAAGAGAAATGCAGTGATTGCTCAATTTTCGGTACAGAGACCATTGGATGCGGAGATTCAGAGGTTTGAGCTTGCAGTTTATGCCAAGACGATTCCCCTAGTCTTTCTATCCTGACTGTACATTCGACACTGAGGGACAAGATTCGAGCAGGGCAGGATTCTGACGAGAAATTACAAAAGTTGAGACAGAATGATGAGTCTAAGGGCATGAGGTTGTATACACTTGAGTACGACATAGTCAAATATCGTGACCGACTGTGGATTCCTAGCAGTGATTCCCTAAGAGCGGATATTATGAGAGAGGCCCACAGGACCCCGTACTTCTTTGATCCAGGGACTACGAAGATGTATAAGGATCTGCAGTCTCTATATTGGTGGCCGAGCATGAAGCAAGATATCTTGCATTTCATGTCTGAGTGTTTGACGTGTCAGCAAGTTAACGCCGAGCATTAGAGACGTGCAGGGAAGCTGAGACCACTCCCTGTTCCTTAGTGGAAATGGGGAACATTACCATAGATTTTGTGACAGGGCTACCGAAGACAACTGGAGGATATAATATCATCTAGGTGATAGTTGATCGGCTCACAAAGCCCGCACATTTTCTACCGATCAAGAAGACTTTCACCATGACTCAGTACGCAGAGCTGAATATCAGAGAGATAGTCAGACTGCATGGGATTCTAGTGTCCATCGTGTCAGAAAGGGATCCGAGGTTCACGTCTGCATTCTGGAAAAGTCTGCATAAGGCATTGGGTACCAAGTTGCTATTTAGTACAAATTCTCATCCTCAGACCGTTGGTCAGTCTGAGAAGTAATTCAGATTTTGGAGGACCTACTCAGAGCTTGCATGATCGACTTCCAGGGTTGTTGGGAGCCAAAGTTACCTCTCGTGTAGTTCACATACAACAACATTTATCAGGCATCTATTGGTATGGCTCCATATGAGGCACTTTACGAGAGGAAGTGTAGGTCACCAGTTTATTGAGATTAGGTAGGAGAGAGAGCAGAGTTGGGGCCAGACATTGTCAGACAGACTGCAGAGTTAGTGGTAAAGATTCGGGACACGATGAAGACCGCTCAAAGCCGACATAAGAGTTATACAGATCAGTGGCTCAGGGATCTATATTTTGCAGTGGTCGATCATGTATTCATGAAGGTTGCACCGATGAAGGGTGTGATGAGATTCGGAAAGAAGGGCAAACTCTGTCCTCGATTCATAATCCTATTGGGAGTTGGGACACTAGCTTACAGAGTTACATTATCGTCGAATCTGGCAGGAGTTCATAATTTGTTCCACGTCTCAATGCTGCGGAAGTACATGTCGAACCCTTCACATGTGTTGAATTATGAGCCACTACAGCTGACGACAAACCTATCTTTCGAGGAAAGACCTACTCAAATATTAGATAGGCAGGAGAGGAGGCTCCAGAAAAAGGTGATCCAGATTGTCAAGGTCAAATGGATGAATCATTTCAAGGAGGAGGCTACTTGGGAGACTGAGACCGAGATGAAGAGTCGCTACCCGGAGTTATTCGGTACATCATAAATTTCGAGGACGAAATTCTATATAAGAGGGAGGAATTATAAGGTCTAGAAAATTCGAACAACGTAGCCTGACTATATGGGATTTAGGGTTTTTACTAAAATATGTGTTTAATTATTTTAATGCATTAAATGCATGATAATTACATTAATATATGTTTTATTTCATGGTTTATTAAGGTTTCATGTATTAGGGCTTTTAGTAGTATTTCACGCTTGAACGAGAAACGAAGACGGGGATAATTGTGGAAAAATGTTTTTATTAAATAATTATTTTTAATTATTTAGTATATATAGTACTTAAGTGAGATTTTTGAAAATGAGCCTTGGTGGAGTATTTGTAGTCGTCATGTCATATTTTAGACCGGTATGCAAAATTCAGCGAGTCGAAGGACTTTTTGAGTGTTCAGACAATATTTTTAAAAACGTACCTAAACGAAATATTTTTCAAGAGTGTTTTTGGATTTAATGGAATTATTTATTTCATAATGGACCCAAAATTCTACTTAACTTTATTATTTTTATTAAGAACCCATTATACACTAATTATTTTATTAAAACCTACATTCAAAACCCTAAACCTACTCTCCTTATTTCAGCCGCCACCTTCATCATCCTCCAGCAGCCAACTTCGAATTCCAGCAGCTTTCCACCTTCGAAAATCCTCAAATTTTTGGAAAGAACACCCTCTTCTTCTCTCCGATGAAAGTCTACGCATATATCTCAAAGGTTTCAAGCGTATATTCACAAAGGCACGCTCAAAATCCCGTTTTTCTCATCATTCACATAATTATATGAGTATTAGTATGTTTATGCATAAGAAACATCAGATTTATCATTGTTCATTGGTTTCACACGATTTTGAAACAAAGCATGCATATTCTTGTCATGAGGTTCACGAGTTCTTGCTTGTGTGTAAAGGAGCTGCAAAATCTCGGTGTAGGGGCAGTGTTCATCATGTTGGAAGACGTCTAGGAGGGAGATCAGCTTTGGGTATCGAAACATGCATAGGCCGAGGGGTTGGTCTAGGGTTAGGTCGATATGGATATATTGGGTGAAAGGGATGGGAGAAGCCACACATGGCTCGGTTCCGGCCATGGTTCAGACCCTGGTGGGTCGTGACAATGCTCGGAAGGGGCCGTGAGCAGCTGGACGCAAGGATAGAGTTTACGTGAAGGTTAAAGTGCTAGTCGAGTCACTCTTTGGCAAGATCGTGCAATGCGCGTGCATGGAGCTGTAGGCGTGGTTAGGGTTGGTCTAGTAGGGTGTCCACGGATTGCTCTTGGTCCTAGGTAACGTTGGTTTAAGGCTGGTTCGAGTTCGATAGGTCTAGGTTCGAAAACTTGAGGGTTTACTATATTAGGGTTTGAAGGGTGCATGTGTGCAGAAATTTCCAGCAAGTGGCAGCGGGATTTAAGGGGTTCAAGAAGACTGTATTTTTGTTGTTTAGGGGCTAGTAGGGTGTGATTAAGTTGTGGTTAAAATTTGGAAAAGTTTGGTTAAGTTTGTGTTGATTCGGGTCAAAACCGAGACCCCGGTCCAAGTTTTAAAACAAATCATAAAGGTTACGGAACGGGCTAGAGGTTACGTCTAGGAAATGATTTTAAATATGTTTTGAGGAGTTTGGCTCACTTTGGGTCGAAATTTTGAGGTCGAGGGGTAAAATGGTCAATTATGGTTTCTAGTGGCTAAATGGTCATTTTGCACCCGGGTTGAGTTAGCAGTCCTAGCAGCGTCCTGATCACAAATTTCCATGTTTTAAATGCATATGTAATCACGAACATGATTTTTTGTGGAAATACGAAAAATGCGTTGCATGCTTGATTTTAAGGAAATTTACGTATATGCATGATTTTTATAAATGATGAATATGATGAAATGTTTTGAAAGATGAGAGATGTTTATGACTAATACAAACACAAACACGAACATGTAAGGCCAATGCTCAGTGGATTGGTAATACTATCGCTGATGTCCTCGCTGCCGAGTATCGCGGTTAAACGTAGATGGATCCATCGAATTAGAGCTTATACGAAAGTCACAACTAATGATCTGAATTCCAACAAGGAAAATGAACACGTATATGATTACATGATGAGATATTTTTATAACGCTCATGCTTTCAAGTGAAGTTTATTTTAATTTCAGTGTTTTTCAATGTTGCATGTTATTATATATACTTGTTACAAAGATTCAGGTGTGTTGATTGTTTACACTCACTAGGTGTGATTAATGCATTTGTGCATGATGAGTTTGAGACCGGAGGAACCGAATACTGAGTAGGTGGAGGTAAGAGTGCGCACGATGACCCGAGGACCTTCTATTTTTCTACAACATATGTTTATGGGTCATGGATTAACATTGTTTTATATATTTTATATCTTTTTATACGTTGATGATACGACAGGAATTGATTGTTGCGTTTGTGTTCTTGTAAATCAGTAGTCTAGGGATTTTGACGATATTTAGATTTTTATTTAACTGTAGTATTTTTATTCAGTGATTGAGTAACTTTTAATCCGCATGGCGGTCTGTTTTCATTTGCATGCATTTGTATGAGAATTTTCGAAATTAGCTTGCAAAAAAAATAAAAAAATTCTATTAGTATTTTAGTAGCACGAGTCATTTCAAGATATCCTTGAACTGGTTCCAAGTGAGAGTAGTCAGATTCACCCTATGCGCTGCTCCCTCCCACCATAGAGATGCATCATCTCTAAGCATATGCATAGCACATCTGACTCGGTCGCCATCTCTCATGTCCAGGTACTAAAAGTGCAACTCCAGTGACCGAATACAACCCTCTGCCACAAACGGGTTGGTGGTGCCTCCAAACTCTTCCGGATTGAGCCTTCTGAACTGCTCATAAACATTCTCATGTGGTCTACGAGCCTGCTTAGCCTGCTCCATCAAAAGTGCAAGAACCTCCAGAACTCGAGCACCGAGATCTCCTGACGGTGGTGGTGAAAAGCCTCTGTCACCTTCAGGATTGCCATTTTATCTGTCTGTGCTAGGAACTACTCTGAGATGCATATCTGAGTACAGTCCAATTACAATCGTAACCAACATGCAACTCAATCTAGTTTTTAAAGCATTTAATCTCCAAAACAACTAAACACGTACTGTAAAACATATATAATGTAAACGTGCAGATGATAACGTTACAACTATCAAAACATTAAAATCATGTAAACTTACAGACTTGAGGCTTGATGACTGAGCTTCTGAAGCTGGCGGCGGCACAACCCTCTGCAAAAACCCTCGCTCTGATACCAACTGAAACGTCTACTATTAAATGCTACTAATTTTTTTTTACTAAGGCCGAAAATACACATTGATGAAACTTAAAAATAATAATTTATTATATGTTAAAACCTGTATTTTAAAATTTAAGTTTCTTTAAAATTATAAAATTATGCTATTTTAGTATTGTTTGTTTATATTTACATGTCTTACTAAATGTATTTTATTTTCAGGTTTTCTACATGGTAAAATAATGATAACTTAAGCTACAAAATTAAAATTGAGGTGATTAAAACATGTTTGGAATCCTTGAGGAAATATCTACAACTTTGCAGAAGACATGAATGCATAAAAAGGTCATTAAGATGATCAAATTATACAAATATCAAAATGATTACATATTTACTTTTATTATGACCAGTCTATAGTAAAAAAATAATAACTATTTCAATATTTAACCCAATGAGGTGAACCAAAAGGTCAAATTCATCTACAGAAAATTAACTACATGTTTTTTGTTTTCAGAAAAGTCAAATTCGGAAATTTAAAGTCGTGGAACAGACCGTTCAAACAAGGGCCATGGAATTGAAGTTGGATGAGACAAAAACTACTATTACAACTACATGGCATTAACAAAAAATTTGACATTTTCTCTCATTTCTCCTATAAATAGAGGCCTTGTGTTAGCTTGAGGAGTATCCTATCCCATTGTAAAATAAAGTGTGTGTGTGTGTGTATTATTGTGGAAATAAAAGTTTTAAATTCCAATATATTTTCTTTCACTCTCCCAACTATGAGTGATGATTTTATTGTTTATCAAAAGTAAATTCAGGGCAAGCTAAATCTGACATATAAAGGTGAAGATGATGAATTCTTAGTGAAGTAAGATTGTTTATATTTTGTATATTCTTTCTATATTTCTTTTCATTTAGCTAACTTCTTTGTATTGTACATATAAAAATGAATTATTTATTGTTATCGATTTACATCAAATGCTTGATACCATTGAAGTGGTTATCTTGATTTGTTGTTTAATTTTGATACAATAAATATTTCATCAATTATTATTATTATTATTAAATCATATATTTCATTTGGACGATAGCGTGGCTCTACCGGTTGTTCTAAATACAATATTATGATTTAGTACTAACATCTAACATTTACTTTATTGCAACTAACATTTACCTTATTGCAACTAACTTTTTCTTTCTGCATCTAATTTTTATTTTTCGCATCTAACTTTTACTTTACCGCAAATAACTTATTAAATCATATATTTTATTTAGGCAATAGTGCGGCTCTACCGGTTCTTCTAAATGAAATAATGATTTAATTTAACATTTACTTTATGAAATTTTATATTTATACAGTCATATTTATAATCATAGGTACCATCTATAAAATATCGGCTAATTCGATATTTTTAATAGTGAGAACTATATTATATTATGTATGTGTTTAAATATTTAATTTTCTTTTTCTTGGAACCATTATTTATGGTGGTTTCCTTTGTTTTACTTTTAGTTAAACATTATTACATAAACTAAGAATAATCTTTGAGCCTTGACAAAAATTTATAATTTGTAAACTTCATTCTTGCATTTGGTAATTTATAAATTAATAAATTTAAACTTAAAATAAACTCTTTGTGTATCAGTCTCGTACTTACGAAATATATTACTTGCAGATGACATACACTTAGATGAATTAAAATTTAAGAAGTAGCAAGTTTTTGGCGCCATTGCCGGGGAGGTATAAATTAAGTTTATATTTGTTCTTATAATTTAAACATAGATGATAATTCAAATAATAAAGATGATGATGATGATAATAATAATAATAATAATAATAATAATCAAGAACATGATAAATTAAGAACACTTAGGCACTATACGAACCGTATTAGAACTAGTGTCCCATCTTGTTTAATTTTTCCTCCTAATGCATCTAATTTCAACTTTAAACATCAAATTATTCAACTTTAACCAAATTTTCATTGCTTAGATTCTGAAAATCCATATTTACCTCTAAGAGAATAAGATGAAGTTTGTAATATTTATAATGATCAAAATTGTAGTGTGGATATAGCTCGATTAAAGCTTTTCTCTTTTTCTTTAAAAGATAAAGCTAAAACATGGCTACAAAATTTGAGATCGAGTTCAATAAGGTCATGGAAAAAAATGCAACAACAATTTCCCAAAAATTTTTTCCCTCCCATAGAACAAACTCTTTTAAAAGACAAATTACAACTTTTTCCCAAAAAAAGGAGAAACATTTTATCAATGTTGGGATAGTTATAAAGAATTACTTAATTCATACCCACATCATGGTTTTGAAACATGGAGAATAGTTTCTCACTTTTATGAATGTCTAATACCTAAAGTGTTGAGATCGAGAAAGAGTTTAAAGGGAGGGGTGTGGAGGAGTGAATGAACTTTTTCAAATTTTTGCTTTTAAAATTGGTTTTCAACCGTTTTGAGGCGGGTGAAAATTCTTCTCAAACTTGTTAAAAAGGTGAACCAGTGTAAAGTGCGGAAAACGGTTCAAGATTTCTAATGATAGCTTAAGACCGTTGGTGAACTTATCAACAAAATATAGTCTGAAAAGTAAGTGCTTGCAAGAAATAAAGACACATGGTTTATATAGATGTTCGGAGATGAAAAATCCTACGTCACCCCTTCTTCCTCTTCAGGAAGGATTCCATTAAGACTTTAACTTTACACAACCTCTTTGCAACTGCCCACTCCAATCAGGACTTATCACGCTTCTTGTTTTGGAACTCTTAGTGATCACTTTACAATTCTAGATTTTAATATCACTCAGTTCACCAGACACCACAACTTAATCAAATAACCAAAAGGTTACTGATGTAAATACACAATTTGATTTTGATAGCACGAAGATGATCAGGTAACTTTCTGTTTAGTGCATGCTGATGAGTGATAAAGTATGCAATTTTTTGAGTGCGATCTGAATCTTTAAGGTATGCAAGCTTTTGATGATTTCACTGCTGTGAATTTGATAATGTATCGTGTTGTGTGTCTACTTGCATACTTACTTCTCTGTTAACATAGGCGATCATTCCAACTGTCAGAAAGAATGAATAACGTTAACTTGTAACAGAGGGATGTTGTCTCACTATCAGCTACAACCTCGTTAAATGTTCTTCAAATATGCATTTAATTTTTTATTTGCTGGCATGGCCTTGTGTCCCGTTCTTTGAAGAGTTGCTTCAAAGTTAACGTTTATGGTAACTGCTTTATCCTCAGACCTTTGTAAGATACAAATGATCTTTTTTTTTTGGGATAGTAATATAAATGCAGATTATTCTCGGGACCTAATGTAGGAACTAGTTGACTCTGAAGCGGTTCAAACCATTAAATGTCCTGAATCGGTCAGAGAATGTCTTTCATCTTCGAATTAGCCGGTTTGGGAAGTTCATCAAGGTTCAAGCTTCTTTTACTTCAAACGGTTGAATTATCAGTGGTCTATAATTCAAGCGGTCATGCTTCTTTAGTATTACCCGGTTGATACTTTGTTTAAGCGGTTAAACTCTTTTTGCTTTAGCAAGTTGAGAAGCAGTCTGGTTGCTAAGCTGGGTGGTTGAGCTGATACCTGTCACACATAAAATTTGCAGCTGTTTCCTGAAACAGTTAAGTGTTGTCTTAATTTTGTCGATGACCAAAACTCTTGGGTAATAATAATTTCTTAACAATTTTTCCTTTTTGGTGATGACAAAACCCAGCTGCAAGGCTATATAATAATTTACATATAATTACAGCAGGCTTAAGATAAGTGCTAAGAAAATATTGTATTTCATGGAGTAAATGAAATTACAATTTTTAAGGTAAAACAAACAACTTCATTATGTTAACGTTACTTTTGACTTGGGATCTGTTTAGCTTGTTCAGCTTTGGCCCTTTCTTCCGTCTCTTTTATAACTGATATTTCTGCTTGTTGAATTACCCTTTGTCGCTCTCTTTCCCCCTTTTTGAGATCACCATGTACAAGAAATTCCATAATTTCTGCAAGCTAGGCTCCTTGAGCATCCATGCGTTGGTCAACATGTGCTTGAAGATGAGTGATTTGTCCTGAGAGCTCAAAGCACATGTTGAGATTTGAAGAAATATGCTTGTCTTGCAAGAGGGAGATACTTGTATTCATGGCAGAAAAGTCCTTGCAGAGATCATACTTCATTGATTGAAATGCCTCTTTTAGATCAAAATGCTTGCGGTTAAGAGCAAGTATTGAGTGATCCATGGTGACAAGTCTTGTCAGAATCTCTTTCTGGAAATTTTCTTCCATGAGTTCTTCTTCTTCATATACAACTTGATCAGAAATTAATCTGGTCTTGAAAGAGACCAGTTGAGAAGACGATGCTTTACCAGCAGATTTTGATGACTGAGGCTCATGGAGTTCAGCAGTTATATCCTCAATAATTTTTTCAATATCATCAGTGGAGGCAGAGGGTATATTTCTTGTGCCTTCCTTTGCGTCTGGAGCATCAGATGTAGGAGAGTCTATAGGTATATATGCAATGGTTACCTCGTCTTTCTGTAGATCTTCGGGAGATGATATCAACGGTTCTTGATGAGCGCCTTGATGAGGATCAGCAACTGAAGGAGATTTTGGAGAATTTTTAAGTTGTAGTTTTATCAAAGTCCAATAAAAATTGCACGGCCTCATCAACAGAAAGAGGTTGAACTTAAGAAAGGCCGATATGAGTCGGTTGAGTAGGTGTATCAATTTGAGAGATCATGTGAGAAGCAGGCTGAAGGTCTGGAACATCTTGGTGGCAGAGTTGTTCAGTAATGGGAGCATCCTATGGCATGAGTATTTCAGTTGGTGGGATGGTGTTGTCCTCGTGACTCATTAAGGAAGTTTCAACCGGTACTTTTGACAATGCAGATATAGTAAGCTCACCGGATGATGAAAATGGTTGATTCTGAGCTGTGGATTGGGCGATGAATGTCTCAGAGCTCAGTTCTTCAAGTAATTTCTGTTTTGAGTCAAGCTTACTCTTTTTCAACCGCTGGAAGGTGAAGATCCTTCATTATCCGAGCAAAATTCATAGAAAGCGAGAGAGCATCCATTTTAAGTTTGGAGATAACATCTGAGTCATCTTTTGCAGTAGGTAAAGTAGGAACAAAATCGTTTCATCTCATATGAATCAGTGCTCGGAGAGCACTCTCTTTCATCTGAATTTCCAAGAAGTCTCGACAACGCGGAGCAGTTGGAATATCAAATGTTTCTATCCATTCCAAGATGGACTGTTCAAGCTTGGCAGCAGCTTTGATCTTACCGATTTAAATAAACGAGTCAAATGTTATGACATTTCAAAATTGAACCCATTGATCAAACATCTCCATTTTCTTTTGAACGGTCTGATTGAATCGTTCGCTAGTTAGAACAATGGCGGTATGAATTGAGTTGGCTTTTGGTGGTTCTTCGATCAAGATTTGCTTACCCTTGTTTGTCAAGTGAATAATAGGAACTCCTGAGAAAGAAGACTCAATTTCCGGTTCAGCAATCTGAATTCCTTTGAGCTTTGTTGCAGGGATTGCAAGATTGGGAGAGGAACTAATGGCACAGAAAGATGCTTAATCAACTTGATCTTCATTGTTTTGGGCTTTTCGGACTGTTTCTTCTTAAAAAATTGAGAGACAGATACATCGTCCCTTGATTCATCATTAGAGCTGGATTTTAGGACCAGCTTTCTCTTTGTTCCTTTGGGAGTTTAATCAGTCTTATTTTGTTCATAAATTCAACCCCAGTCTCTGTTTGATAGAGACTATTTCCTCATCAGTTGGTCGATTCTTCTTGAGAAATTTTTCAACCGTTGGCCAGTTGAACAACTTTGTCTTTGCAACTTCATCAATTCCTATCGGTTCGACTCCTGCATCAATTAGCATATGGCAGATTTGAACCGCAAATCCTTTAGACTGGTTTTATTTCTTTATCATTTCCATCAGTGTTTTGAACAAAATATCAGACCAGTTGACCTGCAGATTTGATGACATGGTGGCCATGAAAAGAAATTTTTCCAATGTTATATTGTCATACACACCAGCTTTAGCGAGAACTCCCTTTGCTACAATATCAGCCACAGTCTAAATTCGATCTTTAGTTCGCGTTTTTGACAGGTTGGAGAAGAAATCGGAGATTCAGTGAAGGAAAAATTGCTTCTCCAAACCTCAATATTGCCCTCTAGAAGTGTAGAAAAGTCAGTGATTTCAGCTGTCGGTAGTTTAAACAAATCAGCAAACATCTTCTGGGTAAAATGAAGATTTTTTCCTTGAACAGCATATATAATTTCACAGTTTTCCATGTATGCTGAGTCGAAGAATTCATTCAATAGATTCTCAGATTATTTCTCACTGCACCCCGGAAAGGAACGAAGGCCACAAGATTCAAGCAGACGAAACATGGCTTGCATTGGTTTGTTAGCCATGGCAAGTACTCATGCGAAATTGATGGAAATTGTGTTTTGAGCAATTGATGCGGCCATTCGTGTGTTTGAAAAAGAAAGACTGAAATAAACATCTGTAAAAAAATCTCAGACACAATTTCTTCGAAGAATTACGTATGTTTGTAGCAAGGTAAAGATAATAATAATGCAGAAATCGATTAGGTATGTCCAGTTCAAAGAATCACAAATCAGTCCACTTGCAGGACTGTCAGTGGAGGGATTCTAAATTTTTGAAAGATTTTAGACGGCGGTAAAATGAATGATTTCAAATTTTAAGAAAATAAGTGTCACGTCAAATATGGTAGACTCTGAATTGAGTAATTTTTATGAAATGACGTGGAGAAATCATGCCTTTTAGAAAAATGAACCGCTTTGTATAATATGATTAGAGAGGAAGCGGTTGAGTCATGCAATAACCATGGGTTAAGCATTGGTCAGTCTATGCGGTTGAAATCCCATTAATTTATTGATTAAACCGATATTCCACCTAAGAAAATGAATTAAGTAATCTTATCCTCAGGAAATGAATCGATGGTAATTTGATAGAGAACTCTTCATATCCTTCTGTCAGTGATTATGATGGTGAATCTTCGTATGGATCTTATCTATAAATAAAAACTGAAGGGTTAGTCACAAAATCACTTCGAAACATAAAGCAAGATAAGAGAAGATGAACACCGAAAGCAGTTCGAATGAGCCGAATTTTGTAGAGGAGTTCATGAGGTCAATAGTTGCAGCTAGGAAGGCTACAGTGGAGGACAGCGTCTTCTTAAAGACGCTGTCAACCTGGATGAAATCCAGGAACTTCAGTCCTCCCTCGGGGGAGGAACAAGGGATGACTTGTAGCCACTCCCAAAGGGGTGGCGACAACGAAAAAGTATTAGAGGCGTCTCCGCGTCGCTGATACCTCAGACATCTTCACTGATGAAGGTGTCTACCTCCTCATGCTCCTAAAGGAGCAAAGGGCTCTGAGAAGGATTGACTTCTCAGAGGACTTTATCCGCACCTCCACCGGAGATCTGACCACTTGGTTGGTCTTCTAGAGGAGGGCGGTGAAAAAAAAAATTATGTTGTACTAACTCGTATCAATTAATGAAATTTTTTTATTATGTTAACTGCTTGTTTTATGTCATTCTTCATTATTTCCTGCATAAAAACTTCGCAATAAATTTTCATAACGATGTTAAAAATGACTAAGATAAATCTATTAAACCAATAGCATTTCGGAAATAAGAAAACGTAGCCTCTGATAACGATTTCGTGAAACTATCAGCTGCTTTTTGATCCGTATGTACGTATTCAAGCCGAATCTCTTTCTTCATGACATATTCTTGGATAAAACGGTGTCTGATGTCAATGTGCTTTATTTGAGAGTGCATGACAGGATTGTATGTGATTGCAATTGCACTTGTGTTGCCACAGAAGATGGGAGATTCAGTGGCATGAATTCCATAATCTTTGAGCAGTTTTTGTATCCACAGCATCTGTGCGCAGCAGCTCCTAGCCACAAGGTATTCTGTTTCAGCGGTTGATGTGGCAATAAACGCCTGTTTCTTGCTAAACCACGATATTAGTCTATCGCCCAAAAATGACATGAACCGCTAGTACTTTTCATGTCAATTTTTCAACCAGCATAGTCTGCGTCTGAATATCCTACAAGATGAAGACGTGAATATCTGGAGTACCAAAGACCCACATTAATAGTGCCCTTAAGATATTTAAAGATTCTTTTAACGACATTAAATTGAGATTGCATAAGATTAAATTGAAATCGTGTGCATAAACCAACAACAAACATAATATCTGGACGGATGGCGGTTAAATTTAACAGTAAACAAATTAATCATCTGTACATTTTTGTGTCCACAGAGATTCCCCCTTCATATTTGTCCAGTTTGATTGATGAGCTCATAGGTGTAGTGGCTTGGGAAAAATTCTTTATTCCAAACTTTTTCAGAATATCTTTGTGTATTTAGTTTGGTTAACGAAGATGCCATTCTTTGATTGCTTGACTTGCAGCCCTAGAAAGAAGTTCAATTCTCCCATCATGCTCATTTCAAACTGCTCTTGCGTTATCTTAGAGAATCACTCACACAGTTTAGGATTAGTTGATCCGAATATATTATCGTCCACATATATTTGTACAAATAACGAGTTACCATCTTTTGAAAATTTGAACAAAGTTTTGTCAACTGTTCCAATTGAGAAGCCATGCTCAAGCAAGATTTTTATTAACGTGTCATACCATGCTCTTGGAGCTTGTTTTAAGTCCATACAATGCTTTATCTAGTTTGTAAACATAATCAAGATGAACGTGATTAACAAAGCCATGTGGTTGCTCTACATATACTTCCTCATTTAGCAAACCATTTAAAAATGCAGATTTAACATCCATTTGATATAACCTAAAATCTTTAAATGCTGCAAAGGCCAGAAATATTGTAATTGCTTCTAGCCTAGCGACATGGGCAAAATATTCATCAAAGTCTATTCCTTCCTCCTGCCTATAGCCTTGAGCCACTATTCTAGCCATGTTTCTGATTATAGAACCGTTTTCATCCATTTTTTTCTAAACACCCATCTAGTGTCAATAACATGTATATTATCAGGACGAGGAACTAGATGCCAAAATTTTCTTCTTTAAAATTGATTAAGTTCCTCCTGCATAGCCTCTATCCAGTTGGTATCATGCAGTGCATCATCAATCTTCTTAGGTTCTAACTGGGAGACAAAAGTAGCATGCATAATTCATTAATAATTTTTTTTCTGGTTCTACGATGAGCTGTAGGGTTACTGATGACCAGCTCGAGTGGATGGTCCTTTTTCTATCGGAGACATGGTACGTATCGATTTGGCTCGGTTGGTTGTGTGATATCATTTTCTTGTTTCAGCGACTCTTCTTCTATCTGAATAATCTATGGTTGATAATTGTTCTCTGATTCATTTATCTGATGAGTTTGTTCTTGAGCAGTTGGACTTTTCTCTGAGATTTGTTCACCTGTTTGCTCCGAGATTTGTTCAAAGTTAGTAGCATCAAGTTTATTGATTAAATCATGAATGCTGCTACTGCTATTGTCGTGACATATGGATGATCCATCGAATACAACATGTATGGATTCTTCAACAGTGAGAGTTCTATGATTATAAACTCTATATTCTTTGCTCACTGCTCAGTATGCAAGGAAGACACCATTATCGGCTTTTAAATCAAATGCGGTTAGTTGTGTCTTGCCATTATTATGAATAAAATACTTACAACCGAAAATACAGAAGTATCCAACTTTTGGCTGCTTGCCGGTCCAGATCTCATATGGGGTCTTTTCATGATTTTTATTGATCATGGATCGGTTTTGAGTATAACAGTCTCTATTGATAGCCTCCGCCTAAAACCGCTGTGAAATACCGGATTCTGCAAGCGTGGTCCTAGCTGCTTCCTTTAGTGTGTGGTTCCTTCTTTCAACTACTCCATTCTGTTGAGGTGATCTTGCAGCTGACAGCTCATGCTTTATGCCATGATCTTCAAGCTAAGATGATAAGAATTGGTTCAGAAATTCAGTTCCTCTGTCATTTCGATTCTGTCTACTGCTTTAGTTTTCTCATATTGAAGTCTTTTGGGGAGCTTGATCAGTTGAGCCGCGGTTTGATCTTTGGAGCTTAAGAATATTACCCATGTGAATCTGGAGAAGTCATCAATTACCACATGGGTATATTTTTTTCCCCTAAGCTCATTACCGGTATAGGTCCAAAAAAGTCCATGTGGAGAAGTTCCAGACATCTAGCTGATGATTTTCTTCCTTTGTTCATGAAGGTTGAGGGACCTTGTTTACCTAGCTGACAAGCATGGCAGATTCTTTGGCAAAATCAATGTTAGGCAAACCAGATACCGGCTTAAGCTTGCTAATAGTAGCAATGGATTTGAAATTAAGATGATTAAGTCGTTTATGTCAGAGCCAATTTTTATTACCATTTAAGGCGATGAAGCAAGTAGGCACATTTAGACAATCATCATTCAATTTTACCTTATATGTATTTTGCTCTCTATGACCAGTTAGCACAGTGTTACCTGCAGCACATTTAAAAGTGAATATGTGTTTGTGAAATTCAACGGTGTAACCGTTGTCACAGAGTTGGCTTATGCTAATCATGTTATAACACAGGTTTTCTATTAAAAGTACATTTTTAATAATAATCTTGTCATGGATAATCTTAGCTTTACCCACAGCTTTACCTTTAGTATTATCACCAATGGTGATCGTTGGTCCTCTGCAGTTGAAAATTTATGATAAAAGACTTTTGTTCCCTGTCATGTAGTCCTGGAACAACCGCTGTCTAGGAACTAGTTGGATTCTTCCAAGTTCTTTTTATTCAATGCTTGAAACTATTGAAATGAGAAATTGGTACCATTTCCTATTTGGGTCCTGAGCTAAATAGACCCTTAGGAATCCACACCTGAATTATCCTAAAGAATTTTCCACGGTGTGTCCCAAGCTAAATGCGTTTAAGTGCATAATCAGGTGGTGTATGCAGTATTCTTTCTTTTTCAGTATGTTGTCTTGGCCGTCTATCATTGTCAATCACTCAGTACCTCTTTTGAACAGGTCAGTTATTGTAGTAACGGTTAGGTCTTGTTTTTGAGTGACATCCGGTTGAACTTGGCTTTCTGCGCGACCAATCTGAACCACTGTGAATCAGTTGGATTTGGCCTACGTCTGAGCCATAATCGGTTGGATTTAGTACTCTCAACTTCGACCTATCCTAAACCACATCGCCTTCCATTGTTCTCAAGATTTACATTCTGAATGCCTTGGACTTCAGGCTTGTCATGTTCATATACCGTACTAGATTCTGACAAATTTAACTGATTTTAAACTGTCTTTTTCTAGTAACGGTTGAGTTGATGTTTCTGAAGTACTGCATTCATGCTGCTATAACCTTGCTCAGTTCTGTCTCCAACTGATTTTTGCATCTCATCCATCAATTTTGTTGAAAGATGCCATGAGTAATTTTTTAGATATCGATGTTTGGAAGACCCTGCTCTGATACCACTTGCTGGGACCGGGAAAGAATTTAGAGGGGGGAAGGGCGTGAAAGAACTCTTTCAAATTTTTGCTTTTAAAATTGGTTTTCAACCGTTTTGAGGCGTTTGAAAATTCTTCTCAAACTTGTTAGAAAGGTGAACCACTGTAAAGTGCAGAAAATGGTTCAAGATTTATAATGATAGCTTAAGACCGTTGGAGAACTTATCAACAAAATGTAGTGTGAAAAGTAAGTGCTTGCAAGAAGTAAAGACACATGGTTTTATGGATGTTCGGAGATGAAAACTCCTACGTCACCCCTTCTTCCTCTTCAGGAAGGGTTCAACTAAAAGACTGGCTTTACAAAAACTCTTTGCAACAGTCCACTCCAATCAGGACCTATCACATTGCCTGTTTTGGAACTCTTACTGATCACTTTACAATTCTGGATTTTAAGAATACTCAGTTCACCAGACACCACAACTTAATCAAATAACCAAAAGGTTACTGATGTAAATAAACAATTTGATTTTGGTATCACGAAGATAATCCTTGGATGATCATGTATCTTTCTGTTTAGTGCGTGCTGATGAGCGATGAAGTATGTAATCTTTTGAGTGCGCTCTGAATCTTTAAGGTATGCAAGCTTGTGATGAACTACCGTGAATTTGATAATGTATCATTTTGTGTGTCTACTTGCATACTTCATTAACTGTTAGTATATGCAATCATTCCAACGGTCGGAAAGAATGAGTAACGTTAACTTGTAACAGAGGGATGTTGTGTCACTATCAGCTGTAACCTCATTAAATTTTCTTCAGATATGCATTTAATATTCTCTTTGCCGGCATGTCCTTGAGTCCTGTTCCTTTAAGAGATGCTTCAGAGTTACCGTTTATGGTAACTGCTTTTATCCTTAGACCATTTGTAAAATGATCTTTCCTTTCTGGGATAGTGATATAAATGCAGATCATTCTCAAGACTTATGTAGGAACTAGTTGACTTTTAAGCGGTGCAAACCATTGAATGTCCTGAACCGGTCAGAGAATGTCTTTCATTAAGCAATAAATAACCCTTTTTAATGACATCTTCAAATCAGGCGGTTTGGGAAGTTCATCAAGGTTCGAGCTTCTTTTAATTCAACGGTTGAATTATCATCGGTCTGTAATTCAAGCGTTCATACTTCTTATTATTACCGGTTGATCCTTTGTTTAAGTGGTTAAAATCTTTTTGATTTAGCTGGTTGAGAATCAGTCTGGTTGCTAAGCTGGGCGGTTGAGCTGATACATGTTACACAGAAAATTTGTAGCTGTTTCCTGAAATAGTGAAATGTTGTCTTTATTTTGTCGATCACCAAACTCTTGGGTAATAATAATTTCTTAACATAAAGATAGGCAAATGCTATGATTCATGTTTAATGGAACTTTTGAAGATAAAAACCCAAATGAAACTATGGAGTATTTAGATTCATTAGCAGAAAATGCTCAAAATTGGGATAATATAGATACAATAGAACCATCAACAGCTAAAATAAATAATTCAACAAATGAGGGTAATATCTATAATCTTAAAGATGAAATAGATATTCAAGCTAAACTTGCATCTTTAGCAAGAAAAATTGAGTCATTAGAATTGAAAAAGTGTGGTCAATTAAAAAGTATTTAAGAAATTTTTTGTCATATATGTGATACACATGATCATTCAAAAAAATATTTCCAACATTACCTTCATTTAAATAATGTGTAACGTACCGTATTTTTGAACTACTTGAAATTTTGCAGAAAAATAAAATTATTCTTAAATAAGGAATAAACCCTCACACTTTGATTTAAAATAAACTGTTCACCCAAAAATAATTGAAATAAAAAGATCGCAAATAAAGTTTGCTAAAAAAATACTTGTTTAATCATCATAAACCATAACATGAGATCAGAATAATAAAAATTGTCGTGCGTAAATTTCTTAAAAACATGGGCGGTCCTCGGGTTTAGCCTCCCACTCAGTCCAAGCCGGCTCATTGGTCCGCACCCCTTGTCTTTTCAAAGTCATCATCACCTTCATCGATCAAGTCTAGTGAGTCTAAAGACTCAACATGCATAAACTGGAAATAACAAGTAATACGTAACAAAATCACATGCATCTTTAAAATAGGATGTACATACTTGAAACTTGAACATGCGTGTAAAAGCTTGAACTTACATACATAACATAGACGTGCCATAACGGGAAATTTTTCTGAAACATGCTTGCAACATACATACTTGAACATACATAAACTTCATCATTTTGCGTAGAGATAAGTTTCAAAGCAAGTGACTCATACATAAATACGCCTGATCAGACTAAACCACAGTACTGAGCTGGCAGGGAAAGTCCACTACCACATACATGAGATCCCCGTTCATGCTTTAACGGGTGGATTAGTCCCTGGTCATGCTTTACCGCTTTCCAATCCTGATCTAAACTCGGTCATGCTTTACTAGGGTGGAGAGGTCCTCAGCAAAGTTCACCAACTTCCAAACCCATTCATAATTTTGTCAGAAGACATTTAGCATACCTCAAAAAGTTAAAAATATTTTCTTTTTGCCGTCGAACATACTTACATGGTGTTGAGGATTTGTTGGATCTCTCTTAGGGCCACTGCTGCACATACTAACATGAGTTCAAACCCTAACTTTCATAGCTTAGACGTAAGTACTCGTGCTCACCACCGAAGTAACTAAATAGCTTATGACATTCTAGATCACTCAGAACTTGACCTCGTTTAATCATCGCACTAAACCAAAACATCGAACCCCAAAGAACTCAACATATTTTTCCCAAAAAGGAAGTACACGAACCCCGTGTCCAGGTCCGGCTATGGGTCCAGTGTAGGCTCTGGAAAACTATACCCGAAAAGAAGTAAGGACACAGACCCAGTGTTGGGGTCCGTCTAAGGATCCGTGTAGGCTCTGTATGCTGACAATTTGAAAGAAACAAGGGCACGGCCTCCGTGTAAGGGTCCGGCCCCGGGTCCGTGTACCTGCGGGAGAAGTGAACCAACGAGAATTCCTATGCTTGTGACTTAGTCTCCCTAACTCGATCATCCCGACCTTGAATCGACACCTCGAGACCATCCTAGGATACTATACACTGATTCAAGCCTATACAAATTCCCCAAAACAACTCTGCATCACAAGCAATGCAACAAATCCGTGAACACGACACTTGACACCAAAACCATTCCTACAACTACTAATTCAACCAAGTGCCTAACGACACTAATCGAAACACCAACAATCACCCCAACATCATTCTCGATATACCTAAACGCAGCAGCGATCACCCCTCGATCTCCAACGAAGCTTGCAACAATAAAACTTCAAAAACACATCAAGAGCCCATTTTCAGAAAAACGCAGTTTGAGCAGTCCCACGAAAACGATCATAACTCACTCCGTTCGTATCCAAATATTTCGAATTTTATATCAAATCGAAGGTATCGAAGAGTTCTATGTTTCATACTTTGAAAGTTTTTCCAGAAAGTCGATCGAAAAATTGCATTAATTAAAATGACAGCAAATTCGAGTTTTGAGATCCAAAAACAGTTTCAAAAGTGATCCAACCGTATTTGCTCAAACTTCTACGTAACATACACATGGCTTTCATACAATAAACATCAAAATTATTACTATGACAAGATTGATGCAGAAACGAAAGAATATACATGCCTCTTGACGATTTGAAATACCGAAACGACGATACCGAGGCGAGAAAGATGCGAGGGACTATCCGGACAGTTCTGGGTAGCGGTTCCTCATATCTGCCTCGGTCTCCTAAGTGGCCTCCTCTACTGATTGATTCAGCCATCGGACTTTGAACATCTTGGTCACCTTGTTCCAAAGTCTCCGCTCCTGTCTGTCTAGGATTTGGACAGGTCTTTCCTCATACGATAGATCCGGAGCAAGCTGCAACGGCTCATAGCTCAAAACATGCGAAGGATTAGCTAGGTACTTCCTTAACATCGAGACATGGAACACATTGTGTACCCCGGCCAGATTCGACGGTAAGGCTACACGATAAGCTAGTGTCCCAACTCTGTCAAGAATCTCAAACGGTCCAATAAACCTCGGACTAAGCTTGCCCCTCTTCCCAAATCTCATAACACCCTTCATGGGTGCTATATTCACGAAAACGTGATCACCTACGGCAAACTCTAGATCCCTCCTGCTCTCTTCAGCATAGATCTTTTGACGACTCTGGACGGTCTTCATCCTGTCTCGGATCTTACCACCAAATCTGCAGTCTGCTGAAAAATCTCTGGACCAAGTTCTGTTCTCTCACCGACTTCATCCCAATGAATCGGCAATCTGCACTTCTACCCATACAATGCCTCGTAGGGAGCCATGCCAATAGATGATTGGAAACTTTTGTTGTAGGTAAACTCCACTAGAGGTAGCTTAGATTCCCAAGTCCCATGGAAATCGATCATACATGCTCGCAATAAATCCTCCAAAATCTGAATCACTCGCTCAGAATGGCCATCTGTCTGAGGGTGGAAAGCTGTACTGAATAGCAACTTCGCCCCCATGGCTGCATGCAAACTCTTCCATAAGGACGATGTAAATCTCGGGTCCCTGTCGGACACAATAGAAACTGGGATCCCGTGCAATCGAACTATCTCCCTAATATAGAGCTCCGCATACTGCGTCATGGAGAAAGTCGTCTTCACTGGCAAGAAGTGTGCCGACTTAGTAAGTCGATCCACTATAACCCAAATAGCATTGGATCCTCTGAGTGACCTCGGAAAACCCACAAAGAAGTCCATGCTGATATTCTCCCACTTCCACTCCGGGAAAGGGAGTGGCTTAAGCATTCCTGCTGGCCATTGATGATCTGCCTTCACTTGTTGACAAGTGAGACATTCAGACACAAATTGGCGGATGTCTCTCTTCATACCTGGCTACCAATACAGAATCTGCAAATCCTTGTAAATCTTGGTACCTCCTGGATGAATGGAATACGGAAATGCATATGCCTCTGTCAGAATATCCTCTCTGATAGAGTCAACACTAGGCACCCACATCCTTCCTCTGTACCTCACAATACCATCAAACACTTTGTAGAGTACACTGCACTTGGCTTCATCCTTCAGCCTCCACTTCTGCAACTGCTCATCTGAAGGCTGACCTGCACGGATTCGATCAAGCAACGAAGATTGAACAGTTAGATTAGACGGCTTAGGAGCTCTACCCTTAGGATAAACCTCTAACCCAAATATCTGAATCTCTGATTGAATAAATCCCTGTACTGACAGTTGTGCTACGACTGCAACTTTTCTGCTCAAAGCATCTGCCACAACTTTAGCTTTCCCCGGATGGTAGCTAATCTCACAATCATAGTCTTTTACCAATTCCAACCACCGTCTTTGTCTCGTATTCAACTCTTTCTGCGTGAAAAAATACTTGAGACTCTTGTGGTTAGTGAATATCTGACATTTCTCGCCGTACAAGTAATGTCTCCATATCTTCAATGCAAAGACGACAGCGGCTAACTCAAGACCATGAGTCGGGTAGTTTTTTTCATGCACTTTCAACTGCCTAGAAGCATAAGCTATAACCCGACCATGCTGCATCAACACTGCGCCTAACCCGAGCTTAGATGCATCGGTGTATAACACAAAATTTCCTTGCTCTGATTGCATGGCTAACACTGGCGCTGAAATAAGAGCTTGCTTCAAAGTATCAAAGCTCTTCTGACATTCACCACTCCACACGAATTTAGCATTCTTCTTGGTCAATGAAGTGAGTGGCACTGCTATCGAAGAAAATCCTTGTATGAACTTCCTGTAGTAGCCTGCTAGGCCTAGGAAACTGTGAATCTCTGACGCGTTCTTCGGCTCAACCCATATCTTAACTACTGCTGCCTTAACTGGATCCACCTCGATTCCACTGCTAGATATTATATGACCCAAAAATGCTATCTTCTCCAACCAGAATTCACACTTACTGAATTTTGCAAACAACTTGTATCCCTGCAAAACCTACAACACTGTACTCAAATGCTGAACATGCTCCTCATGGATCTTCGAGTAAATGAGGATGTCGTCAATGAACACTATGAAGAACTTGTAAGGCCCGAGAATTCGATTACCGTGATCTGAAATGATTTAATGATAATTGAGGTGATTATAGAGGGAAAGGATTAGACTGGAAAAGACGGAAGAAATACGAATTATGTGCGAGGGCAGAACACCTCGCGCATATGCGCGACGAGGATCCGCGCATATGCGAATGAGTGGCAGAAGACCTCGCGCATATGCGCGAGAAGTGTGCGTGCATATGCGCGAGCCATGCGAGAAGCCAAAGGGAAGTCCGGAGTAGTTGGCGCATATACGCGACATGGATGGGCGCATATGCGCGAGCATGGCAAAGAAGTTGGCGCATATGCGCCGGATGGAGGCGCGCATATGCGCGAGTTGTAATGCACCGAGACAATAGGTCTTGCGCATATGCGCGGGGCTTGGGCGCGCATATGTGCGAGTCATGCAGAATGAAAAAGTTCCACTTTCCCCTTACATGCAACGTGTGTGTATATATATACATATCAGTCTTTGGAAAATTGAAAAGAAAGGAAACCGAGGGGAAGAAGCTCCAAGTTCCTTACGTGTGAGAATTTCTACATTACGCAAGATCCGTCCGTCTGAATTTGAATCCGAGTACAGTAACGAGTTCCTAGCGACGACAGCTACAACAGGACGTAAGTTTTATTGAATTCTGATATCGTTTGAAATTATGATATTGGGGGAATTGTGATTTGACTGGTATTATGTGTTCTGGGTATACTGATCAGTGTATAAGTGAAGTCAGATCGAAGAATATAATGTTTTTGTAATTGTTGTGATTTTCGGAAGCGATATGATTGAGATTGCGCAGATTTGATGTTATGACTTGTTTTTATTGAAGATTATGATTCGTATTGATATCGATTATGAGTTGTGGTATTATATCTGTGATGTTGAGATTGACGGGGCTATCAAGACTGTATTGTTATGCCGTCGAAACATCAGTAGATTGATTTTGATCAGATTCAGTATTGATTGAGCTTGTATCATGATATCGTTGATATGGATCAGATTATGTTTGATGTGAGTATTGATCAGAACAGGTTTTGAATTGAGTTATACATTGATACAGTGTATTCGATATTGTCATTTCAGATTGATATGGACATGTTTGAATTCGAGACTTCGACTTCGTCAGACCGAGAAGAGAAAGGTATAAATTGATGTTGATGCGGGATTGCACAACTCGAGTTGACTTGACTTGAGTTTCCCAAAATCACATACTTTACCTTATCGCATTGATATTTGCAAATTGAATGAAATTGATATCTTCGATCTATTGATTTATGTATTGAGTCATAGGTGGTACGCCTAAGCAGAGACGATTGATCTCGTGACAGGGGTGCCTGATAGTGATGGAATCGTCACAGGCACATTGCACATTGTCACAAGATACTGATTTGGCGAAAGTGCCAAAGTCTGTGACGGATAAGTCAAGACACCGGATGTTTGGCTATATCGAAGTGGATAGAATTGGAGTTTCTTCTATTACTGATGTTTGATATGGAAAGAGCCAAAGTCCGTGAATAAGAACGTGCCACCACCCCAATCGGGAGTGTAGGTGGGTGTATGTTCTTATTCAGATCGGGATCCCTAGATTAGGATGAGTCGAGTCAGAGTCTATGAGTCACGGAGTGTGATTCAGAGTTTATATTGATTCATGTTTCTGATTTTGATACATGTTATGAATATCTGTTTCATGCTGTTATATTTGTTTATATGAAATGCATGTATACATGATTTATACTGGGAATGTAATTCTCACCGGAGTTATCCGCCTGTTGTCTTGTTTGTATGTGTGCATGACAACAGGTGGGACATGATCAGGATCAGAAAGAGGATGAGAGATGATAATTAGCGTGGAGATCCGGGCCCAAAAGCATAATAGGATTCAGCACTGGATGTATAGATGTTGAACCTAGTTGAGATGGAGACATGTAGTACATGACTTGTACTTTTATATTGACATGTATATTAGATAGATTATTATTAAGTTTCCGCATTTATATTTAAAAAGAAAAAAATTTAGTGCCACTTTTCTTAATTGTTATATTTGACATTAATAATGATTAAGACATGAATTAGCGTCCGGGTCCCCACAGAACTGATCTAGGTAGGGCTGGAATATTCGATTCATCGAGTCCATGAAAATCGCTGGAGCATTCGTCAGTCCAAACGGCATTACTAAGAACTCGTAATGCCCATACCTGGTTCTGAAGGCTGTCTTATGAACATCTGCATCTTTTACCTTCAGTTGATGATACCCTGACCGAAGATCTATCTTAGATAACACTGTAGCTCCATGCAACTGATCAAACAAGTCCTCGATCCATGGAAGTGGGTATTTATTATTGATCATTACCTTGTTCAGTTCTCGGTAATCGATACACAACCTCATGCTCCCGTCTTTCTTCTTCACAAAGAGCACTGGTGCGCCCCATGGTGAGAAACTAGGGCGGATGAATTCTTTGTCAAGGAGCTCTGAATTTGCTGCTTGAGCTCTAACATCTTAGCTGGAGCTAGACGGTACGGTGCCTTAGAGATTGGAAAGGTACCTGGCAAAAGGTCAATTGAAAACTCCACCTCTCTCTCTGGTGAAAGGCCTGTGACGTCATCCGGAAAGACGTCACGAAAATCTCTGACTACCTGTACATCAGCTATTGACGGAGTGGGTACGTCAGGTGCAGACACAATGCTAGCAAGGAAAGCCTGACAACCCTTGTGCATAAGTCTCCACGCCTGCGTGCAGGAGATCATGCGAGGGAAACTCCTCCATCTAGCTGACTCAAAGAGAAACTGCTCCATGCCCAAAGGTGTTAGCAACACTGACCTTTTCTGGAAATCAATAAGAACTCTGTTCTTTGTCAGCCAATCCATTCCCAAGATGATATCAAATTCTGGCATCAGCAACACGATTAGGTCTGCATACACCAAGTGACCTTGAAGTTCGAGATCGACGTCTCTGATGACGCTAGCAGCTGATAATTCTTCCCCTGATGGGACTGTCATTGAATAGCTCACGTCGAGTCCAATAGACTTGACGTTCAGATGATTGGCGAAGGTCTCTGAGATAAAAGAGTGGGTGGCCCCTGAATCTATCAAGGCCTTCGTTGCGACCCTTTTTATGAAAATATTTCCTGAGAGACGTTAGCACAACACACAATTTATATCCCAAAATTCTAACCTTAACCATAAGCATAGTAGGCAAATTTCTACACCAAGCCACCAACGTACTAACTAACACACTAATGATCTCAAATCAAAATCAAAACACGCATGGAAAAATAATACTGTGCTTAATTAAATAAGTTTACCGGTCAATAATGTCGTGTCTGGGTTCGCCTCCTGAGCATGCATGGCAAACACTCTTCCCTGGGTCGGCTGCCTCCACTGTGGGCACTCCTTTAACATGTGATCGCTGGCTCCGCACTTAAATCACTTACCCGATCCATATAAACACTGTCCCAGATGCTGGCGGTGGCACTTCAGGCACACCGGGTACTCACCCGGCCCCTGAGGAGCCTTCTGTTGTGGAACAGGACCCTTGCCCTTCGTTCTTCCCTGAAATGGATTCTTCCCTGGCTGCCCCTGGTAAGGCCTCTTAAATTGAGGTCGCTGTTGCTGCTGCTACGGTGCCTGATAGGGCCTCTTGCCCTGCCTGTCTCTCTTAGTCCGAATTACATGGCGATGTGAACCCACGGCTTGTTGTATCAATGAACCATTGAGGGCCACACAAGTGCTAGCTTTCTAGATCTCGTTGAGAAGTAAAATAGTTCAATTTGTTGAACGACTTATAAAGGTGTTTATAAGCGTAAATAAAATAGAAGTATGACTTCTATAAGGAAAATGTAACTTTTAATTTTAGAAAGTGTTCCTAAATTAAAAGTTGGCCAAACAAATAATGTATTTGAAAGTTGTGATTTTCATAAACAATATTATCGACTAAATTAAATTAATTCAAGTGTTGAATTAATTAAACGCTAGTGGGCCTATTAGAGCCCAAATAATTAAATAAATTCAAGTGTTGAATTAATTAAACAACATTGGGCCATGTAGAGCCCAATTAGAAATAATTATTAAACTAGTGGGCTTGAGTAAAATCAAGTAAAGTTTTAAATGGACTCAAATGTTATTGAGACATTTAAATAAAGTTCATGGGCTATGTAAATGTTACAAACCCACTTAAAAAGCATGCTAGGGAGGTGAAGGGTTGGAGGCACTTTTTCATTAAAAATTTGCATGGCATGCTCATGCACCTTTATCACTTTTTCAACAACCAAGAAAAGTCTCCCCCCTTCTCTCCTACACGACAATGGCCGACACTTAGAGGAAAATTCTCCTTAATTTTTCTCTTCATTTTTGTTGAGGATTTTATACTCTTCTCTTTGAAAAATCCTCTTATTTTTCTAGTGCAAAATAAGAGGGGATCTAGCTTGCAAGTGGTGGGCCTAATTTTGAAGCAAGGAGAGCTTGAAGATTGTCTTGCCATCAAGAGCTAAGGTGTTTACACCCTAGTTGAAGCCATAACATCAATCCTTGTGATTGATAGGTAAATATTATTAACACATTATGTAAAACACACTACAAGAAAAATGATTTTCCGCAGCACGTTATCAACAACGTGCATTAAAAGCACGCTGTGAATAGTACTTTTAACGGCGTGCATCAATATGTGCGCTGTTAATATTGTTGCACTTGACAGAAATAAAGGCGTGCACTAAAAGCACGCTGCGGAAAGTAATATCCACAGCGTGCATTTATGTGTGCTGTAAATATTATATACTTTCCGCAGCGTGCATTTAATACGCGCCGTTAATAACATAAACATTAACGGCGTGCATTAAAAGCACTCCGCGGAAAGTAATATTATATACTATCCGCAGCGTGCAATAATGTGCGCTGTTAATACCCTATGCGTTCACGGCGTTTATTGATAGCACGCTGCGGATAATAATATTATATATTATCTACAGCGTGCAATTATATGCGCTGTCTATAATAATACAAGGTAGTATTTATCTATTATCAATGAAATTTATTTTATAAGGTTTACACATGTAGTTATTTTTATAGGTGGTTCATTAATCTACAATGACATACAACGAGAATATATTTAAAACAAACAAATAAATATGACTATTCCAAACACGTTTTTAGGTTGCTGGATGATAAAGCTAATTTGAACAAAAACTTTTAGATTATGTGAACATTGATATTTTGGCAAAGCAAGCCAAATATCGGACTTTTTTTTTTTAAAAAAAAAAGTAAAGCTTATGTTTTATTTATTATTGTTCCAAAAAGAATTATTATAATTTTTCATACAAAATATGCAGATTTTTTTTTAAAAAAAATAAAACTTATATTTTATTTATTATTAATGTTTTCAAAAATATTATACCTATTCCTATCAAAGATGCAGATGAATATTAGAAGCGCCAAATCCCAAATCTCGCGCTCAATCCTCCCTTTTCTCTCCTTCAGCCGCGTGATATTTTGTGTTGAATGAAGGATGATCAAAACCCCAAGTCCAATTTGCTAGGTGTATGCTAGGATATTTTGTGTTGAATGAATGTAATAATTATCAAATTTAAAGTGGGCTTGGCTTATGGCTCATTCCCACCCCATGAGATGTATCCCTATTTGCCATGGATATTTATTTGTAAATATTAGTATAGTGGAAGATCAATATTGGAAGATGGTGGCCTTGATGATTATGAAGATCGAAGACATGTAAATATTGGAGGCTAATGTAATAGTTGCATTTGCATCCAATGCATTTCTCTAGGATTGGACCTAGGCCCGTGTTTAGCTCACACGGACCATTAGTTTTGGGGCGATTGATCATCCTTGTTTTGTTTACTGTTTATAATATACGCATATTATGTTATAAATAATGAGTATATGCGTTATTATTATGATAATAACAAAGTTGCATGAATCCGACAAACATACGATCAAACATGGCGAGTTTTTAAATAAAGTTAATGATGAGACCTTTCAAAATTAAAAACCCTCATTTTGAATAAGATTCAAAATTAATATCAAGTCCGAAAAGGAGAATTATAAAGTTTTTTTATAATTTTCATGTCTTCCATTGACAATGGGTGCATGATGAACGCTACCCGTGTTCGGGGCTCGGCTCATATTATTGGGGGGGGCCCTGGACACCGGAAAGCTGTGACATCCATTGACATGGT
This sequence comes from Primulina tabacum, assembly GCF_025594145.1. Taxonomy (NCBI): domain Eukaryota; kingdom Viridiplantae; phylum Streptophyta; class Magnoliopsida; order Lamiales; family Gesneriaceae; genus Primulina; species Primulina tabacum. The sequence goes on along the minus strand of NC_134555.1, from coordinate 13,056,125 downwards.
GATGTGAACTACGTGGAACTCCCATGATTTCGGCTCATATTATTGAGGGAACTAATGGCGACCGTCCATTAAGGTTCAACATCGATGGGTAAGGCTTGACACGTAAAGATGAACGACGCCATATTATTGCATCCTAATCAAACGTGAGACAAAAGTTTACGTAGAGGGTTGCATAGTGATGCAATTGGAAACTACCTTTTAGGAATTGTGATTGGCTGATATATTATTCGGGATCATAGTTCGCTAATTGGACCTTGCGTACCTACTGAGGAAAGGAGTTTCCCATTTTCACTAGAGGGTAGTGAAATATGTCAAAACAGTGGGAGCGAAAATTTATAAAGTAAAAGTCCATATTTTATATCTTACTAAATATTTTAAAATAGTCATTAACATTTATCTGTTTTACTTTTCAGTACAATTTTTGACAATGTCTTCGATTCGCAATCTGCTATCTGCAATACTCAAAAAATAAATATTAACCGGACCTAATTACCTCACTTGGCTAAGAAACCTGAAGATCGTCTTGAATTCGAAAAGGATAGCATATACACTGACTGAGTTGCCCCCTGTTGAGGCTCCGTCTAGCTGCACTCCTGAGGAATTGTAGACTTACAAGGATTGGTGTGACCATGACTTGAAAGCCAGGTGTTATATGCAGGCTTCTATGAATGATGAGCTGCAGAGGCATTTTGAGGATGCAAAGAATGCTGCTGACATTCATTTGCATCTCAAGGAGCTCTTTGGTGAGCAGACTCGACCTCTTAGGCATGCTACCGTCAATGATCTGATCACTTTGCGCATGCGAGATGGGGCCTCGGTCCATGAGCATGGCCTGAAGATGATTGGGCTCGTGGACAAGCTCGTTGGCATTGATCTGATGTTGCCTTCGGAGTTGACCACCGACGTGTTGCTCTTGTCACTGCCTAGCTCGTTTGATCCGTTTGTGGTGAATTTCAATATGAACAAGATGGAGCCGACCCTTGAGGCGTTGGTGAACATGCTTGTGACCTTTGAGTCCACCATCAAGAAAGAGAAGCCGGTTCTTTATGTGGGTTCTTCATCTGGTACGAAGACCGATCCACGTGCGAAAGGAAAGAAGCGTTCTTTCCAACGTCCCAAGAAGAATGTGCCCTTGAAGAGGCAAGCTCCGAGTCCCATTGTGGCAGCTACACCAGTTAAATCTGACAAGACTGCTGACATTTGTCATCACTGCAAGAAGCCTGGACATTAGAGGTGTAATTGCAAGGAATATCTAGCCCAGAAGAGTTCTGGAAATGGTATGTTCTATATTGAAGTAAACATTTTAATTAACTCTACTTCTTGGATACCGGCTGTGGCTCACATCTCTGTAATGATTTACAGTTGATGGGAAGAAGTAGAAGGCTTAGGGAAGGTGAGACCTTCTTGAGGATGGGCAATGGAGCAAGAGTTGCAGCCAAGGCCGTAGGAGATGTTTACTTATTGTTGAACAATGATTTTAAGTTGATTTTGAGAGATGTTTTGTTTGTACCAGATTTGGTGAAAAACATTATTTCTATTTCTATGCTTGATAAACATGGATTTTCTTGTTTATTTAGCAAAGGTGTTTGCAACATTTACAAGAATGAATGTTTAATTGGTACTGGAGAACTTGAAAACGATCTCTACACCTTAAAATTGAAAGATAAAGATATTCCACTAAACAATGTCCAAGCAATAATAACAACAAACAAGCGAAAACAAGATACTCTAAATACGGCACAATTGTGGCATGCTCGATTAGGACATATTTTCCTAAGAAGGATGAACAAGTTAGTGGGAGTAGGCATGTTTGATATGTCTGATATTAATGCTCTCACGACTTGTGAATCCGGTCTAAAAGGAAAGATGACCAAAATTTCCTTTAAGGGCCACATGGAGCGAGCCAAAGGGTTATTGGATTTGATCCATACCGATGTGTGCGGTCCGCTTAGCATCACCTCTAAGCATGGACATGCCTACTTCATCACCTTTACCGATGACTTTTCGAGGTATGGGTATGTGTATTTAATGAAATACAAGTCTGAAGTCTTTGAAAGGTTCAAAGAATTCAGAAGTGAAGTAGAGAAACAGTTGGGACGAAGCATCAAGACACTTCGATCGGATCGAGGTGGTGAGTACTTGAGTGCCGAGTTCCAAGAGTATCTTAGGGAGAATGGGATTTTCTCGCAATTGACTCCGCCTGCTACACCACAGTTGAATGGTGTTTTGGTGCGTCGTAACCGGACTTTGATGGACATGGTTCGGTCTATGATGGGGTTCTCGGAGTTGCCGCCATTCTTTTGGTGATATGCGCTTGAGACAGCGGAACTGTTGTTGAACAATGTCCATTCAAAGGCAGTTAATAAGACACCATATGAGATATGGATGGGTAAGCCTCCCAAGTATTCTTATCATAGAATATGGGGGTGCCCTGCTTATTTGAAGCAGACAGTGGGAGATAAAATTGGATAGTCGATCCATTTTATGTTACTTTGTGGGATATCCAAGGAATTCAGTAGGATATTATTTCTATCATCCCCAAGAAACAAAGGTGTTTGTTTCTAGGAATGCAACCTTTTTTGAAAAGGAATTTCTATTGGATAGAAAAGGGGAGATGATAGAACTCGAAGAGGTTCGAGAGACACCCACAATTGAAGAACCCACACCCGAAGAGCCAAGAGAGGAGATACAAGCTCCTAGAAGATCCGAAAGAGTCTCGAGACCACCTACGAGGTATGGTCTGCTTCTTGAAGATGGCCATGATGAGCCTAACCATGGATGTGATCCAAGGACCTTCAAGGAAGAGTTATCTGATGCCGATTCATCCAAGTGTCTTGAAGCAATGGAATCTGAGATGAATTCCATGCATTCGAACCAAGTGTGGAATCTTGTGGATCCACCTGAGGGAATTGTTCCCATAGGGTGTAAATGGATTTACAAGAGGAAACTTGGGGCGGATAGGGAAGGTATTGACCTTCAAGGCGCGATTGGTAGAAAAATGGTATACTCAAACACAAGGATTTGACTTTGAGGAAACCCTTTCTCCAGTTGCAATGTTCAAGTTCATAAGGATATTGCTAGCCATAGCTGCATGGTATGACTATGAGATATGGCAGATGGATGTCAAGACAGCCTTTCTTAATGGGGATATTAAGGAAGAGATTTACATGTCTCAACCTGAAGGGTTTACATCTGTCGGAAGTGAGCATATGGTATGCAAACTTCAAAGATCTATTTATGGTCGAAAGCAGGCATCTAGGAGTTGGAACCTTAGATTCGAAAGTACAATCAAAGAGTTTGATTTTACTAAGAATCCTGAGGAACCCTGTGTGTGTAAGAAGGTCAGTGGGAGTGCTGTGACATTCTTGGTACTTTATGTTGATGACATTCTACTCATTGGGAATGATGTAGGAATGTTGTAATCAACTAAAATATGGTTAGCGAGTAAGTTCTCGATGCAAGGACTTGGGTGAAGCATCTTTTGTATTGGGAATACAGATCTATAGAGATAGATCAAGAAGATTGCTTGGTCTCACCCAATCCACATACATTGATACCATCGTGAAGAGGTTCTCGATGGACGAGTCCAAGAGAGGACATCTACCAATGTGTCATGGCGTGTCCCTATCCAAGTCTATGTCTCCCAAGACTGATGCGGAGATAGCGGCGATGACACGCATTCCATATGCATCTGCAATCGGTAGTATCATGTATGAGATGATATCTACACGTCCTGACGTGGCTTTCGCACTAAGTGTAGTGAAGTAGATATCAATCGAACCCTGGTCTTCCACATTGGAAAGCTGTGAAACACATCCTCAAGTATTTGAGAAAGACCAATAAATTGTTCTTGGTGTATGGTGGTAAAGAACTGAAATTGGAAGGCTATACCGACTCTAGCTTCCAAAGCGATATCGATGACTCGAAGTCAGCCTCTGGGTTCATATTCATGCTCAATGGTGCTGCTGTCTCTTGGAAGAGTTCCAAGCAAGACAGCACAGCGGATTCCACCACTGAGGCAGAATACATTGTTGCATCAGCTGCAGCAAAGGAGGCTGTTTGGATAAGGAATTTCATCCAAGAGTTGGGCGTCATTCCTAATGGAGTTGCTCTTGTCCCGGTGTTTTGTGACAACACGGGAGCCATTGCCCAAGCAAAGGAGCCAAGGCCTCATCAGAAGTCCCAAACATGTATTGAGAAAGTACCACATCCTCCGAGAGATTGTGGAAAGTGGAGAAGTCTCGATTGACAAAGTAGGCTCCGCAGATAATGTTGCTAATCCACTAACTAAGCTTTTACTTGGACCATTATCCGAGAAGCATCGCGAATCGATGGGTTTGAAGCATATGGGTAGTTGGCTCTAGTGCAAGTGGGAGATTGTTAGAGTAGGTGCCCGTCGAGCCAAGTGTTGGCCGAGGGTTCATGTTTAAACTCTATGTATAAACAATCTTTATTTTAATAATATTTAAAATTATTGTTTTGGCACATCTTTATCTGTATACCCATGCTAGTTGCATAGATAAAGTCCTTGAATATACAAATAGTAGAAAGAATATGAGATGCTCATATGATGAGTATCATGACACACATATTTGTAATATTGTATATTCTAAACAGTTCTTAGTCGATTCAGCCGCCGCTAAGAAGGATATAGGCCGCCAGAGTTCGAGACTAGTATCTGCGATGTGAGTACCATGTTTCATTGGCAGGGGACATTGTGATGTCCGAGCATGCAGATAGGTGCTCCTGGTAGAGTGCACTGAACAACCCTTCATAAAGGACTTTCTAAGTGGTTCTCACTTATCGAGTGGAAACGTCCTAGTTTATGGTTGTACACCATTAGTCCTTATGACCCGGGACAACATTGAGACTCTATATGCTAGCATTGCACTTTGACTTGTTTACCTACTCTCATGGGATCATCAGGTGGCAAGGTTGGGTGTTTTGTCGAAACATATAGGAGTCGATGCATTGTAGTCGGGGATTCACCGCTTACCTTCGGGTATGGATATTCTATGTGATCAAATGTATATGTAGTATGAAATCTCTTATTAGAGTATGGTGGTAATTATGAAAGGGGTTTCATAGATTACACCATTGATGCAACTACGACATGACACATAATATCGATTCATTGACAACTCTCGATATACCAATGGTTGTCGAATCGGTCGGGATATTTGAGTTGAAGGGACCGTACTGTATGCTAACCATAATTGAATGGTTCTTGCAGCCACTATCATTTGATACCTAGGGAATCATGTAAGCGATGCTGCTTGGCATTTAACATGATTGGTTGGGTACTATCAGACTTGAGTTCTGACGTTCTTGTTATCAAGGAGTTGATAATTAAGAATGGAGCAATTGGGTTATGCTCGTATAAGGACATGTTTAGTCCGAATCACATGAAATATGAACCCACGGCTAGTTGTATCAATGAACCATTGAGGGCCACACAAGTGCTAGCTTTCTAGATCTCGTTGAGAAGTAAAATAGTTCAATGTGTTGAACGGCTTATAAAGGTGTTTATAAGCGTAAATAAAGTAGATGTATGACTTCTATAAGGAGAATGTAACTTTTAATTTGAGGAAGTGTTCCTAAATTAAAAGTTGGCCAAACAAATAATGTATTTGAAAATTGTGATTTTCATAAACATTATTATGGATTAAATTAAATTCATTCAAGTGTTGAATTAATTAAACTGCTAGTGGGCCTAGTAGAGTCCAAATAATTAAATTAATTCAAGTGTTGAATTAATTAAACAACATTGGGCCTTGTAGAGCCCAATTAGAAATAAATATTAAACTAGTGGGCTTGAGTAAAATCAAGTAAAGTTTTAAATGGACTCAAATGTGTTTGAGACATTTAAATAAAGTCCATGGGCTTTGTAAATGTTACAAGCCCACTTAAAAAGCATGCTAGGGAGGTGAAGGGTTGGAGGCACTTTTTCATTAAAAATTTGCATGGCATGCTCATGCACCTTTATCACTTTTTCAACAACCAAAAAAAGTCTCTCCCCTTCTCTCCTACACTACAATGGCCGACAATTAAAGGAAAATTCTCCTTAATTTTTCTCTTCATTTTGTTGAGGATTTCATACTCTTCTCTTTGAAAAATCTCTTATTTTTCTAGTGCAAAATAAGAGGCGATCTAGTTTGCAAGTGGTGGGCCTAATTTTGAAGTAAGGAGAGCTTGAAGATTGTCTTGCCATCAAGAGCTAAGGTGTTTACACCTTAGTTGGAGCCATAACATCAATCCTTGTGATTGAAAGGTAAATATTCTTAACACACTATGTATGACACACTACAAGAAAAATGATTTTCCGCAGCACGTTATCAACAACGTGCATTAAAAGCACGCTGCGAATAGTATTTTTAAAGGCGTGCATCAATATGTGCGCTGTTAATGTTGCTGCACACGGAAAGTAATATCCGCAGCATGCATTTTTGAGTGCTGTTAATATTATATACTTTGAGCTGCTTGCTTTGAATGTGCGCCTTAATGCACGCCACGGAAAGTAATATTATATACTATCCGCAGCGTGCAATAATGTGCGCTGTTAATACCCTATACATTCACGACGTGCATTGATAGCACGCTGCGGATAGTAATATTATATACTATCTACAACGTGCAATTATGTGCGATGTCTATAATAATACAAGGTAGTATTTATCTATTATCAATGAAATTTATTTTATAAGGTTTACACATGTAGTTATTTTTATAGGTGGTTCATTAATCTACAATGACATACACCGAGAATATATTTAAAACAAACAAATAAATATGACTATTCCAAACACGTTTTTAGGTTGCTAGATGATAAAGCTAATTTGAACAAAAACTTTTAGAATATGTGAACATTGATATTTTGGCAAAGCAAGCCAAATATCGGACTTTTTTTTTTAAAAAAAAGTAAAGCTTATGTTTTATTTATTATTGTTCCAAAAAGATTATTATAATTTTTCATACAAAATATGCAGATTTTTTTTTAAAAAAATAAAACTTATATTTTAGTTATTATTAATGTTTTCAAAAAGAATTATTACACCTATTCCTATCAAAGATGCGGATGAATATTAGAAGCGTCAAATCCCAAATCTCGCGCTCAATCCTCACTTTTCTCTCCTTCAGCTGCGTGATAACTTTCTTTTCATCTACGATCCTTCCTTTTTTTTTTTCCGTCAGAATTGTGAAAGATTTGTGCCACGGTTCTGATTTACACGACGTTTCCATCTCCGGTAAGTTCCAAATTCGTGGTACTTTATTTCATTGATTTCGTAGGAGATTTGGGTCACGGTTTGTTGTGAATTGGGACACGTTTGTTGTGAATTCAAGTCAATTATCGATTAAACTGTGGAACACATGGTCATAGCTGAATCACAATTGAATTGGGTCACGGTTTTTGGTGAATTGGGCCTCGGTTTCTTTTTTCCATTCTTGATTGGGGTGTTCGATTTGGATCCCAATTTTAGTGGTGACAACTCCTTTGGGTATGTCACCGAAAGTTTTTTTTTTTTTTTCAGTTTTTTGTTGTGGGTATTTTGTGCCTAAGTCACCGTAAATATTCCAATCTAGTACGGGCATTTAAAACAATTGATGATAACTGTCATTTAGAATTTCTTGCTATCATGCTTTGGTATATTAATTAGGGGGTTTGGCTGAGTTTGTAGGTTTCGTATAGCATAGGCCTATGAGTGCTTGATTGTTTATTGTTTCCAATCAAATGTTAATTTACCTTAAAATGCAATCAAATTATTGTTTCCAAACTTTAAAAAAAAGAAGAAACAGGAGAGCATCTTAGACCAAACTTTGGATTATTTATGCTGATGTTCTTTGTTTCTTGAGTAAAATGTTCTAATTTTACTATCACCTCATCAAACTATTTAACTAGACGGGAATATGCAGTAATAGCCTCTCATTTGTTCCTCGCATCTGAATTTTTGAGTGTTAATCTTTTCCTGTATTTTTCTTAATGGTGTTTGTATTCTGATGCAATTGCAGTACGTTCAAAGGAGATTGGTACAAAATTCATATATCAACATCCTAATGGCTAATTGTTTAATATGGAACCATTTAAAAAAATGATGAAATTTGAATTACTTTGCAAATATTAAACAATTCTTTCTGCTACAAAACAAGGCATCCTATTTTTTCCTTTGCTTTGAATTACTTTGCCAATATTAAACTATTCTTTTAATTTGAAGTCATAGATTCGTATGTTAGAGTTTTGGTTATTTACCAAATAGATAAAGCATGGATTCATCTACCTTTAAGGCTTGTACCCGAATATGAAGAAGGGGTTCAAAAATTTATCGCACAAGCTAGGAACAATGCCAAAACACGTGATGTAATCCTATGTCCTTGCAAAGTGGCAAAAATAAGAAGTATATGAAATTTGACGAAGTGTACGATCACTTAATTATTAATGGGTTCGATCCTTCTTACACGATCTAGGTCTTCCATGGTGAAACTTATACTCCACAATTTCAAGGTCAAAGTAGTTCAGGAGGAGTTCAGGAGAAGGAGGCTGAAAGTAGAGAGACATATAACTTATATAAAGATGTCTTTTTCTTGGATGAAGGGGTTGCACACACTATGTCTGAGGCAAAAGATTATGAGTTTGCTAATTTATTAGTAGATGCAGAAACTCTTCTCTTCCCTGGTTGTACAACTTACACGAAGTTGTCAGCAGTCGTTACATTATACAATTACAAATGTACAAATGGTCATACTGACAATAATTTCAATGAGCTCCTTAAGATCTTAGATGACATGCTTCTAGGAAAAAATATACTTCCAGAAAATGTTTACTCAATGAGAAAGATGTTAAACCATTTGATTTAGAATATGAGAAAATTCATGCATGTCCAAAAGATTGTTGTCTATTTAGAAAGGAGTTTAAAGATTTGGACTCATGTCCAAAATGTGGTTCTTCGAGATGGAAGGTGGACAAAGTCACCAAAAAAGTTTGTAAAGGAATTCCTGAAAAGGTGCTACGGTATTTTTCCTTGATACCAAGATTGAAAATGATGTTTAAATCAGAAGAAAAAGCTGAAAACTTGATTTGGCACTCGAACAATAAAAGTCAAGATCATATGATGCGTCATCCAGTTGGTTCTGTATCTTGGGATATAATAAATCATAAGTGGCCAGCTTTTGCATCAGATCCTAGAAATCTCCTACTTGGTCTTGCAACAGATGGATTCAACCCTTTTGGTGATCTTAGTTCTAGATATAGGTTTTTGGCCAGTTATTTTGGTCAATTACAACCTTCCTCTATTGATGTGCATGGCGAAGGAAAATCTTATGTTGACATTACTGATTCCAGGGCCGAAGCTACCAGGAAATGATATAGATGTGTACTTGGAACCCCTAGTGGAGGATGTGAAGGAGTTATGGGACATAGGTGTGGAGACGTATGATGCATTTAGCAAGTCAATGTTCAATATGAAGGCTATTTTGATGTGGACGATAAATGATTTTCCAGCTTATGAAAACTTAGCTGGATGTGCCACAAAAGGTACATTTGGTTGCCCAATATGTGGTGAAGACATATCTTGTACGTGGCTTAAGTACAGTAGAAAGTTTGCATATTTAGGCCACATGAGATTTCTTGCCCCTAATCATCCATTCCGTCATGAAAAAAATGGTTTGATGGGAACAAAGAGACAAAAGGCAAACCTAAGCCTTTGAATGGATTAGAAATTCTCAATGCAGTGAAAGACATTGAAAATGACTGAGGTAAGAAGAAAATAGGTATGGATATCAATAATACGAAGAAAAAGAGGAAGAAGCGGGAAGGTTCAAAAAAAGTTCAAAAACCAGTTCAAATGTGGAAGAAGAAGTCAATATTTTTCGATTTGACATACTGGAGTGTAAGTTATTTTGCACTCTATTAATTATCTTTTTTAAAATTGTATTTTTCGTTAATTAATTGTTCTGAATCATGAACTAATATAAGAAATGTGTTGATGGTTATAACTTGTAGGGTCTCCTGCTACGTCATAACTTAGATGTGATGCATGTTGAAAAGAATGTCTGCGAGAATATCATAGGCACAATGTTAAACTTGAAGAAAAAAATCCAAAGATGGTGTTAATGCTCGCAAAGATTTGTGGCACTTAAACATTAGAAAAGAATTACATCTTCAAGAAAAAGGAGAAAACATGTATCACTTGCCTACTGCACCTTACACATTGTCTAAAAAAGAAATGGAAGTATTTTGCTCTAGGTTGAAGAAAATAAAGTTACTTGATGGCTACAAATATTGGTAACTGTGTTTCTCTGGAAGAACGTAAGCTTATTGGGCTGAAATCTCATGATTGTCATGTTCTAATGCAACAATTGCTTTCAGTAGCATTGAGAACTCTTTTACCAAAAGGTCCACGTAATGCTATATTTTTGCTTTGTGCATTTTATAATGAGTTATGTCAAAGAGTGTTAGACAGGAACCGTCTAGAACAACTTGAGGAGAATATTGCTGAAACTCTATGTATGTTGGAGAGGTACTTTCCACCTGCGTTCTTTACCATCTCTGTTCATTTGACAATTCATTTAGCAAGAGAGGCTCGCCTGTGTCGGCTAGTTCAATTCCGCTGGATGTATCCATCTGCGAAAACCCATATTTGTTGTAGTGACATATTTTGTGTTTTTGTATTTGCTACATACTAGTACATGAGGTGCTCGATTTTTTGCCTTGAAAAACATTTTTGAAACTTCCGTTGCGCATTTTCGGGCACCTTAATCGATCCCCTTTCATACATGAACTTCATCATTTTACGTATAGATATGTTTCAAAGCGAGTGACCCATACATAAATACGCCTGATCAGACTAAACCACAGTACTGGACTGACAGGGAAAGTCCACTACCACATACATGAGATTCCCGTTCATGCTTTAACAGGTAGATTGGTCTCTGGTCATACTTTACCGATTTTCAATCCTGATCTAAACACAGTCATGCTTTACCGGAGTGGAGAGGTCCTCGGCAACAGTTCACCGACTGCCAAACTCATGCATAATTTGGTCACTAGACATTTAGCATACCTCAAAAACTTAAAAAAAAAATTTCTTTTTGCACGTCGAACATACTTACATGGTGTTGAGGGATTCATTGAATCTCGCTTGGGGCCACTGCTGCACATACTAACATGAGTTCAAACCCTTAACTTTCATAGCTTAGACGTAGGTACTCGTGCTCACCATCGAAGTAACTAAATATCTTATGAAATTCTAGATCACTCGGTACTTGACCTTGTTTAATCATCGCACTAAACCAATACATCGAACCCCAAAGAACTCAACATATTTTTCCCAAAAAGGAAGTACACGGACCCCGTGCCCAGGTCTGGCTATGGGTCCGTGTAGGCTACGAAAAACTATACCCCAAAAGAAGAAAGGACACGGACCCCATGTCAGGGTCCGTCTAAGGGTCCGTGTAGGCTCTATATGCTGACAATTCGAACTAAACAAGGCACGGACCCCGTGTAAGGGTCCGGCCTCGGGTCCGTGTACATGCGGTGTGACACCTCGACCCGTTTACAATAAAAATAGCAGCGGAATTTAAAATTTTCTATCAAATGGAAGGAGTTTCAAAATACATCACCATAAAATATTTAAAAGTAAATAAATGATCATTCAAATGATATAACAAAATACAAAATATCATTCCTATGATCATGATCCAAAAATACTTGCAAAATAACATCTTCCTTCCAACTTCGTATGCATATGACTCCGGGCCACAATCAACGTCCTGGTCCGTCGTTCTTATCTGCATCACATGAAATAACTGAAATGAGTATAAAACTCAGCAAGTGGAACTCTTACATAGCAATGATACATAGTATAATCTGTAAAACATGGCTTTGAAAACATAGAATGCCATCAACTCTGAAACATGTATATCGTAGCAATAGCATAACAATGAGATGGTATTTCTCTTTACTATGGTGGATTGATATCAATAGTAACTCTGTCTGTGGTGCTCTTATCCCATCGATATAAATCGACAACTCTGAAGGATATAAGCCTATGGTCAGTTGATCAACTAATTGCATGCAATCTCTGACTATGTATCTATCAATCCATAAAACATTTAAACTCTTTCTTTGGGACATTTCATCAAACACTTTGATATTCTTTCTCTTTTGTATTCCCTTCTCAAAGTTGAGACATCAATTGCCTCCACAATATACAACAAAGGTATCAATACATAATAGTGAATCAAATGAAGGGAATAACACAATAAAACCTTTGAAACACAATACATATATAATCATGTGAGCACAAGAATGAAATTCACTTACAAACCACAAGAACACCTTGAATCTATAATCTTGGTACAAAACCTACAACAATAAACCATGTATTGAACCATCAACAACTCAATAATCATAAACCTATATCAATTAATCCATAAATCAACACATCACCAAACCCATGATTTCTCCCAACTCCAAAACCAAGAATAAACTAAACCAAAAGCTTACCTTAGCTTTCTTGAACCCTAAATAACCTTGCTCTCACTCCAATAATCCAACAAGAGGCTAGAATCAAGAGAACAAAAGAAAGAAAATGGAACCCTAGCTCACCCCTTGAGAGAAGAATCGAGAATGAGGGAAGAAATGAGAGAAAATAGAGCAACACTTGTATATAAGCACTTAAAACTCCAAAAACACGCTTTTTAAAAATCGCTGGCCGCTCGGGCAGACATTTTTTCCGCGCGGGCGTGGAACTCTCGGCCAAAATACCAAATTTTCGAACAAGGCCCGCCCGGGCGCACAAACATTCCCGCCCGGGCGCGCACTCTGCGCACTGCCACTCCAAAGATCGCTTCTGAAACGCCTCTTCCCTTCTTAATTTGGAAAAGTGGTAAACTACAAAGTTGTAGCTCTATGTCTTATCTTAAATCCGTCAAAATTTCAGATCAATTGGACATCTTAGTAAAAAGATATGCCCATTCTGCCAACATGTGTCACTGGAGGAACGTCGAAACACACGAAACACTTCGGGGCACTTTTGACTTACCTTCCACAATGATTTGAACAAAACTCAAAATAAGAAAGTTACACCTCTATGTCTTATCTTTCTAATGGGAAAGGCCTCACCTCATTTGGATCAATATACAATTTATCATGAATTTAATCGTAACGCCGCTACAAAAGCACTACACATCATCTATAACCAACCATACTATAAATCATAAATCGAAACTCTTAACATCCAAACTATACCTAAACTTGACCAAGTAGTCAATAAACTTATGAAAACTTAAACCGTACCGTACACCAGGCTTGGCTATTACAATCTCCCCTCCTTAGAGGAATTTCGTCCTCGAAATTGACGTCACTGCACGAACAACTCAGGATACTTCTCTCTCATCTCATCCTCTGGTTCCCACGTGGCCTCTTCGATCAAATGGTTCCTCCAAAGGACTTTAACGATGCCGATATCTTTGTTCCTCAAAACTTTAACTTTGCGGTCCAGTATCTGAACCGGAATCTCTTGGTACGTCAAATTCGGCTGTCAAGTCCAATGGCTCGTGGCGAAGAACATGGGAAGGATTCGCAATATACTTCCTGAGCATCGATACGTGAAAAACATTATGGACTTTGTCAAGATCTGGCGGTAGGGCTAACCTGTAGGCTCGATCACCAACTCTGTCCAAAATCTCAAAGGGGCCAATAAATCTCGGACTCAACTTGCCCTTCTTGCCAAACCGCATCACACCCTTGAGAGGTGCAATCTTCAAAAACACGTGATCGCCAACCTCAAACTGCAAAGGTCTACGACGTACATCCGCATAGCTCTTCTGTCTCGACTGCACTGTCTTCATCCTCTCTCTAATAACAGCAACTACATCAGCAGTCTGTTGGACCAACTCTGGACCCAACATCTTCCTATCACCAATCTCATCCCAATACAAGGGAGATCTACACTTCCTGCCATAAAGTGCTTCGTACGGTGCCATCCTAATCGTCGCCTGGTAACTATTATTGTACGTGAACTCAACAAGAGGCAATTTAGAATCCCAGCTACCAGAATAATCAATAGTGCAAGCTCTGAGCATATCCTCTAGAATCTGAATAACTCTCTATGATTGACCGTCGCTCTGAGGGTGATATGCTGTACTGAAAGCTAACCGTGAACCCATAGCTATGTGCAAACTCTTCCAAAACTCTGAGGTAAATCTAGGGTCACGATCAGACACAATCGACACAGGGACACCGTGAAGTCTAACAATCTCTGCTATATAATCCTCGGCATACTGGTTCATGGAATACGTCGTCTTGACTGGGAGAAAATGCGCTGACTTGGTCAATCGATCGACAATAACCCAAATAGAGTTAAAACCTTTCTGCGTTCTGGGAATACCAGTCACGAAGTCCATCGTAATATGCTCCCATTTCCACTGAGGAATCGGCAAAGATAGCAATGTTCCAGCAGGTCTCTGGTGCTCAATCTTCACCTGCTGACATGTTAGACACTGAGAAATAAACATGGCAATGTCTTTCTTCATACCTGGCCACCAGTAGAGTCTACGAAGATCCTGATACATCTTGGTGCTGCCTGGATGTATCGAATATGGTGCGGTATGTGCCTCTGTCAAGACGTCTCGCCGAATATCATCACCAGTAGGAAGACAAATACGACCTCTGAATGTCATCAAACCGTCTCCATTCACTCCAAACTCTGAATTACCTCTCTCCTCAGCCCTGGCTCTCAACTCTGACAACTGAACATCAACAGCTTGCTCTCTACGGATCCTGTCCGTCAAAGTAGCCCGAATGACCAACGCTGAAAAGCGAGCTATGGTCCCCGGAACCACCAAAGCTATCTCCTCTCGCTGCAAGTCTAACAACAACGGCTGCTGAATCATCGAACTCAAAGAATAACTCGATTTACAGCTCAAAGCATCTGCTACAACATTCGCTTTCCCTGGGTGGTAACTAATCGTCACATCATAATCTTTGACAAGCTCTAACCACCTCCTCTGCCGCATATTGAGCTCTTTCTGAGAGAACAAATACTTCAAACTCTTGTGGTCCGTGAAAATTTCACATTTTTCTCCATACAAATAATGTCTCCAAATCTTCAAGGCGAAAACCACAGCTGCCAGCTCCAAATCGTGCGTAGGATAATTCCTCTCGTAATCCTTCAACTGGCGAGAAGCATAGGCTATGACTTTCCCACGCTGCATCAACACTGCTCCAAGACCCTTCTTCGACGCATCGGTATACATAACAAAATCCTCTGAACCACTGGGCAAAGCAAGAACAGGAGCTGTCGTCAACTTGTCCTTCAACTCTTGGAATGCACTCTGGCAATCATTGGACCACTCGAACTTCACAGTCTTCCTCGTCAGATTGGTTAACGGCAGGGCAATCTTAGAAAAATCTGAGATGAAACGACGATAATAACCTGCCAACCCAAGAAAATTGCGTACCTCTAATACAGTGGCAGGGATAGGCCACTTCTGAATCGCCTCAATCTTTGCTGGATCAACAGCTATGCCATCCTTCGAAACAACATGGCCTAGAAAAGAAATCTGCTCCAACCAAAACTCACACTTCTTCAACTTAGCATACAACCTCTTCTCTCTCAACAACTGAAGAACAACTCTGAGATGCTCTGCATGAAGCTCTCTGGTTTTGGAATAGATCAAGATATCGTCGATGAAGACAATGACGAAGCTATCCAAATACGGCTTGAACACACGGTTCATCAGATCCATGAAAACTGAAGGAGCATTGGTCAGACCAAAAGACATCACAAGAAACTCATAGTGACCATACCTGGTCCGGAACGCTGTCTTAGGGATATCAGATTCCCTAACCTTCAACTGATTGTAGCCAGATCGAAGATCAATCTTCGAAAATACAGTAGCACTTTGCAGCTGATCAAACAAATCATCTATCCGTGGCAACGGATACTTGTTCTTGATAGTCACTTTGTTGAGCTCCCTATAGTCGATACACAGCCGCAACGACCCATCTTTCTTCTTGACAAAAAGAACCGGAGCTCCCCAAGGCGAAGAACTCGGTCGAATAAAACCCTTGTCTAAAAGATCCTGCAACTGCGTCTTCAACTCCTTCATCTCGGTAGGAGCCATCCTATACGGAGCCTTAGAAATAGGAACCGTACCTGGAGCTAGATCAATCACAAACTCAACATCCCTGTCCTGACGGCAAACCCGGCACATCATCCTCAAACACATCAGCAAACTCCCTCACAACATCGATATCATCTATATTCAACTTAATCATTCTATCCACATCCACAATCGAAGCCAGAAACACATCACAACCTCTACACAAGCAACTTCTCAGCCTCAAGACAAGAAATAAAAGGAAGGACCAGCGAAGTACCTGCACTGGCGAGCGTACCTTCCCTATTGCCATCATCTGCAAAAGTCACCGTCTTAGCAACGCAATCAATCACTGCACGATAGGTTGATAGCCAATCCATGCCAATGTATAACATCAAATGCAACCATCGGGATGACAATCAAATCAGCAAAAACCAAACGCCCATCAATTTGAACAGAGCACGCATACACAATCGATGTCGGGCACAACACATCCCCCGAAGGCAAAACAACATTGAACTGGAGGGGAAGAACAGAAGGAACTATACCCAAAGATCTCAAAAACAATTCAGACATAAAAGAATGAGTAGGCACCTGTATCAATCAAAGTCGTAGCTACTCTGCCTGAAATTAAAATAGTACTAGAGATCACAGAAGAATCATGGTTTATACCTTCCTTGGTCATCGTAAAGATGCGACCCTGCACCTTATCCTTGCTCGCTCCCCTTGGACAATCTTTAGCAATGTGGCCAGCCGTGCCACAACGATAACACATATGAGTGCCAAATCTGCACTCTCCTCGATGATGTCTGCTGCATTTAGGACACAGCGGCTTCTCAGGATCATCTGGAACTAGCGGTGGTCTAGGACTCGATTCCATCTTGCCCTTCCCTTTGAAACGATCCTTGCCTCTCTGATTCGAGCCCTGGCCTCTCTGAGCAACAGCTTGATGCCTCTCCTGCCTCTCTCTGGCGATATCCTTCTCGTCTTGTTCGGCCAACAACGCCTTAGACACAATCTCTTTGAAAGTCACAGCCTTGGACATGTTGATATCTCTCCTGATCTCAGCTCTAAGGCCTCGAATGAAATGAGCACCTTTATCTTTGTCATTTGAAGCAATATACGGAGCAAATAAACAACCCTCCTCGAACTTGAGAATGTACTCATCAACGTTCATGCCTCCATGTCGAAGCTCCAGAAACTCAGTCACCTTCCTAGCTCGAAGTGCGTCGGGAAAGTACTTGTCATAGAACAGGTCTGTGAACTCTTGCCACTTCAAAGCTGAAACATCGACACCAACCTTAGTGGCATTCCACCAGATACGTGCAGCCTTTATCAACATGAATACTGCACAGCTAATCCTGTCTTTATCCTCATACTGAAGATGGTCGAAGATTGCTTCAAGCGCCTTGACCCACTCGACAGCCACTAACGGATCAGTGCTACCTGCGAATTCCGGTGGATCCATTCTCGTAAAAGCAGAAAAGACGGCATCAGTGCCAACTGCCTGAGCTACTTGGCCTCTCACTTGGCCTCTACCCTGTCCTGTTCCTTGCAATCGAAGCAGCTGCTGAATCTGCTCGCTATGGACTTTGGCCTGCTCTTTAAGCAACTTGCCGAACTCGTCGACAACTCTCGAGGAAGAACTATCCTCACCCTCTGACGCCTTACGCTCAGGAGGCATACTCTACAATGTGCTCGCAAAAGACATATCAATAAATAACAATGAATAGATGCAAAAGAAAACATACCCGGACAGTTGAAAGTAGACGAAGTCATATGCATTGGTCCGAAGAACAGTGCTCTGATACCACTAAATGTGACACCTCGACCCGTTTACAATAAAAATAGCAACGGAATTTAAAATTTTCTATCAAATGGAAGGAGTTTCAAAATACATCACCATAAAATGTTTAAAAGTAAATAAATGATCATTCAAATGATATAACAAAATACAAAATATCATTCCTATGATCATGATCCAAAAATACTTGCAAAATAACATCTTCCTTCCAACTTCGTATGCATATGACTCCGGGCCACAATCAACGTCCTGGTCCGTCGTTCTTATCTGCATCACATGAAATAACTGAAATGAGTATAAAACTCAGCAAGTGGAACTCTTACATAGCAATGATACATAGTATAATCTGTAAAACATGGCTTTGAAAACATAGAATACCATCAACTCTGAAACATGTATATCGTAGCAATAGCATAACAATGAGATGGTATCTCTATTTACTATGGTGGATTGATATCAATAGTAACTCTGTCTGTGGTGCTCTTATCCCATCGATATAAATCGACAACTCTGAGGGATATAAGCCTATGGTCGTTGATCAACTAATTGCATGCAATCTCTGATTATGTATCTATCAATCCATAAAATATTTAAACTCTTTCTTTGGGACATTTCATCAAACACTTTGATATTCTTTCTCTTTTGTATTCCCTTCTCAAAGTTGAGACATCAATTGCCTCCACAATATACAACAAAGGTATCAATACATAATAGTGAATCAAATGAAGGGAATAACACAATAAAACCTTTGAAACACAATACATATATAATCATGTGAGCACAAGAATGAAATTCCACTTACAAACCACAAGAACACCTTGAATCTATAATCTTGGTACAAAACCTACAACAATAAACCATGTATTGAACCATCAACAACTCAATAATCATAAACCTATATCAATTAATCCATAAATCAACACATCACCAAACCCATGATTTCTCCCAACTCCAAAACCAAGAATAAACTAAACCAAAAGCTTACCTTAGCTTTCTTGAACCCAAAATAACCTTTCTCTCACTCCAATAATCCAACAAGAGGCTAGAATCAAGAGAACAAAAGAAAGAAAATGGAACCCTAGCTCACCCTTTGAGAGAAGAATCGAGAATGAGGGAAGAAATGAGAGAAAATAGAGCAACACTTGTATATAAGCACTTAAAACTCCAAAAACACGCTTTTTAAAAATCTCTGGCCGCTCGGGCGGACATTTTTTTCTGCGCGGGCGCGGAACTCTCGGCCAAAATACCAAATTTTCGAACAAGGCCCGCCCGGGCGCACAAACATTCCCGCCCGGGCGCGCACTCTGCGCATTGCCACTCCAAAGATTGCTTCTGAAACGCCTCTTCCCTTCATAATTTGGAAAAGTGGTAAACTAAAAAGTTGTAGCTCTATGTCTTATCTTGAATCCCTCAAAATTTCAGATCAATTGGACGTCAGTGTAAAACGTTATGCCCATTCTCCCAACATGTGTCACTGGAGGAACGTCGAAACACACGAAACATTTCGGGGCACTTTTGACTTACCTTCCACAATGATTTGAAGAAAACTCAAAATAAGAAAGTTACACCTCTATGTCTTATCTTTCTAATGGAAAAGGCCTCACCTCATTTGGATCAATACACAATTTATCATGAATTTAATCGTAACGCCGCTACAAAAGCACTACACATCATCTATAACCAACCATACTATAAATCATAAATCGAAACTCTTAACATCCAAACTATACCTAAACTTGATCAAGTAGTCAATAAACTTATGAAAACTTAAACCGTACCGTACACCAGGCTTGGCTATTACATGCGGGAAGAAGTGAACCAACGAGAATTCCTATGCTTGTGACTTAGTCTCCCTAACTCGATCATCTCGACCTTGAATCGACACCTCGAGACCATCCTAGGACACTATAGCACTGATTCAAGCCTATACAAATGCCCCAAAGCAACTCCGCATCACAAGCAACACAACAAATCCGTGAACATGACACTTGACACCAATACCATTCCTACGACTTCTAATTCAACCAATTGCCTAACGAAACTAATCGAAACACCAACAATCACCCCAACATCATTCTCGATATACCTAAACGCAGCAGCGATCACCCGTCGATCCCCAACGAAGCCTGCAATAATAAAACTTCAAGAACACATCAAGAGCGTTTTTTCAGAAAAACGCAGTTTGAGCAGTCCCACGAAAACGATCATAACTCACTCCTTTCTTATCCAAATATTACGAATTTTATATCAAATCGAAGGTATCGAAGAGTTCTACGTTTCATATGTTGAAAGTCTTTTCCAGAAAGTCGACCGAAAAATCGCAGTAATTAAAATCACAGCAAATTGGAGTTTTGAGATCCAAAAAGTTTCAAAAGTGATCCAATCATATTTGCTCAAACTTCTACGTAACATACACTTGGTTTTCATACAATAAACATCAAAATTATTACTATGACAATATCGATGCAGAAAGGAAAGAATATACATGCCTTTTGATGATTTGAAATACCGAAACGACGATACCGGGACGGGAAAGATTCGAGGGACTATCCGGAACGAACGTGGCACTGATTTTCTTGAAGAAAAAGTGGCAAGAATTGCTGAAATCTTTGAAGGGAGGGGGCGGCTGCAGAGTTTTCTATGAACCCTAGCTTTTATTTTGCTCTCAAAAATTTGAAATGAGATGGAATGAAATGTGTGTGCTGATGGTGTGTGTAAAAACATGTAAGTGTGTGTGTGTGTGTGTGTGTGATTAATTAGGAATTAGGGGCTAATTAGCTCAATCAAATAAATAATAAGCAATTTACATGGTAAATAAAATACCAATTCTCCACTAAATTACTAGCATCTCTAAATTTTAAATAAAATGCACATGCCCAAATCTTTAAAAGTTTAAAAAAAAATCTTAAAATCACCTAATAAATTAAAATAGGATTTAAAAATGCTAAAACTTAATAAATCATTTAAAATACCCCAATCCTAACTTAAAGTAAACTATCACATTTTAAAATTGCTAAAAATCGTCGCCAGTCTCTTTTCCCTGATCCCGCATCGAATAATCGCCTGAAACATGAAACTCAAGAAAATATTTTAATGTGCATCGCATAAACATAAATAATTTAAAATAATGCAATTTCATAAATCATGCATCTAAAAAAAATCATAATGTCTCCATGAACAAGCAAATTATGTTGAAAATTATAAAAACAAAATTAGATAATTTTTCACAATCATATAATCTTGGATGGAAAAATCATCCAAATTTTAGTTGGAGGATTGATAATAATGCACAACCTTCACAACAATATTTTAAAAATATCCAAAATCATCAATGTTATATTCCATATGTTACACCTCCAAAATTTTTTTTGAAGACGTAGTTCATGCATTTATTCCAAAAGCAAGAGTCTATCAATATTCAAAAAGTCAATCTATGAGTGATTTGAAATAAACTCTTGCAAAATTTGCATTTGCACTTAATATTAATGAAAAAGAAAAATTTCCATGTCAACCTCAACATAATCCTAAAATTCAAAATCAAGAATTAAATAATAATGAAATTGATCAAATAAAATATGTTATTACCTTTAGAAGTGGTAAAATAGTTAATGATTCTTCTAGTAATGAAAACAAAGATCATTTAAATTCAAAGAATAAGGATGATAATCCTGATACTTTTGAGAATTGTGATACCTTAAATTTTAATAATAATATGGTGAATGATAAATCATCTAAAACAGTAAATGAGTCAAATAAACCTCTACCATTTCCTCATGCATTAACAAATCATAAAAAACAAAAAAATGATTCTGATATCTATGAAGTTTTAAACAAGTAAAAATAAATATTCCATTATTAGATGCTATTAAACAAGTACCTTCCTATGCAAAAAATTTAAAAGACTTATATACTTTGAAGAGAAAATTTCATGTGAAGAAGAAAGCATTCTTGGCTGAATAAGTAAGTTCTATTTTTCAAAATAATTCTAGTTTAAAATATAAAGATCCTGGTTGTCCAACAATTTCATGTATTATTGGAGAAAATAAAATTAAAAAAGCTTTGTTAGATTTGGGAGCTAGTGTGAATTACTTCCTTATTCAGTTTATGAAAAACTTAATTTAGGAAAATTAAAACTCACTTCTGTCACTCTCTTACTGGCGGATAGGTCAATCAAAATACCTAGAGGTATTGTAGAAGATGTGGTGGTTCAAGTTGATAAATTCATATATCCTGCAGATTTTATTGTTTTGGATACACAACCAATAGAAGTACATAATGAAATTCTAGTAATATCGGGACGACCATTTCTAGCACCTTCAAATGCTTTAGTTAATTGTCGAAATGGAATAATGACATTTTCTTTTGAAAATATGACTAAAACTTAATGTATTCAATTCATGTAAACAACCAAGTATTAATGAAAATGAATATGATAATGAAATAGAAACAACTGTGGAAGAAAATGTACAAGAAAAAAACTTAAATCAACAATCTGAAGTTTTTTCAATGGAAGTTTTGAGTCTGAAAATAATTTTAAAGAAGATGATAATACAAAACCTGAATTAAAAGTTGTACCATTAGAATTGAAATATTTATTTCTTGCTGAAAACAAAACATTCTCTGTTGTAATTTCATCCACTTTTCTACCAAATCAAGAAGAAGATTTAATTAAATTACTTAAAAAATATTAACTTGGAAGAAAATGCTAAAACATATCAACAACCACAAAAAAGATTAAATCCATATATGAAGGAAGTTGTTAAGAATGAAGTATTAAAACTATTAGATGTTGGAATTATATATCAAATCTCAGATAGTAAATGGATAAGTCAAACACAAGTAGTACTTAAGAAGTCAGGTATCACTGTTATAAAAAATGAAAAAGGAGAGTTATTAAAAGCTATAATTCCATCTAGTTGGCATATGTGTATTGATTATAGAAAATTAAATTATGCTACTAGAAAAGATAATTTCCCACTAACATTTTTAGGATCAAATTCTAGAAAAAGTAACAGAAAATTCTTATTACTGTTTTCTTGATGAGTATTCAAGATAATATCAAATACTTATATCATTAGAAGATCAAGAAAAAACTGCATTCACTTGCCCTTTTGGAACTTTTGCATTTAAAAGAATGTCATTTGGTTTATGTAATGCTCCGGATACTTTTCAAAGATGCATGTTAAGTATTTTCAATGATATGATTGAAGAATTTGTAGAAGTTTTTATGGATGATATAACTGTTTTCAACTCATTTGAAAATTGTCTTAAAAACCTAGAAGAAGTATTAAAAAGATGTGAAGAAAAAAATCTTGTTTTAAATTGAGAAAAATATAATTATAGTTAAATCTGGAATTGTTTTAGTATATGTGATATCTGAAAAAGGAATTGAAGTTGATAAAGTCAAAGTTAACGTTATTTCTAATTTAACATCACAAAAAGGGTCAAAGAAGTTCGATCATTCTTGGGTCAAGCAGGATTTTATAGAAGGTTTATAAAAAATTTCAGCATAATAGCTAAACAAATTTCAAATCTTTTAACAAAAGATACACAATTTGAATGGACTCAGAAATGTGAAAATGCTTTTAAAAAATAATTAATCTTTTAATTACATCACATATTTTACAACCTCCAGATTGGTCTTTACCATTTGAATTAATGTGTGATGCAAGTGATTATCCTAAAAGAGCTGTGTTAGGACAAAGAAAAGAATGAAAAACTTATGCAATCTATTATGCTACTATAACCTTAAATAGTGACCAAATAAATAATTCAACTACTGAAAAATAACTACTTTCAGTAGTATTTGCATTAGATAAGTTTCGATCTTATTTAATTGGTTATAATACTATTGTTAACACTGATCATTCTGCCGTAAAATATTTATCAAATAAACAAGAAGCTAAGCCAAGATTAATATGGTGGATCTTATTGTTACAAGAATTTGATATTATAATTAAAGATAAAAAAGTAAAAGAAAATGTCGCAGCCGATCATTTATCTAGAATAATGACTGAATCATCTCATACTGAAATACCAATAAATTAAAATTTTCTGGATGATAAGTTGTTTTATGCTACTATTATGTCATGGTTTCCTAACATTGTAAATTTTTTTATGACAAATAAAATGCCTTCTCATTGAAATTCACAGGATAAGAATAAATTCTTGTTAGAAGTATAAAAAAATTATTGGGATGATTCTTACTTGTTTAAGTATTGTCATGTCCAAGTTTTTTGACGATGCATACCCGACAATGAAGTAAGTAATGTTACTAAATTTTTTTATTCTGAAGCAAGTGGAGGTCATTTTTCATCCAATAAAACAGCTACAAAATCTTACAATGTGGATTCTATTGGTCGTCTTTATTTAAAGATACGAATTTATTTTGCAAATCTTGTGAAAACTGTCAAAATATGGTATCAATTTCAAAACGAAACATGATACCTTTAAATCAAATCATAATTATTGAAATATTTTATAGTTGGGGGATAGATTTTATGGGTCCATTTCCATTATATTTTGGATTTACCTACATTTTAGTCGATGATGTTTCAAAATGGATTGAAGCAATTACATGTAGAACTAATGATCATAAAGTTGTTATAAAATTTTTAAAAGAAAATATTTTTAGCCGATTTGTAATACCTAGAGCATTAATTAGTGATGGAGGAAGACATTTTATAAATAAATCATTTTCTTCTTTGTTAAGAAAATATGGCATTATATATAAAGTTTCTACCCCATATCATCCTCAAAGTAATGGTCAAGTTGAACTTGCAAATAGAGAAATAAAAAAAATTTTAAAAAAATTAATCTTAATCGAAAAGATTAGCATTTAAGATTAACTGATGCATTATGGGCATATAGAACTGCATTTAAAACATCATTAGGGATGTCGCCATATAGGTTAGTTTTGGTAAATATTGTCATTTAACGATTGAACTTGAACATAAAGCTTATTGGGCAAATAATGCATTTAATATTAATTTAGATGATGTATCTAAATTAAGAAAATTGCTATTAAGTGAACTTGAAGAATTAAGAAATGATGCATACGAAAATTCAAAGATTTATAAAGATAAAACTAAAGTCTTTCATGAAAAAAATATTATTAAAAAGTCATTTTAAATTGGACAAAAAGTTTTACTTTATAATTATCGTTTGCATTTATTTTCAAGAAAACTAGGATCGAGATGGTTATGACAATTTTAGTTAAATTTTTTTATAGTGCTGTTGATATTGAAAATCCTAAAAATAATGATGTGTTTTAAGTTAATGGAACAAAAACTTAAGCCTTCTATAGAAAATGAAATTCTTAATGATGAGTTTATGTATTTATATGATCCACAATAGTAGTTTTATATTTTCATTTTTTTTGCAGATTCTAGTTCATTTCCCGGTTAAGTGGCGGATAACGGTACTCTGTGACCATTTAAGTCGGCTTCTTCAGTTTCCCCAAAATAATTGAAATAATAATAATAATAATAATAATAATAATAATAATAATAATAATATGGATGCTTGTAATGTGAATCTTTGTAAATATTTTGATTGTTTACCTGATAATGCGTTGAAAAAAATTTATAAAGCTAGATGTGAGCGACTAAGGTTGATGTAGTCATATGGCATACCGAATGATGTCCGTTTGATAATTGAAGCAAAATTCCGATTTGTTGGGGAAGTAAGTGAAATAATAATAAGATATATGCCAGGATTTGGTAAAAGCATATATGCCAAAAAGCGAAGAGCTAAACATATACGTGGATGTCATAAATGTGCAAGGTGGAATTGTAAAAGGAAATGCAAAAATGTTGGAATGACATCAATGAATAGAGAAGATAAGATTTTATCAATTTAGAATGGTCTGAGTAAAGTGGCTTTAGATAATTTTCTAGAGGTTTTTGATACGCATTCTAGTGGGTACGTGCAAAATGAACTTCTTAAACTGTGGTGGTAATTTAAACATGAGGAATATTAATATGGACATTTGAATCAGCCGTACGAAGATCATACTGTAGCAACACATATCTATTTAGATATATATATATATATATATATACTGAACGTAAAATAAGAGGAAGATGTTAGCCACAATCACAACTACGCTGTATATATGTGTTTTAATTTTATGTCATTTTTATTTTCTTTTAATAATAATAATAATTTCATGTTCAAATATTGACTTTTGGCATGTTACGCTTATAAATTCATATGCTGTGATCTAACAATTACAAAAAATATATTTCTCAACGTTTCAACGTCCACGGTAAGTAAATTAAAAATATTTGTGTATTTTGTGGATCTAGTGCCGGAAAAGATTCAATTTATGAAGAAGTAGCAGAAAAGCTGGAATAATACTTGCTTAAAAAATATTCATTTGATATATGTTGGTGGTGAATTTGGTTTCATGGGAAAATATGCAAAAGCTGCACATACACGTGGAAGTGAATTCTTAGGCATTATTCCGATTACTTTAACGAATTTAATGGATTAACAATACGAGAAGAAATGAAAGTGGACAACCTGTATGAACAAACTACTTAAATGATTGAACATCAGATGCCTTCATTGCTTTGCCAGGAGGTTTCGGTAATGTGGAGGAAATATTTCATACTGTTTGATGGGCACAATTAAATATCCATCATAAGCCAATTGGTTTGTCAAATATTAACAACTATTATGATAAACTGTTATCATTTTTTGATGATGTTGTGAAACATGGATTTATTTCATTAGCTTTACAAAATATGCAAGTTTCTGCTACAAGTGAAGGTGAACGTATTGATTTACTGCAAGGATTTATTCATGAACCAGATCCATTCTTATCTCAACTTAACTGGCAAACATCTATGAGTAAGAAAAAAAATTTATGTGATACTATACTTGTGATTGAACGGTATGTTTTATTGTTTTTTAAATGTATGAATAATCTCTTTTTCTTCTCTTAGTTTTTTTATTATATGAAAATAAAATAAAAAAATAGTTTTCATATGTAAGAATATATTTATATATATATATTATCAATTAATATAAAATTTATAATAGATGTGTTTATATATATATATTATATGTATATATATTTTATGTATATATAATTGTGTGTGTTTTCAAATGAAATTATATCTAAAATTTTTATGAGAATATAGTTGAAAGATATAGTTTGTGTGGTTGTTAACATGTATAATTGAAATAATTTTATTTGTAAAAGTATATTATGTACTCATACATCTTTTGTGAGTAAGTGGTGAAAATGAGAAAGCAATTAATAAACTTTTATTGATTATTAAAACAATTGTTAATTACAAGAATATAACTCCTCTAGAAAGTATTTATTTTTTAAAAAAAGTAAATAAATAACGGGCTGCAAAGTACTTTGTTCATTGTAATTTTTTTTCTAGATTTGATTGATGTACTATCAATGTTCTAAAAACATCAATCAATGTGTTCTAAAAAAAAACTGAAAGATTTGTTTGTGTTCGATAAGTTTCAAAGGTAGTCTAAGGTATCCGATTTATGTTATTGTAAAACTTTGCAGTCATGTTAAAAAAAAGGGAAAAAAAGAGGATTTTATTCTTTGTAAATTTTTCTATTTTGTTTTCAATATTAGTTTATTTAATTGTTTGTTTTAATACTTGAACTTTTTCAATTAGAGTTAATATTCATTCCAACTCCAATAGAGAAAATCAGCTATTCATTAAATATTTTGACTTGAAAGAATATGGAATTGAGGCTTTTACGATAATATTTTTGATATTATACATGTTATGGTGAGTGGTGTGAATTATCTTTTTGACAATATTATTATAAAAAATTTAGAAATAATATATATATATTTGAATTGAGTCGTCTCAGGAGTTGCACGAGGGGTGAATACTTCTCTTCCATAAGGATTTTGTACATGCAGATTGATGGACTTATTCCCTTAATGCCTGCCACCTTCTAGGCAAACGTCTTTTTGTGCTCTTTAAGAACTTGCAGCATTTTTTCCTCCATAGAATCTGTCAAAGCAGCCGAAATAATGAGAGGTAGATTATTATTCCCACCTAGGTATACGTACTTTAGGTGCACAGGAAGTGGCTTGAGATCAAGCGTTGTTGGTTCCTCAATGCTTGACTTCAGAGGGGTCAAGTCTCTTCGCCCTCCCAAATCCTCCAATCTCATCATCATTGGCTTCCTCCATGGATGGTTGGCATTAAAGTATGCCACTATTTTCGCTTTATCTTCGTCAAGTCATCTACCTTTAATTCAGTTGTGAGGGTGGCTTCCAATGGGTCCATTATAGCGTCTTGTACAAAAATTTTCACAAGTGAATCCAAAGCATCGATTCTAAAACAGTCATCAATGCGCAGTGTGTGCTTAAGAGAATTAAAGACATCAAAAGTAATTTCTTCCTCCCCCACTCTTAATCTCAACTTCCTTCCTTGCACATCAATAAGGGCCTTGCCAGTTGCAAGGAACGATCTCCCCATAATTAAGGGCATTTCCAAATCGTATTCCATGTCTAGCACCACAAAATCTGCACGGAATTTAAATTTGTCCACCTTTACCAACATGTCCTTTATGACTCCTCGCGGATATTTGATAGATCTTTCTGCTAGTTCTAAGGACATCCTTGTTGTATTAGGTTATTCTAATCCGAGTTTTCTGAATACAGATAAAGGCATAAGATTTATACTCGCACCAAGATCACATAAAGCTTTATGAAAAACAACATCATCAATCACGCAAGGAATAGAAAAACTCCCTGGATCTTTTAGTTTCAGTGAGATCTTGTTTTGTACCAACGCAGAGCACTTCTCATTTAAGCTTACAGTCATGTGATCTTCTAACTTCCTCTTATTCGCTAAGATGTCTTTCAGAAATTTAGCATAGCTAGGCATTTGCATCAAAGCATCAGTAAATGGAATATTAATGTTCAATTTCTTGAATACTTCTAGGAACTTACCGAATTGTGCATCTATTTTCGCCTTTTTCAATGCTGCAGGGAAAGGTGGAGGGATAATAATTCTAGATTGTGTAGTGCATGCGGGTGTAGAGTTAGAAGACTTACCCGTGGACGTGTCAGCCGCTCCTATCTTGGCTCCCTTTTTTCCATACCCTCATGTTCAAGTACCTTTCCATTCGTCAATGCTATTGCCTTCACTTGCTCTTTCGGATTAGTTTCAGTGTTGCTTGGCAGGGTGCCCGGATCTATTCTAGCAGTCATCTTAGCTAACTGTCCTATATGATTTTCTAACCCCTTTATCGATGCATCCTGGTTTTGTAGTCTAGTTTCAGTTGATGAGATAAATTTAGACATAATTTGCTCCAAACTAGACTTCTCCTCTCTAGGCTCAGTTCTACACATCAGTTGCTTACCATACTGCTGTCCTCCTTGCTGCCGATTCTGGCTGTTCTGACCACACCATGGGAATTGGGATGTTGTCTCCATCCAAGATTGTATGTGTTCGAATATGGATCATTCCGAGGACGGTTTTGAATCTCCACTTGATTTACTAGTGCCTCCTCTTGCACATAGAAAGGAGCATTGTCTTCACAATCCTTAACATAATGTTCTCCTCCGTATTTGTCACAGAATATCTCTTGCAGGCGCATCGCTGTTCCATTTACATTCAAGCTATCAATTTTCCTGTTAAGTGCTTCTAATTGTGCAGTGACAGCAGAAAATTCGATTACCTGGTGAAGTCCTGCACTCTTCCTCTGATTGTTCCTCTCAGATTGAGGGTGATAACTGCTAGCAGCCATCTCTCTCAGTAACTCATACCCTTATTCGGTCATTTTCCTCAGCAGATTCCCACAGGTCGTAGCATCTATTATGATACGGTTAGACGAAATTAAATCATAATAAAAAGTTTGGACAACTAACCCAAGAGGTACATCATGTTGTGGGCATCTCCGTAGTAAGTCCTTGTAGCGCTCCCAAGCCTTGTAGATTGACTCTTGCTCAAATTGAGAGAAGGTGGTTATGTCCGCTCGCAGCTTCATGGTTTTTGATGGAGGAAAGTATTTCAAAAGGAATGCCTTGGCCATATCTTCTCAAGTCGTGATTGAACCTACATGCAAACAATTCAACCAAGATTTAGCTTTGTCATGCAAAGAGAAAGGAAATAAATGCAATCTAACAGCGTCATCAGAAACTCCATTAAATTTAAAAGTGTCGCAAATTTCTAAGAAGTCGGCGATATGAGTGTTTGGATCATCTAGCGCATTTACCCCAAATTGGACAATGATTTGGATCATATGAATTATGGCTGGTTTGATCTCAAACTGATTTGCCCTGATGGTTGGTCGCACTATCCTTGGACGTGCTCCATCAAGCAAAGGTTGTACGTACTCAAGCATGAGTATGTGCCTTGGCTCTTCGACTCTTAGACCTTCATTCTGCTCTTCGTCATGCTCGTTCATGTTCATCATGTCTCTAAGCCTTTGTTGTTGTCTTCGTCTACGTAGGGTTCTTTCAATCTCGAGATCGAATATCTCTAGTACCGACTCTAGAGATCTTGGCATGAACCGAGGAGAAATACTTGAAAATAAATCGAAGGTGTCAAGCAAAAAAAAATAAAGATTGCTAAAGTAAATAACTGAAAATAAAATTGTTGATTAACAGTCCCTGGCATTGACGCCAAAAACTTGATCGAGCAAAACATGCAATGTAAAATCCTTAGTAAAAATTAATAATATTCAAGCTCGAAATAATCACAAGTGCACGATGTCAAGTAATAATATAGTGTATGAGAGTACGAGTATCGTTCCTCTAGAGACTTTATTTCGCAATTATTATTCTCAGTTATTAAAATCTTTAGCAACGATAATTTGGATGATTGTTTACTAATATAATGAATAATTAAAAACTCAACAAAATGATTCAAGGATTAAATGAGGAAGTAAATAAGTTAGAATGATTGATTAAAGTTCAATGAGAAATGAATTTGTTGGAAATCTCGATTCACCTACCCCTCGCTAATCTACATAATTCGTTAGGCAATGATCTACGCTTTCGACGGGATTTTCTATCCAATTGAACGCACCCTCTCGAGCTATGCCAAACTAATTCAACTCAAGTGAAGTAATTAAAACTCCTTAATTATTTATCAAGGGTGAATTGCATGTCGTTTTATGAAATCTCCTAGCTTTCGACCTACTGGACTATGACTATCGACGTGTATCTGACTTAATATTTCTATGTAAATTGTAAATCCATCGACTATGCTTCTCGTCCCTATCATGGGCTATTCTCTCGAACTCACTCACAATATGATATCGTTATTAAAGTTAGCTAAGCTTCAACAACGCAATGAAAATAATAGCACGATCAAGAATAAGTCAAAAGTCGATAGATGAATTAACTAAACTAGGTTTCGGGGTAGGATCCCCTTAAATCCCAACAAATAATGTAAATTAGCTACTAGAATTCATTATCAAACTATACAAAACAATATCTAAATAAGAAAAAATAAAATAGAAATACTAGACGTGACAAAAACGCGAAGAACGTTGCCCGAAAATCTTGAAACCTTCAACTCCAAGCTTTCTCCAAGCCTTTTCTCTCCTGCAAAACTTTGTAGCTGCTGAAAAGTGTCTAATTTTTGTCCCCTATGGTTCTCTTGTTCAGCCCCCCACCTTCGAAGTTAGAAACAAGCCAAAAAGGAAAATTTCCTTGTATACTCGCGCTGGGGCGGTAATTCTCTGGGGCGGTCAAGAATTACTGCCCTAGCGTGAGGTCTTGTGTTGAATCATCAGCCTCTTGCGCTGGGGCGATCAAGAAATACAGCCCTAGCAGTGAGGTCTTCTATTGATTCTTGAGCCTCCATTATGGGACGGTCTAGAAATACCGCCCTAGCCCGAGGTGTTCTGTCCGAAAATCCCATTTTTTCTGTGCTCAAGCTGGGGCATCAAAAATTACCAGTCCTAGCATGAGGTCTTCTGCCCAACTCCTTCTTGGCTTTTGTATGCACTGGGGCGGTCAAAAATTACCGCCCCGAGCGCCAAGCGGTCTGTTCTCAGATTCACTTCCGATTGAATTTCCTCCTTTTTCGTCGTTTTTCTTGCACATTCATACAACTCAGTGAGCGGTGATCATGTGTAATAACTTAAGATGAAATGAACAAAATGCAGACTTCACGGAGCCGAAACGATGCAAACTAAGATTCACGCGATGCACTAAATATGTAAATATGACCTCTATCAATTAGTGAGTTGAATGTTGTGATCTGTTCGAACTTCAACCACTTATCAAACATTTCCATTTTCTATCGAATGATCTCATTGACTCATTCGCTTGTTAGCACAATGGTAGTGTGAACATTGTTGTGTTTCGGTGGATCCTTGAGCAAAACTTTTTTCTCATTTTCTTTAGGATGGACGAGAGGAATACTAGAGAAGGAGGATGTGATATCTGGTTCAACGATCTTAATTCCTTTGCGTTTTTTGCTCTAATTGCGGGGATCGGAGGAGGAACCAATGGTTTAGAAAGATGCTTGATTATCTTATTTTTTGCAGCTTTGTTCTTTTCTGACCGTTTCTTCTTAAACACTTTTGAGACCGGTACATCATCCTTCGATTCTTCATCGGAACTGGATTTTGAAACCAACTTTCTCTTAGTGCCCTTGAGAGGCACATGCGTCTTCTTTTGCTTAACAAATTCAATCACAGTCTCTGCTTTGACAGAGACAATCTTCTCATCGGTTTAAAAATTTTTCTTTATAAAATTTTCAATCGTTATCCAATTGAATAACTTGATCTTTCCAACTTCAACCATGTCCACCGGTTGAACTCTTTCCTGAATCAGTAGATGGAAAATTTGAACTGCAAATCCTTGAGACTGATTCTATTTCTTTATCATGGCAACCAGTATCTTGAACAAGACATTAGAATAGTTGATTTTAAGATTTGATGCAACGGTGGCCATGACAAGGAACTTTTTCAGAGTAATTTTGTCATATGCACCGGCCATGGCGAGAATACCCTTCACCACTACATCAGCCAACAGTCTGAATTCAATTTTCAGATCCCATTTGTGGCAAGTTGGATAAGAGATCGGAGAGTCGAAGAGAGAGAAGTTACTTCTCCAAAGCTCAATGTTTCCCTCTGGAATAGTAGTAAAGTCGGTGATTCCAGCAACTTGTTGCTTAAACAAATCAGCAAACATCTTCTGGGTGATACAAAGGTTCTTTCCCTGAACGATGCAGAGGATTTCCCCATTTTCCATATAGGTCGTGTCAAAGAATTTCTTCAAAATGGTTTTTGAGTATTGCTGATTGCAACCCAGTAATGAGCGAAGGCCAGAGTGTACAAGCATTCGGAACATAGATTGCATCGGCTTATTGGTCATGGCTAACACGGATGCAAAGTTGATAGCAATGGTGTTGTGAGCAATAGATGCAGCCATTTACGCGGTGAATAAAGTAGGTTGGAATGATAAAATCTGCAAGACAATCTTGACAAGCAAAAATCTCAGAATAATCAAGTGCTAAGATGGTAAATGATTTTAATGGAGTAAAAATGATAATACAAAGTTTCATGTGAGTATATCCGGTTCGGGGAAGCACAAATAAGTCCACGTTGAGGACTGTCAGTGGAGATATTTTTAAAATCTGAAAATTTTTCAGACATCGATAATGGGTTATTTCAAATTTAAGACGATAACCATCACGTCATATAGGACAGTCAGATAATTGAGTGATTTTTACTCAATGACGTGGAGAAACATTCCTTGCACAAAGAAACAAACCGGTTGCTTTAATGTGATTTGAGGGTAATCGGTTGAGTCACGCAATAAACATGGGTAGTCCATTTGTCAACCGCAGAGGTTGATAACATGTTTCTTTTAACCCATTAATTTATTGACTTAACCGTTATTTCCCCCTAAATACATGCATTAAATAGGGTTAAATGAGCTTATCCTCGAAGAATGAACGCTCCTCAAAGAATGAACCGTCGATGGTTGACATAGATCTCTTCATATTATCCTGTCATTAAGTCATAATCATGATAGCAACTCTTTATATGGTTCGAGCCTATAAATACGAGCAAACCAGTTAGTCACAAAATCACTTGAAAAATTTTAAAGGCAGATAATATAATATCAGAGTAGGAGCAATGGACAAGGCAGGCAGTTTACGAGAACCTGACATGGCCGAGGAGTTCCAGCAGTCCATAGTGGCTGCTCGGAAGCTGAAGTTGGAGGACGGCGTTCTAGAGAAGACGATGTCCACCTGGAGCAAGCTCCAGGAGTTACAGTCCTTCCTTCAAGGAAGGCCTGTTGCCACAAGTTTTAAAAGAAGTATCTGTGACGTCTATGCGTTGTTTGTGCTCCAGACATCTTCAAGAATGAATGTTTCTATCTCCTAATAATCCTCAAGGAGCAGAAGGTTCTGAGAAAGAATGCCTTCTCAGATGATTTCCTGAAAACCTCCACTGGCAAGATAAGCGTCTGGATGTCCTGCTAGAGGGGGGTTGTTGATAGGGAGATGGCCAATGTAAAATCCTAATATTATTAATAAAATTTTATCATGTTTATTATTTGTCTCTTTTTATGCTTTCTGTTTATTGTTTTATGCACTTATAAACATGTTAAAGAGATTAAGATAATACAATTAATCAAAGAATATTTTGGAAACAAGCAAACTTAGTGTCGAGCGGCGGTTTGGTGAAATGTGTGCTGCCTGTTGATCTGTTGGGACATATTCAAGACGAATACCTTTACGAATACCTTTCTTCATAATATGTTCTCGGATAAAATGATGTCTAATATCAATGTGCTTTGTCCGAGAGTGCAAGTCAGGATTGTTTGAGCTTTGTATTGCACTTGTGTTGTCACAGAAGATAGAAGATTCAGCAGTTTGAATTTCATAGTCTTTAAGTTTCTGTTGCATCCACAACATTTGATCGCAGCAAATTCCAGCTGCAAGATACTCTGCTTCAGCAGTTGATGTGGCAATAGACGTTTGTTTCTTGCTGAACCATGATATTAGTCTATCGCCCAAGAACTGACATGAACCGCTGGTGCTTTTAGGTCAATTTTGCATCTAGCATAATCTGCGTATGAATAACCTACAAGACTAAAACTTGAATATTTGGGATACCAAATACTCACATTCACATTAGTAGTGCTTTTAAGATATTTAAGAATACGTTTAACAGAAGTATAATGCGATTGCAAAGGATTGGCTTGAAAATGTGCACATAAACAAACCGCAAACACGATGTCTGGCCGGTTAGCGGTCAGATAGAAAAATGAACCAATTAATCCCCAGTACATGGTTGTGTCTACTGAGATTCTCCCATCATCTCTGTCCAATTTGATTGATGATCTCATTGGGGTAGCATCTTTAGAGAAATTCTCCATACCGAACTTCTTTAGCATGTCTCTTGTGTATTTATCTTGGTTAATGAAGATGTCATTTTCCGACTACTTGACTTTCAGCCGTAGAAAGAAGTTTAATTCTCCCATCATGCTCATTTCAAACTGATCCTACATTAACCTGGAGAATTTCTCACCCAATTTAGGATTAGTTGATCCAAATATAATATTATAAACATATATTTGCACAAACAATGAAGGATCATCTTTCGAAAATCTAAACAGTGTTTTATCAGCCGTTCCAATCGAGAAGTCGTGATCAAGCAAGAATTTGGTTAAAGTATCATACCATGCCCTTGGTGCTTGTTTTAGTCCATCTAATGCTTTATCTAATTTATAGACATGATCAGGATGTGTGATTAAAGAAGCCATGTGGTTGTTCTACGTATACTTCCTCATTAAGAAAACCATTTAAGAATGCTGACTTAACATCCATTTGATATACCTTAAAATCATTGAATGCCAAAAATGCAAGAAATATTCTAATTGCTTCTAGTCTTACAACAGGGGCAAATGATTCATCAAAGTCAATGCCTTCCTCCTATCTATAACCTTGAGCAACTAGTTTGGCCTCGTTTCTAACTATTGAACCGTTCTCATCCAACTTGTTTCTAAACACCCACCTAGTACCAAATACATGCAGATTAGCAGGTCAAGGAACTAAATGCCAAACTTTGCTTCTTTCGAATTAATTAATTTCTTCCTGCATGGCATCTATCCAATTGTTATCATTCAATGCATCACCAATTTTCTTAGGTTCTAACTGAGAAACGAAAGCAGCGTGCAAAAATTCATCTATCATTTGATTTCTGGTTCTAAGAGGAGCGGTTGGGTTATCAATGACCAGCTCGAGTGGACGACCCTTTTTCCACCAGAGAAATGGTCCATATGGATTGGGCTTTGTTGGTTGAGTCGTTGCATCTTCTTGTTCCACTATTTCCTCCTCCATCTGATTATTTTTCTACGGGTGATTGTTCACCGGTTCAGTCTGCCTGATGAATTTGTTCTTGGACAGTTGGACTTTGTTCAGAAATGTTCTCAACCATTCTTCCTACATCTATCTCATCATCACTGCTATATTCAAGGTTAGTAGCATCTAATTTATTAATTAAGCCATAAATTCTGTTACTATTATTGTCGTGACAGATGGATGATTCATCAAATACAATATGTATGTATTCTTCAACAGTGAGAGTTCTTTGATTTCATACTCTATATGCTTTGCTCACTGCTGAATATCACAGGAAGACACCATTATCGGATTTAACATAAAATACAGTTAAATGTGTCTTGACATTGTTATGTATAAAGGACTTACAACCAAATATGCGGAAGTATCATATTTCGGGCTGCTTGTCGGTATAGATCTCATATGGAGTATTTTCATGATTCTTGTTGATCATGGACCAGTTTTGAGTATAACAAGCAGTGTTGACCGCCTCTGCCAAAATCTCAGAGAGATTCTGGATTCTGCTAGCATAGTTCTAGCTGCTTCCTTGAGAGTGCGGTTTCTTTTTACAGCAACTCCATTCTGTTGCGGTGACCTGGTAGCTGAGAGCTCATGCTTGTTGTTGTGGTCTTCAAGATAGGATGACATGAATTGATTTAGAAATTCAGTTCCTCTATCACTCTTGATCCTGTCCCACTGATTCAATTTTCTCATTCTGAAGTCTCTTAAGGAGTTTGATGAGATGAGCATCGGTTTGATCTTTAAAACTCCATAATATTACCCATGTGAACCGGGAGAAGTCATCAATTACCACTAGGGAATATTTTTTTACCCCTAAGCTCATTACTGGTTTGAGTCTGAACATATACATGTGAAGTAGTTCCAGGCATCGGGCTCATGAATTCCTTCCTTATTTTGAATGTTGAACGAACTTGTTTACCTAGTTGACAAGCATTGCATATTATATCTTTTGTAAAATCAGTGTTAGGTAAACTAGATACCAACTTAATCTTGCTAATAGTGGCAATGGATTTGAAATTAAGGTGATGGAGTCGTTTGTGTTATAGACAATTTTATTTTCATTTAAGGCGATGAAACAAGTAGGTGTATTTAAACTATCATCATTCCTTTTCACCTTATATGTGTTCTGCTCTCTAAGACCAGTCAATCCAATATTTTCTGAACAGTTTTAACAGTGCACATGTGCTTGTGAAACTCAACAATATAACCGTTGTCACAAAGTTGAATTATTCTAATCAAGTAATAACATAATTTTGAACTAATAGTAAATCTTTGATAATAATTTTTCTGTGGGTAATCTTACCTTTACTCACTGCTTTACCTTTAGAATTATCACCAAAGGTGATTCTTGGTCCTTTGTATTCGACGACTTCTGATAGGAGATTTTTTTTTCTTATCATATGTCTGGAACAACTGCTGTCAAAAAACCAGATGGATTCTTCCAAGTTATTCTTCTTCGTTACCTGAAATCATTGAAATGAGAACTTGGTACCTTTTTCTATTTGGGTCCTTAACTAATTAGACCCTTAGGGACCCACACCTAGATTATCCTGAGAGATTTTCCATCGAGTGTCCCAAGATGGATGCGGTTAGGTGCATAAACTGGTGGTGTGTGCAGTGTTGTTTCTTTTACAGTTTGTTTTCTTGGTCGTCTATCATTATCACTCAATCTGTACCTCTTTTGAATCGGTCGGCCGTTGTAGTATCTGTTAGGCCTTATTTTTTAGTGATATTCGGTTGAACTTGGTTTTCTGCGGGAGCAATCTGAACCGTTGTGAACGGTTGGATTTGGCCTGCATCTGAGCCATGATCGGTTGGACTTTGCACTCTCAAATTCGACATATCCTAGACCAGGTCACCTTCCATAGTTCTCAAAATTTACATTCTGATTGATTTCGACTTCAGGCTCGTTGTCTTTATGTACCGTACTAGATTTGACAAATTTAATTGATTTTAAACTAACTTTCTCTAGTAGCAGTTGAGTTTTTTCTTCAGATGTGCTGCATTCATTGATGCTGTAACCTAGCCCAGTTCTGTCTTTGGCCGGTTTCTGCATTTCATGCATCTTTTCAAGAGAAGAAGAGGAATTATTCCGTGAGTTGATTGTGTTCATCAACCGTTTATTTTCTTTTAACATGGCATGAAATAATCTTCACAAGTCATCTTTCTCAACCGCTAGCAGACTTAACTTTACTTTCAAACCGTCAACCTCCTTTTGCTGCGAGTAGATGGAGAGGGTCAACTTGTTTTTCAAGTATTCTTTCTGCCTTAGCCTCAACGAATTACTGTGGTAGTCTATTAAACTCATTTACCATATCATGCAGTGGCGTGACAAGGTCTTCCCGTGTAAATTCCAGATAGTCAAAGTCAAATACCATTTCTTCTGTGGATTCTGATGCTTCATCAGCCATGAGACATTTTACTGTCTCATCATCGATTTCACTTGAAGAATCCCAGAGATAGATCTTTCTGAATTTGAATCTGAATCGGCCCATTTTCTTTTTCATTCTTCTACAATTAAAACTCGTTTTTTCTTTTGGTGAACTTTTTTATCATCTTTGGACCATCTCTTATCAACCGGTATCCTTTTGTCTTTCTTTGGCCTGTTGCACTCTGCAATAAAATGCCCTTTTTTTCCACAGTTAAAACAGGCTTGACCATCATCTGTATGGTCCTTTTTGGAATATGGTTTAGCAAATTGAGATTGATTTTTACGCATAAATTTACCAAATTTCTTGACAAATAGGGACATAGCTTCACTAGATGCTCGGCTGATTTCTTATTTGTGGACTCTTCGACTGGAAGAGTCACTGTGGTAACTGCCAGGGCCTTGGTTTGTTGAGATGCGGATGGTTCTTCCTCAGTTCGAGTTCCGAGCTCGAACTCATACGCTTTTACAACGGAAAAGAGATCGTGAAGCACTAGCTTATTCAGATCTTTTCATTCGTGCATTGCCACTGTCTTCACGTTCCATCTCTGGGCAAAGCCTCATTACCTTCAAGGCAATTTCACGGTTAGAGTATTCTTTACCTAAATAAATGTAATGCCCGAGATTTTATTATTGTAATCTGAAATGATTAATTGATAATTGATGTGATTATGGACGGAAAGGAACAGACCGGGGAAAATAAGAGAAGACATGAGATATGTGCGAGGATAGAACCCATCGCGCATATGTGCGACACGAGGCGCGCATATGCGCGAGCAGGGCAGAGAACCTCGTGCATATGCGCGCCGCATATGCACAAGAGAGGGCGCGCATATGCGCGAGCTGGTGAACTTGACAAGTGCCGAGACAGTAGGTCTCGTGCATATGAGCGGGGTCAGAGCGCGCATATGCGCGAGCAGAAGATTTTGATGCAGCATATGCGCCGAGGAAGGTCGCGCATATGCGCGAGACGTGCTGAGCCAAGAATGAGCCACGTTTCTTTATCATGCATGAGATATATATTAAGTCTTCAATTTCATTCCTTCAGATTCAGTAGCAAGGAAAGACCGAGGTTCACGGGAATAACTTCAATTCTTTTGATACTAGAATTTGATTTCGTGTCAGATCCGCCCGTCCGAATTTCAATCCGATTTGAGTTTTGTGCTCCTCTCGATAAAGGCTTCACGCGGAAGTAAGTTCTATTATGTTTCATTATGATTTGAAAATATGATATGGAAGAAATCCTGATATGACTGATATTATCTATTCCTGAAATTTGTTGTAATTGTATAATCGAAATCAGATTGAAGAACAGATACCGTATGAAATTTTTATCATTTTCAGATTTGATTTTATTTAAAATATACAGATTTGGTATCAGATTGTGTTGTTGATTGATTATGAGTTATGATTTGTATTTGCTGATATTGTATTGCTGGATATATCGAGATTGTGCTGTTATACCGTCGAAACAGAATTAGATTGAGTTCTGATTATATCCAGTATTGGTTGGGTTGTATATTGATATTGTACTTCTTAATAATGTCATTCCAGAGTGGGTATTGACGACTTCAAAGAACGATCAGAGCCAGACTAGTATTGATTTCATTGATCTACGAAAAGAAAGGTATAAATCAATGTTTAACCGGGAAGATACGACTCGAGTTAGATCTGACTTGAGTTTCCCAAAACCACATACTTTATTTTATTGCATTGATATTTGCAATTCATGAGATTGATATGCTTAGTCAATTGAGTTATAGCAAAGCATGAGTTAGAGTATTGGGCAGATGTGCCTAGTCTTTGGCAGAACCGCCAAGACACTGGACTTTTGGTGTATCGATGTGCTTAGGAGTAGATCGACTCTTATTACAGATATTCGATACAGAATGCCAAAGTCTGGAGAATAAGAACGTGCGACCATCTAGCCGGGAGAGTATGTGGGAGACTGTTGCGTTTTTATTCGACCGGGATCCCTAGATTAGAGAAGAGTCGAGTCAGATATTACGAGTCAAGAGTTTGATTTACAATTTTATATCGATTCATGTCTTTCAGATTATGATACATGTTATTGATAACTGTTCCATTCCTTTATATCTGTTTATATGATTGCCTGTTTACATAGTTTATACTGGGAATATATTTCTCACCGGAGTTATCCGGCTATTGTTGTGTTTGTATGTGTGCATGACAACAGGTGGGACAGGATCAGGGTCGAGAAGAGGATGAGAGATTGAGATTAGCGTGGAGATTCGGACCCAGAAGTAGAGTGGTTTTCATCGCTTGATATGTAGTGAATGAACAGTAGTTTGTACGATTTACTTTTGTACAAGACATACTTTTGATCTTGATGTTGATCATTGTAAATGAAATATGATTTATTTCATATGTTGCGCACTCATGTATTTTTTAAAAAAAATTTAT
Organism: Primulina tabacum; assembly: GCF_025594145.1. Lineage (NCBI taxonomy): Eukaryota > Viridiplantae > Streptophyta > Magnoliopsida > Lamiales > Gesneriaceae > Primulina > Primulina tabacum. Next base: position 13,015,036 of record NC_134555.1, on the reverse strand, counting down.
GACCGAATTTACTTAATTGTTACATTTGATCATAATAATGATTAAGAAGATGAATTAGCGTCCGGGTCCCCACAATAAATAAGTTCAATAATAATACCACTAAAATGTTCATCAAATTCGGACAGAGTTTCTACTAGCTTCATCTTTGCATTGTCAAACTTTTGGATTGCAACTGTCAGTTTATTTTCTTTGGTCTAGTCGTTGCCTTCACACAGTTGTATGAGTTTTTCCCATATCTCCTTTGATGTGGAGCAAGTTTTAATCTTGCTTCGACAACTCAGGGATGATCAGTCTTTCTTACCTGTGTCTGCATCACATTAACATAACTAGAATGATTATAAAACACAACAAATGGAATCAATACTAACAATATACATATATATCATTTCATTGTAAAACATAAAATGTATCCTCCATTTCATTTTGTTTAGAACATTATCTTCCTCATTTCATAAACGTCGAAACATCATTTAATATCATCCGTCAAGAATCATAATGCAACAATACATAGAAATGTGATTCATTTTCACTGATTAACTGAAGAATTGATAGTTCTTGTAAGATAGTTCATTAATTGCTAACCCTCTTTGTAAAAACAAATTTTATAGTAGGGGCATGTACCGCTGCATAAAATTCATCTTATAAGAGATCACATGTTTTCATCGTTAATTGGCCAATTACATTGCGGATTTAGAATTGCCAATTACATTGCGGATTTAGAATTGCCAGAGTCAACACCTCTACTGTCACTATCAATTCAATCATTCAATCATATAAAACTTCATTCAGGCATTTTATCGAACACATTAGAGGCATCATTTAAAGTTTAACTCCTTCCATTCAAAAATGCATATAATTGCACTACCATATATAAATATTTACATATATATATATATATATCATGAATAAAAATTGAAAGGAGTTAACGTCATAAAATCATCAAAACACATACATATAGGATCATGTGATGCATTTAAGAAATGATTCCACTTACTACACTTGAAGCAATTGATTTCCTAAACCTTGACGATGATCCTACAACAATAAACCCAATAACTAACCATCAACACCCAAATAAAAACCTTAAATGATCATTTAATCCAATACATCAATCAAAGCTATCATCTCCCAACTTTTCCATCTATCAATAACTCAAGAAAAGAAGAAAAACCACTTACCTTTGCTCCTTTCACTAAAAAGATGAAGTTTCAACTCTGTATTGAAGATTAATAGCTATATTTAATGAGAGGATAAGTAAAAGATGAAGAACCCTAGCCTTAAAATCGATGGAGAAGAGAAAGAAGAGAAGAAAATGTAGAAAAATGAAGTCTTATTCAATTTTAAGCCTTAAAATAGCCAAAACACGCTTTTAAACTGTGCTGGGCGCTCGGGCGGTCATATATTACCATCCTAGCGCGGACATCTTGGCCAAAAACACAAACTTTCAGATCTAGCCGCGCTCGGGCGGCCAAATATTACCGCTCAGGCGCACTCTGCGCACAGCTACAATAAAGATCGCTTCCGAAACTCCATTTCCCTTCATAACTAGAAAATTCGTAAACAAGAAAGTTGTAGCCCTATGTCTTGGCATGCATCTCCAATTAACCTTATGTTATTTCAATGTCTGAGTAAAAAGTTATGCTCATTCTCCCAACATGTGTCATTGTAGAAATGACAAAATGCACGATACACTTCGGGCCACTTTTGTCTCGTCTTCCTTAATGATTTGAACAAAACTCAAAACATAAAAGTTATAGCCATATATCTTATCTTTCTAATGGAAATGGCCTCAAACTATTTGGATCAATATAATCATCATTATGCCAAAAACCACAACTACTGCCACAGTTTTCATACTGTTTCTGGATTTTCATTACCTATTTGAATCAAGATCAATTTTCTATACTACTCATCCATTCTCTATCCATTCTATATCATTCATTACCATTCATATCATAACTTGAAGCCATAAACCATCACCATTACATCACATATCCTAAACGATCACCATAATAAACCATAAAAAGAATAATAAACATACTTAATCATTATCGTTACCTTACACCATATACATACGAATGTCTGGGCGTTACAGATTATAAATATGAACCACTTGAAAAGTGCGAAAAACGATTCACAATTTCTAATGATAGCTTCAAATGGTTGGATTGATTGTTAACAAGAAGCGGTTCGAAATGTAAGTGCTCGTGAAAAGTAAAGACACATGATTTTTATGGATGTTCGGAGATAAAACTCCTGACCACTTCTTCCTCTTTAGGAAGGATTCCACTAAAAGAGTTTGACTTTACAAACTTATTGCCACAGACCACTCCAATCAATACTTATCACAGTGCCTGTTTTGGAACTTTTAGTGATCACTTTACACTTAAGAATTTTAAGAACCCTCGGTTCACTAGACAACACAATTAATCAAATAACCAAAAGGATATTGATTAAAGAAGACTGTATGTTTTGAGCAGCACAAAATTGATTCTTGAATAATTAGATATATTTCTGTTGAGTGCGTGCTTGATGAGCGATGAAGTAAATGAACTTTAAGTGCGCTCAGATCTTTGAGTATGCAAGCTTCAATAGTGTGTAAATCGCATTTTTTAAAAGCTTAAAAACGATCGAACTATTCCCTGCATAATTCAACTCTTCTTATATAAGCTATCATCCCAACGGTCAAAAAATATGTGTAATGTAATCTTGTCGTGTTGGAACGATATGCCACTATAAGCTGCAATAACATTAAATGTTCTTCTGCAAAGCATTTAATGTTCTCTTTTCTTGCGCGGCTTTGAATCTCTTTCCTTGAAGAGTTGCTGCTAAGCATCCTTTTGTGGCAATTGTTATTAAAATCAGAACTTGTAGGATGTATAAGCAATATTTCTATTTTGGGATAGTGACATTAATGAGAATCTTTATCGGGACGAGTGCAGGACATAGTTGAATTATAGCGATGCAAAACCATTGAATGTCCTGAGCCGGTCAGATAATGTCTTTCATTAAGTGAGCAATAAATAGCTCTTTAATGAAGCGGTCGAAATCAACCGCTCGATCTTCGACTGCTTAAACTTCAAACCGCATATCCTTCAACCATTTGCAGCAGAATAGTTTCAACCGCTAGAAGATTGCCAATCGGATGCTCCAAGACAGAAATTGACGCTGAAGTCAAAGTTTGCTTCAGCTTCTCAAAGCTCTCCTGGCACTCTAATCCCTAAAAGAACTTCTCATTCTACTTCTTCAAGGCGGTCATGGGTTCCGCAATAGCCGAGAAACCCTGAAAAACTTCCTATAGTACCCAACTAGACCCAAGAAACTACGGATCTCTGTCGCACTCTTAGACACTGGCCGATCTCTGACTGTCTCGACCTTGATAGGATCAATCTCAACTCCATCTCTGGAAATAATGTGGCCTAAAAAGGCCACTCTCTCGAGCCAGAACTCGCACTTGCTAAACTTTGCATAAAACTGTCTTTCAATGTTTGTAGTGTTGTCCTTAAGTGCTGCTGACTTTGCTCCTCACTGCTCTTCGAGTAGATCAGTATATCATCTATAAAGAATATGACAAACTGATCCAAATACGAATGAAATACGCGATTAATGAGATACATAAAGATCTTTGCCATGTTATTCAATTCGAAAAGAATCACCATAAACTCATAGTGTCCATATCGAGTCTTGAAAGCCGTCTTGTGAACATCTCCCTCTCTCACTTTCAGCTGGTGATATCTTGAACGAAGATTTATATTTCGAAAACATCGAAGCTCCCTGCAGCTGATCAAATAAGTCTTCGATTCTAGGCAGAGGATACTTATTCCTGACGGTGACCCTGTTGAAAGCGGATCAATTATGGTGTCCGGAAGCGCAACAGAATTTTTGAAAATCATATTTTCAGAGCAAGAAAACCGAGCACCCACTAGTGTGTGTAGCAAATATCAAAAACACAAAAATGTCATACATAGAGTGTTTTAGAATTTTACCTATCAATCTCAAAGATTTATTATTGGCTCCAACTAAGTTGTAAACAACTTAGCTCTTGAAGGTAGACAATCTACAAGCTTTCCTTGAGCACTCCTTGCTCAAATTCCTTCTTTCCTTCAAATTAGGTCCACCACTAACAAGGTAGATCCACTCTAATTTTGCACTAGAAAAATTAGAGCATTTTTCTTTGAGAAATTTGTGCAATCCTCAACAAATTGAAAAAGAAAAAATGGGAAAAATTGGAATGAATGTTTCGGCCATTGCACTTGTGTAGGAGAGAAGGATTTTCTTGGTTGTGTAAATAGTTAAAGTGTATCACAAAGGCATGCATGTCATTAACTCAAAAAGTTGCCTCCTACCCTTCACCTCCCAAGAATGTAATATTATTTGGGCTTGTAACAATTGCAAAGCTCATTTACTTTAATTTAAATGTCTCAAACAAATTTAAGACAAATTAAACCTTACTTGAATTTACTTTTCAAGCCCACTAGTTGAAAAATTATTTCTAATTGGGCTCTATAAGACCCAATGTTATTTAATTAATTCAACACTTGAATTAATTTAATTATTTGGACTTTACTAGGTCCACTATTGTTTAATTAATTCAATACTTGAATTAATTTAATGTAGTCCATAATAATGTTTATGAAAATCACAATTTTCTAATACATTATTTATTTGAGTCATCTTTTAATTTAGGAACACTTTCATAAACTAAAAGTTACATTTCCCAAATTCTCTTATAGAAGTCATACTTCTATTTTCTTTGCGTTTATAAACTCCTTTATAAGCCGTTCAACACATTGAACTATTTTACTTTTCAACGTGATCTAAAATGTTAGCACTTGTGTGACCCTCAATGGTTCAATGATACAACTAGCCGTGGGTTCAAATCTCAATGTGATTCGAGACTAAACATGTCCTTATATGAGCATATCTCAGTTGTTTCATTCTTATTTATTAACTCCTTGATAATAAGAACGTCAGAACTCAAGTCTGATAGTACCCAACCAATCATGTTAAACGCCTAACAGCATCGCTTACATGATTCCATAGGTATCAAATGATAGTGCCTGCAAGAACCAATCTATTATGGCTAGTGTACAGTACGGTGCCTTCATCTCATATATCCCGACCGATTTGACAACTATTGGTATATCGAGAGCTGTCAAATAATCGATACTATGTATCATGTCGTAGTTGTATCGATGGTGTAATTTAAGAATCCCTTTTTAAATTAACACCAACACTCTGATCAATGAATTTAAATTACATACACTTGAGATCACATAAGATATCCATACCCGAAGGTAAGCGGTGAATCCCGAACTACAATGCATAGACTCCTATATGTTTCGACAGAATACCAACCTTGCCAGCTGATGACCTCATATGAGTAGGTAAACAAGTCAAAATGCAATGCTAGCATATAGAGTCACATTGTTGTCCCGGATCTTAAGGACTAATGGTGTACAACTATAAACTAGGACGTTTCCATTCGATAATTGAGAACCACTTGGAAAGTCCTTTATGGAAGGTTGTTCAGTGCACTCTACAAGGAGCACCTATCTGCATGCTCGGACATCACAGTGTCCCATACCAATGAAACATGGTACTCACGTCGCAGATAATAGTCTCAAACTCAAGCGGCCTTTTATCTTTCTTAATGGCGGCTGAATCGACTAGGAACTGTTTAGAATATACAGTATTCCAAATATGAGTTTCATGATTCTCATCATATGAGCATTTCATATTCTTTCTTCTACTTGTATATTCAATGATTTTATCTATGCAACTAGCATGGGTATATAGATAAAGATATGACAAAACAATAATTTCAAATATTATTAAAATAAAGATCATTTGTACATAGAGTTTAAACATGAACCCTCGGCCAACACTTAGCTCGACGGACACCTACTCTAACAATCTCTCACTTGCACTACAGCCAACTACCCATATGCTTCAAACCCATCGATTCGCGATGCTTCTCGAATAATGGTCGAGGTAAAGGCTTAGTTAGTGGATCAGCAACATTATCTGCAGAGCCGACTTTGTCAATCGACACTTCTCCTCTTTCCACAATCTCTCAAAGGATGTGGTAGTTTCTTAATACATGTTTTGATTTCTGATGAGACCTTGGCTCCTTCGCCTGAGCAATGGCTCCCGTGTTGTCACAAAACACCGGGACTGAAGCAAATGCCCAACTCTTGGACAAAATTCCTTAACCAAACAGCCTAGCTGCAGCAATATATTCGGTCTCAGTGGTGGAATCTGCAGTAATGTCTTGCTTGGAACTCTTCCAACAGACAGCAGCACCATTGAGCATGAATACAAACCCAGAGGTTGATTTGAGTCATCGATATCGCTTTGGAAGCTAGAGTCAGTTTAGCCTTCCAATTTCAGTTCTCTACCCCCATAGACCAAGAACAATTTATTGGTCCTTCTCAAATACTTGAGATTCCTTTCACAGCTTTCCAGTATGGAAGACCAGGGTTCGATTGATATCTACTCAATACACTTAGTGCAAAAGCCACGTCAGAACGTGTAGATATCATCTCATACATGATACTACCAATTGCGGATGCATACGTAATGTGTGTCATCGCCGCTATCTTTGCATCAGTCTTGGGAGACATAGACATAGATAGGGACACGCCATGACACATTGGTAGATGTCCTCTCTTGGACTCATCGATCGAGAACCGCTTAACGATAGTATCAATGTGTGTGGACTGGGTGAGACCAAGCAATCTTCTTGATCTATCTCTATAAATCTGTATTTCCAATACAAATGATGCTTCATTCAAGTCCTGCATCGAGAACTTATTCGCTAACCATATTTTAGTTGATTGCAACATCCCTACATCATTCCCAATGAGTATAATGTCATCAACATAAAGCACCAGGAATGCCACAGCACTCCCACTGACCTTCTTATACACACAGGGTTCCTCAGGATTCTTAGTAAAATCAAACTCTTTGATTGTACTATCGAATCTGAGGTTCCAACTCCTAGATGCCTGCTTTAGAACCTAAATAGATCTCTAAAGTTCGCATACCATATGCTCACTTCCAATAGATGTAAACCATTCAGGTTGAGACATGTAAATCTCTTCCTTAATATCCCCATTAAAAAAGGCTGTCTTTACATCCATCTGCCATATCTCATAGTCATACCATGCAACTATGACTAGCAATATCCTTATAAACTTGAACATTGCAACTGGAGAAAAGGTTTCCTCAAAGTCAACTCCTTGTCTTTGAGTATATCCTTTTGCTACCAATCGTGCCTTGAAGTTCAATACCTTCCCATCCGCCCCAAGTTTCCTCTTGTAAATCCATTTACTCCCTATGGAAACAGTTCCCTCAGGTGGATCCACAAGATTCCACACTTGGTTCGAATGCATGGAATTTATCTCAGATTCCATAGCTTCAAGCCATTTGGATGAATCGACATCATATAACGCTTCTTTGAAGGTCATTGGATCACATCCATGGATAGACTCATCATGGCCCACTTCAAGAAGCAGACCATACCTCATTGGTGATCTCGAGACTCTCGGATCTTCTAGGAGCTTGTATCTCCTCTCTTGGCTCTTCGGGTGTGAGTTCTACAATTGTGGGTGAAACCTCTTCGAGTTCTATCATCTCCCTTTTTCTATCTAATAGAAATTCTTTTTCCAAAAAAGTTGAAATCCTAGAAAACAAACACATTTGTTTCTTGGTGATGATAGAAATATTATCCAACTGAATTCTATGGATATCCCACAAAGTAACATAAAATGGATCGACTATCCAATTTATCTCCTACTGTCCTGCTTCACATAAGTAGGGCATCCCCATATTCTAAGATAAGAATATTTGGGAGGCTTGCCCATCCATATCTCATATGGTGTCTTATAAATGCTTTTTAATGGACATTTTTCAACATCAGTACCGATGTCTCAAGTGCATATCCCCCAAAGGATGGCAGCAACTCCGTGAACCCCATCATTGATCCGAACCATGTCCATCAAAGTCTGGTTACGACACTCCTAAACACCATTCATCTGCGGTGTAGCAGGCAGAGTCGACTGCGAGAGAATCTCATTCTCCCTAAGATACTCTTGCAACTCTGCACTCAAGTATTTACCACCTCGATCCGATCGAACTGACTTGATGCTTCATCACGACTATTTTTCTACTTTACTTCTGAATTCTTTGAACCTTTCAAAGGCTTCTGATTTGTATTTCATCAAATACACATACCCATACCTCAAAAATTCATCGGTAAAGATGATGAAATAGGCATGTCCATGATTAGTGGTGATGCTAAGCGGACCACATACATCGGTATGGATCAAATCCAATAACCCTTTGGCTCGTTCCACGAGGTTCTTAAAGGGAATTTCGGTCATCTTCCCTTTCAGACAGGATACATAAGTCGTGAGAGAATTAATATCAGACATATCAAACATGCCTACCCCCACTAGCTTGTTCATCCTTCTTAGGGAAATATGTCCTAATCGAGCATGCCATAATTGTGCCGAATTTAGAGTGTCTTGTTTTCGTTTGTTGTTGTTATTGCTTGGACATTGTTTAGTGTAATATCTTTCAATTTTAAGTTATAGAGATCATTTTGCAAGTTCTACAGTACCAATTAAACATTCATTCTTGTAAATATTGCAAACAACTTTATTAAATAAACAAGAATATCCATCTTTATCAAGCATAGAAATGGAAACAATGTTTTTCACCAAATCATATACAAACAAAACATCTCTTAAAATCAACTTAAAATTATTTTTCAATAATAAGCAAACATCTCCTACGGTCTTGGCAGCAACTCTTGCTCCATTTCCCATCCTCAATAAGGTCTCACCTTACCTAATTCTTCTACTTCTTCCCATGACCTACAAATCATTACATAGATGTGAGCCACAGCCGGTATCCAATACCCAATAAGTAGAGTTAATTGAAATGTTTACTTTATAGAACATACCATTTCCAGAACCTTTCCGGGCAAGATATTCTCTGCAGCTACGCCTCCAATGTCCAAGTTTCTTGCAGTGATGACAGATATCAACAGTCTTGTCATCCTTGACTAGTGGGGCTGCCACAAAGGGATTCGGAGCTTGCCTCTTCAAGGGCACATTCTTTTTGGGACGTTGGAAAGAACGCTTCTTTCCCTTCCCATGTGGACCAGTCTTCGTACCAGATGAAGAACCTACATAATGAACTGAATTCTCTTTCTTGATGGTAGACTCAAAGGTAACAAGCATATTCACCAACTCCTCAATGGTAGGCTCCAGCTTGTTCATGTTGAAATTCACAACAAAAGGATTAAATGAGCTAGGCAGCGACAAAAGCAACACGTCAGTGGTCAACTCCGAAGGCAACGTAAGATCCATGCCAACGAGCTTGTCCACAAGCCCAATCATCTTCAGGCCATGCTCATGGACCGAGGCTCCATATCTCATGCATAAAGTGATCAGCTCCTTGACGGTAGCATGCCTAAGAGGTCGATTCTACTCACCAAAGAGCTCCTTGAGATGCAAATGAATTTCAGGAGCACTCTTTGCATCCTAAAAACGCCTCTGCAGCTCATCATTCATAGAATCAGGCATATAACACTTTGCTCGCAAGTCATGGTCACACCAATCCCTGTAAGTCTGCAATTCCTAAGGTGTGCAGCTAGTCGAAGCTTCAACAGAGGGCGACTCAGTCAGTGTATATGCTATCCTTTCCTAATTCAAGACGATTTTTAGGTTTCTTAGCCAATTGAGGTAATTAGGTCTAGTTAAAACGTGTTTGTCGAGTATTGCAGATAACGGATTGCGAATCGGAGACATTGTCAAAATTTTTATTGAAAAGTAAAAATAGATAAATGTTAATGACTATTTTAAAATATTTAGTAAGATATAAAGTATGGACTTTTACTTCATAAATTTTCGCTCCCACTATTTTGACATTTTTCACTACCATCTAGTGAAAACGGGAAACTTCTTTCCTCGGTAGGTACGTAAGGTCCAATTAGCAAATTATGATCCCGAATAATATCAGCCAATCATAATTTCTAAAAGGTAGTTTCCTATTGCATCTCCATGCAACCCTTTACGTAAAATTTTGTCTCACATTTGATTAGGACCCAATAATATGACGTTGTTCATCTTTACATGTCAAGCCTTACCCATCGATATTGAACCTTAATGTTCGGTCGCCATGAGTTCTCTCAATAATATGAGCCGAAATCATGGGAGTTCCACGTAGTTCACATCGCCATTTCAATGGATGTCACAACTTTCCGGTGTCCAGGGCTCCCCCAATAATATGAGCCGAGCCCCGAGCATGGGTAGCGTTCATCATGCACCCATTGTCGATGGAAGACACGAAAATTTTAAACATCTTTATAATTCCCTTTTCGGGCTTGATATTAATTTTGAATCTTATTCAAAATGAGGGTTTTTAATTTTGAAAGATCTCATCATTAATTTTGTTTAAAAGCTCGCCGTGTTTGATCGTATATTTGCCGGATTCATGCAACTTTGTTATTATCATAATAATAACGCACATACTTATTATTTGTAATATATCATGCATTTATTAAAGGAATGATGTCGTCACATCCATCTGTCATATTTTATAGTCATACTGTGTTGTTATGACTAGTAATATCTTAATGGATTTGAACATCGTGATTGGAGAAAAGGTTTTCTCATAGTCAATATCTTACCTTTGAGTATATCATTTTGCTACGAATCTTGCCTTGAAGATCATTACCTTCACATACTCACCAAGCTTCCTTTTCTAAATCCATTTTTGTAATGCCCTAGATGGTCATATTTAAAATGCAAAGATGAAATGTTGCTTGAAGGGAGACCGCCCCCGCGCCTAGAGAAGCACCGCACCCACGGTGCATGGACAGAAAGATGGCCATTTTTACCGTAGGGTCACCGCACCCGCGGTCCAGAGAGAGTGCACCCGCGGTGTATGGACAGTAGGGTATGAAAGTTGCTACTGGAGATTGAGCGCACCCGCGGTTCTACTACAGTAGAGGCAGCGCACCCGCGGTGCAAGACAGAGCGCACCCGCGGTCGCTGTTTCTGAAATTTTGGATGATGATCAGTACGCCTAGCACACCCGCGGTGTGAGAAATACCGCACCCGCGGTGAAACGTGCAGTAAGCACATTCAGCCATGTGCCTTACATGCAATGTGATATATATATATATATATATATATATATATATATATATATATATATATATATATATGAAATCCTCATTCTTCCTTAAGCAAGAAACGAGAATTCCCTCAGAAATCTTCCAAGTTTGATGTGGTGCTAGATTTGAGATTTTATATCAACCAGTTATCAGAATTTAAATCCGAGCACAGTTCTACGATCCTCTCGGCAACAGCTACAACTGGACGTACGTTTTATTACGTTTTGAGATGACTTGAAAATATGATGTTAATGGAATTGAAGATGATTCATATATGTTGTTCTCGAGACAGTAGACATCGTATAATCAAAATCGGACTGAAGAACAAATACAGTATGGAATTATTATGATTTTCGAAAGATATTGGTTGGAATTTGATATCAGATTCGTATCGTTATTGACTATGAATTGAGAATTGATTAGTATTATGTGTTCAAGGATATACTAATCAGTATATATTTGAAGTCAGATTAACGAATAGATTGGTTATGCAATTGTTATGATTTTCGAAAGATATTGATTGAGATTTGAAATCAGAGTAGTGTTGTTACTGATTTTGAATATACCGATATTGAAAATATGAGTTGTACTCGTATTGATTATGAATTCTGGTACTATATTTGTGATGTTGGGATTGACGGTATTATCAAGATTTCATTGTTATGCCGTTGAAACATCAGTTGATTTACATTGATCAGATTCAGTAATGATCTCGAGTGTATCGTGATATCGTTTATATGAATTAGATTGTACCTTGTTCAGATATGGATCAGATTATATACCGATTTGAGTATTGATCAGAACAAGTTCTGAACTGAGTTATATACTGATACTGTATTTATATGATTGTCATTATCAGATGTGGATATGGACAGATTGGAATACAAGACTTCGTCTTCATCAGACCGAGAAGAGAAAGGTATAAATGGATGTCAATTGGGAGATCGACTTGAGTTAGATTTAACTCGAGTTTCCCTAAACCACATACTTGTATGGTATTGTTTTTATACATTTGTCTCTTAATGAGTATGTTTATTCTATTGAATTAGAAGTAGAAAGCAGAGAGCTATTAAGTAAGAGTCACTGACAGAGGGGTTAGATTTTGACAGACTTGTCACTAACCCATTGCACATTGTCAGAATAGGCTTAGTCTTGGTAGATACGCCAAGGCACTGGACGTTTGATATATCGTTATGCTTCAGATACAGATAGCATTCTATTCGATATAGATTAGACCAAAGTCCAGAAATAAGAACGTACCGTCACTGCGACTGGCAGTAGTAGGTGGGAGACTTGTTACGTTCTTATTCACCGGGATCCCTAGATTAGAATGAGAGATGAGTCGAGTTTTAGATATTGAGACTAGAATTTGATTTACAGATTCGTATTGATTTATGTTTCGTAGATTACGATTCATGTTTTATTTACGGACTAGTATGGATACATGTTGCCTGATTATGCTACATGTGATAAGATATAATTCATGCTTTTATGTTAATTCAGTTAACAGCATGTATACATTATTTATACTGGGATTTATTCTCACGGAGTATCCGGCTGTTGTCTTGTTTTGTATGTGTGCATGACAATAGGTGGGACAGGATCGGGGTCAAGAAGATGATGAGAGAAGACGAGTTTAGGGTGGTGATTCCGGACTTATTGTAGACTTGGTTTAATACTTGAAATTTAGTAGTTGAACCTTAGACTAGTTTGAATAATTGTTGTACATTATTGTACTTATATACTGAGATATATATTAGTTACATTCCATTACGCTCCGCACTTGCATTTTAAAGAAAAAAAATTTTAGACCCTGTTTATCTTAATTGATAATTAAATCCCAAAGATGTTTAAGATGATGATTAGCGTCCGGGTCCCCACAATTTTTATCCTGTAGGAACGTTCCCTCAGGTGGATTTACTAAGACCATGCTTGGTTTGAATATATGGAGTCCATCTCGGACTACATGTCTCCAAGCCATTCTGATGAATCATAATATGATAATGATTCTTTGAAGTTTTTTGAATTACATCCAGGAATGGGCTCATCTTGGCCCTCTTCAAGAAGCAGAATCATCCTCTTATGTGGCATTGAGACCCTTTTAGATCTCTTAGGAGCTTGAATCTCTTCAACGGACTATTTGGGTGTGGGCTCTATTGTTTCAGGAGTAGGTGTTGCTCGTATCTCCTCGAGTTCTATCATACCAAATTTTTCATCAAATAGAAACTCCTTCTCCAATAAGATGACATTCTTTGAAATAAATACTCTTGTTTCACGGGGATCATAAAAAATTATCCAATAGAATTCTTCGTATATCTAAAAAATTAGCTCAAATTGGATCTACCATCCATTTGAATTCTTTGTATATCCACTACTTTTGTATTAATATCTTTCAACAACATTGCAGCAGTCTCAAGTGCAAATCCACAAAATAATTGTGGCAATTCAGTGAATCACATCATAGATCGAATTATATCCATCAATGTTCGATTACAACATTATGACACAACATTCAACTCTGTTGTGATATGTGGGGCCGACTATGAGGATCTCATTCTCTTTAAGGTAGTTTTGAAATTCAATATTTAATTATTCTCCATCTCAATCAAATCGAAGTGTTTTAATGTTTTACCTTGTTGTTTCTATATTAAATTTTGAATTCTTTGAACTTTTCAATGGCTTCAGAATTGTATTTCATTAAAAACATATACCAATATATCGAGAAGTCATCAATATAGGTAATGAACTAGAATTGATAATATAATGTGCACTTAGCGGGTCACACATATCTATGTGGATCAAATCCAATAGATCATGTGCACGCTCTACTTTCCCTAGGAAAGAGGCTTTGATCATATTTCCTTACAGATAGGACTCACATGTTTCAAGAGACCTTATACCTGAAGAATCAATCATACCCTCTACCATTAAATTATGCAATTTTTTATAGATGTCATTTTTGCGTATTTTTATTGTGTCATTTCATCATATTCATGCATGTGTCGTAAGATTTCGTGTAAATTTAGTTAGTTTATTACATGTTACGAATAAACATTGTTTTTCATGTGTTTGTGTTGATCTGCAGATGATATGGGCAAGAAAGATGGATTAATTCGAGAAAGGAATGCACGTGACAAGAAATGGGTAAGAAAGCCGAGATAGATGTTCTAGGGCAGATATTTTCGCCCACCCTAACTCCAAGACAAAAAACTTGCGACACAGGCACGCTGAGCTAGAGATTTTTGGGTCCCACCACGTCTGAGAATTTTTTTCGTGTGACTCCATCTGTCCCAGCGCACCTATGAAGGAAGAAATTCCCATCTATTTCTTTGCATTTTCTGGATGTTTCCTACTTGATAAAACCCTAGCACACATTTTTATGAAAAAAGGATCATTTTTATGAGAAGGGGATCAGTCGCACGCAGGGAGAAAACACACGGAGTCGAGAAAACTTGAAGAATCCGGCATTTTTGAGCAGCGTGTCTTCCATTCTTCGACTAAACAAGTATTTTTAGTTTAATAACATTTATTTAATTATTTTATTGCATATTTCAGCATGAATTCTAGTAGATAAACTCTTTTTGTTGGGATTTACGGGATTCTACCCCGAACAGATATTTGAATTAATTAATTACTCTACTTTTGCTTCATTCTTGATTATATTATAGTTTTTCTTTGAATTATTAAAGTCTAGCTAACTTTGATAATATTTTATATTGTGAGTGAGTGAGTTTGAGAGAATAATTTGTAATAGGAACGATTAATATAATCCGTGGATTTACAATTTATATAGACATATGAAATTGAATATATATTGATAGTCATAGTCCAATTGGTCGAAAGCTAAGGGATTTCGTTACTCTAATTCTAGAAGTTAACAAATCAATTCAACATATTGTTTGCTAAATAATAGACAACTGACAATAATATTCATGTAATATAGTCTTGGTGGATCGATATCTGAATGGTTTAGAATATGGTCCAGTTTGGGGTAAACACACTAGATGATCCCAACACTCACATAGAATATTTTCTTGAAATTTGCAATACTTTTAAAATCAATGGAGTTTCTGATGATGCTATACATTTACGCTTATTCTCTTTTTCACTCAGAGATAAAGCTAAGGATTGATTGAATTGTTTGCTTGTAGGTTCAATCACGACCTCCAAAGACATGGCCATGGCATTCCTTGTTAAATACTAACCTCCATCGAAGACTATGAAGTTGCGAGCTGAAATAATTACTTTTGACAAGTTTGAGCATGAGTCACTCTATGAGGCATGAGAGAGCTACAAAGATTTACTGCGAAGATGCCCACATCAACAGTTGCCTCTTGGGTTAGTAGTAAAAACTTTTTATTATGGCATGATAACTTCTAATCACACTATGATAGATGTTGTTGCATGTGAAAATCTGCTGAGAAAGACTACGGAAGAGAGATACGAGCTGCTGAAGGAAATGGCTGCTAGCAGTTATCATCCTCAATCTGAGAGAAACAATAAGAAGAGTAGTGCACCATGTAACTGATTTTCTGCTGTTACTGCACAACTAGAGACATTGAACAGAAATATTGTAACGCATGAAAACCTTAAGACACTAACCACATGCATGCATGAAAATTAATTAGAAGTTTATTCAAATAAGTCTTTTAAAGGTATGTTTAAATATCGATATGATTGAATGAATATTTATCCAAATGTTATGAATGTCAACTTTCTGCAATCAAATATGCAATGTGCGGCAAATGCGAGAGAACCAGGGACGATTTTAATAAGGTTTCTATTTTTAGAAGTTTACGAAATAGGAACTCTAGATTTAGCAATCCAAATTAGGAAAGTGGCAAATTTATTTTTAGTAAGGAACAAATTTAATCGGTAACGAACTTTTGCTAGAAAATGAGAAGTTTCGGGTTTACAATACTAGAAACGATTAGCACCAAATATTTTTAAATATTGTTTGGACTTCAAATAGATTAATTATGGATTTAGTTAATTCCTTAATGGGTCTGGATTAACAGGGATTTAGTTAAAATAATTACGGCCTTTAATCTAACCAAAGTCCATTTAGCAACCTAATGATTTAGTTAAATAACCCAATCCACCCTACACCCATATCACACGTGAGACATCTACTCATTTTAAAATTCTACCGAACAAATTTTTTTTTAAATGCAATGGTCGAAACCATGCCTACATAAATACATAAAATTCAAAACATGAATTTTGTAAAATCAACCCACCGCTGAATAAAATAACTACAGTTAAAATTTTGAAAAAAAACAACCAACCTAAACAATTACCGTTTAAAAATATAAACGTCAAACATATTAAAATCTGTCAAAATCATCAACAAAATAAAATCATAAATCATTTAAAAAGTTGTTTAAACGTGTTTCCATAAAATCATATTCTTGAGGAAGAATACAAGGTCCTCGGGTTAACGTGCGCCACAAGCTCCGCCCATTCAGTCATCATCACCTCTAGTCTCCTGATCAGAATGTTCACCTGCACCATTCACACCTTGTGAGTCTGAAGACTCAACACACTTGTAACGTTATAACAAATACATATACATAACATGAAACTGTGGAAAAATACTGTAATCAACATACATCTCATAATCTTAAAAGCATAACGTAAAAAGAATGCGTGTCAAAACAGCTCATCGTATCATCATATACGTATATATTTTCTTTAGAATTCAATTGATTAGTTGTGACTTTCTTATCAGCTCTATTTGATGGATCCATCTACGTATAATCGTGGTACTCGGTGGCTGTCGGATATCAGCGACAATATTACCCATCCACTTAACCTAGGCCTCATCATCATCATATACATATATCGTCAGTCACAACCGACTCACATCCTTCAAAAACATCGTCATTTTTATCACTTATCTAAATCATGCATATACGTAATTTTTCTTAAAATCTAGAATGCAACACCTTTTCCATAATTTCATAAAAATCATATACATAATACATAACATTTAAAAGCATGATAAATTTATTCTCAGGGTGTTGCCAGGACTAAAATATTGACTCGGGTGCAAAATGGGCGTTTTGCCCCTGGAAACCCAAAATGACTGTTTTGCCTCTGCAAACCCAAAATGACCATTTTACCCCTTGACCTATAATTTTCGACCCGAAGCTTACCAAACTCCTCAAAATATCTCCTGTAAACTCGTG
This sequence comes from Primulina tabacum, assembly GCF_025594145.1. Classification (NCBI taxonomy): domain Eukaryota; kingdom Viridiplantae; phylum Streptophyta; class Magnoliopsida; order Lamiales; family Gesneriaceae; genus Primulina; species Primulina tabacum. The sequence continues at coordinate 12,997,654 of NC_134555.1, read as the reverse complement.
CTCCTTTCAAAATTTAAACGATTAGTTTTAAAACTTGGACTCGGGTCCCGGTTTTAACTTGAATCAACCCAAAATTAACCAAATTTCTCCCAACTTTTTACCACACCTTACAAATGTCTTAACATCCCTTAAACCATCTAGACCTGTCCACTAAAGCCTTTGAACAGCCCCTACAAGCTGCTGGAAAAATAGGCACTTGTACTCCTCAAACCCTAGTCGCACCAACAAGCTAAATGCTCAACCCTGCACCTGATCGGCTTGGACCAGCCTCGGACTAGACCAGCCCCGACTCCAACCAGACCTCTTAGAACCCTAACCAGACTCTCCTAGACCATCCTAACCCTGGCCAACAAGCCCATGCACAGCCATGTTCTTGCCCTCTCTAGATCGAGCCCTATATCTACCCAAACGCGACCAACACGACGGCCAACCTTGCTGCACCATACCATACATGCCTTACCCCATCTAGGGCCTTTACATGAGCCTTCTAAACCCTCTGTACACAGCCCATAAGCCTCAAGTACAGCCCCTCGATCGCCGAAGCCATACGCACCCTAAAACAGCAAACAACCCCAAACCATGAAGAATTCGTTCGGCCTCTTTGTGATGCCATACCAGAACTGTTAGAACCACTCTTAGGATAGATATACAATAATGGATCATGCCCCTTAAAGGCTGGAACCTGGCAGCCCCTTTAAACATTAAAGAACACATGCACTACCTCAAGAAAATCAATTTTTCTCATGCAAAACCCATAAAAATGTTAATAAACCAATAAATGACATATTTTTCATGAAAGATCATTCAAAATATTTAACATGATGTGAATGATGAGAAAAGAAAGGTATTAGGCATGCCTTTGCGTTGAAACACACGAAAAACCGCTCAAACGAGACGTATAATGTGCACCGGAGAAGCTGAGAAGCATTTTTCTTGAAAGCCTTGGAGAAACTTTGAGGTGGCTGCTTGTTTTTCTTTCGAAAAGCTTCTGAATGAGAGGGAGGGGTGGCCACCTTGAGTGCATTAGGTTTAGGGTTTAGTTTATTAGGTTGAAGTCATAAAATAATATACTAATGGGCCCTTAATTAAATTTTAAAATGATTAAATGGTTTTTAAGCTCATTAAGCATTAAAACAAACCCATCAAGCCCAATAACATTCTCGAAAAATATTTCATTGAGTTATATTTTAGAAAATATTGCCTGAACCCTCGAAAAGTCCTCGTAATCGATAAAATTTACGTACCGGTTTGAAATACGGCCATGTGAGTAAAAATACCAACCAAGTCCCATTTTTGAAATTCTCCCTTAAATACACCTTATATTAAATAATTAAAATTAATTATTCAATAAAAAAAATTTCCTAGATATCCCCGGTCTTCGTTGCTCATTCGAGCGCGAAATGCAACTTAAAAGCCATTATGCATGAACTTTAATAAACCAAGAATTAAAACACATATTCATGCAATAAACATGCATTTAATGCATTCAAATAATTTAATAAAATACATGAGAAATTCGATAACTAGCATGCATGCGGTTCACGTGGACATCAAAATTTTCGTGATGTTTCAATCTAACCCCCTTAAATTGAATTTTGTCCCCGAAATTCGCTTATCCTCGTTAAAAAAAATTTAGACTTTTAATTATTGTATCCCAATAATCAACGCTTCCGCTGCGCTACTCTGATAAAATAAGTGTTAAGCTGTACTTATGTCTTGTAATGTCCGAGATTTTATTTATCGTAATCGGAGATTAATCTGAAATGATTTATGGATTAATTGATGTGATTACAGACGGAAAGTATTAGACCGAGAAAGACGGGAGAAAACACGGAATATGTGCGAGGACAGAACACCTCGCGCATATGCGCGACAAGGAGCCGCGCATATGCGCGTGGGTGGCAGAAGACCTCGCGCATATGCGGGAGATATGTGCGCGCATATGCGCGAGATGTGCACCAGGTGAGTGCTGGGTCCAGAAGGCTGGGCGCACATGCGCGACCTAAAGACGCGCACATGCACGAAACGTCCAGAGAAGTTGGCGCATATGCGTCGGATAGAGGCGCGCATATGCGCGAGTTGCATTGCACGAGACAGTAGGTCTCACGCATATGCGCGAAGATGGGGCGCGCATATGTGCGAGCTGCCGTGATGTTACGCGCTGAGACTCTGTGTCTCGCGCATATGCGCCGATGCTGGTCGCGCATATGCGCGAGACGTGAAGAACATGCAACAAGCCCCTTGCCTTTCATGCACCGTGTATATATATATATATACAAAGAATAACTTCATCCCTCAGAATTGAAAAAAAGGACCGAGGAAGCTTCAGTGAAATTCTTACGTTTTTTTAGGAATTGGAAGTTTGTGCAAAATCCATTTATCAAAATTTGAATTCGAGTACAGCACCGAGTTCCTAGCGACGACAGCTACAACTGGACGTAAGTTTTGTTACGTTTAGATATGATTTGAAATTATGATATGGTCAGAATCGAATATGAATCATATAGGGTGTTTCTGATATAGTAGACATCGTATAATTGAAGTCAGATCGAAGAACAGACTGTTTATGTAATTTTTATGATTTTCAGAGTTGATTTGATTAAGATTCAATATCAGAGTTGTATTGTTATTCAGATTATGAGTTGTACTGATACTGATGATGAGTTCTGGTAATATATTTGTGATGTTGAGATTGACGGGGATATCGAGACTGTATTGTTATGCCGTCAAAACATCAGTAGATTGATATTGATCAGATTTTGTATTGATTGAGATTGTATCGTACTTTGTTGACATTGATCAGATTATGTCTGGATTTGAGTATTGATCAGAACAGGTCTTAAATTGAGTTGTACATTGATATTGTGCATATTTGATATTGTCATTGCCAGATTGGGTATGGACCGATTGGAATGCGAGACTTCGTTTTCGTCAGACCGAGAAGACAAAGGTATAAATCAATGTGAATCGGGAGATCGACTTAAGTCAAATTGGACTTGAGTTTCCCTAAATCACATACTTGTATGTTATTGCTTTTCATACCTTTGTATTATTTGAATGAATATGCTTTGGTTATTGATTTATAGAACAGCATAGTATAGCAAATAGTTATTGAGTGAGAGTCACTCACAGAAGGGCCAGATTAGGACAGAGTTGTTAATGGCCCCTTGCACATTGTAAGAGTTGGCAGACCCGCCTTGTCTTTGGCAGAACCGCCGAGTCACTGGACTTTTGGATATATATTGATAGACTGAGGAAAAGACCAACTCCTATTGCAGATCTTCAATATGGACAACCAAAGTCTTGGACTAAGAACGTACCACCATCTAGCTGGGGTAAAGTAGGTGGGAGAACGTTGAGTTCTTATTCAGATCAGGATCCCTAGATTAGAAATGAGTCGAGTCTGAGTCTGAGAGTCACAGAGTGTGATTCCTTATTTGATATTGAATTATGTTACAGATTGCGGTACATATTTAAAGTATAATTGATAGTTGATATCAATTCATGTTTCTGATTTAGATACATGTTAGGTATATCTGATTTATGCTTTTATATTGTTTATATGATTGCATGTATACTTGATTTGTACTGGGAATGTAATTCTCACCGGAGTTATCCGGCTGTTGTCTTGTTTGTATGTGTGCATGACAACAGGTGGGACAGGATCAGGGTCAAGAAGAGAACGAGGCAGGACTAGTTAGCGTGGAGATATGTAGTTGAACCTAGTTGAATTATCGTAGACAATACAAGATTTGTATGTTTATGCTTAATATGTAATTAAAATTTATTTACATTACGTTTCCGCATTGTATTTTAAAAAAAAATTAGACCCTGTGTATTATAATCGATTGAATAATTCCTAAGAATGATTAAAATTGGAATTAGCGTCCGGGTCCCCACAACAGGTGGTATCAGAGCATTAGGTCCTAGAACAGTAGGTTTCTTAGACTGAGATAGAGGAGAATGAGCGGGGTAGATTGAGTTTTCTTTCCTTACTTGTGATTGCCAGCATGTGTTACTGCTTTATATAATACATGTTTACTTGTCTATTTGATTTGATTGTAACGTGTATTATTAAGAATGAATCAGAACTTATTCTTGATCAGCAGTAAGATGATCAGAGGAGGACTGAAATAGGTTTGTTGTATTTGGTTACTAATGCTTTTGGTAATAAGATATACCTCCTCGAAGAATTCCAGAAAGAGGTAGTACTGCGGTGGATCAGATAAATGAGTTGGAAATTCCGATGGAAATACAGTTGAAACAGTTTCAGTCATTTCAACCGCCGATTCTGAAGGGTACTGAGACGTCTGATGATTGTGAGAATTGGTTAGATGATATAGAGATATGTTTGATTCACTTGATTACCCAGATGAACGGAGAGTTAAACTGGTGCCCAACCAGTTACGGGACATCGCAAGGAGCTGGTGGCTGGTAACCAAAGAAGTATTAGAACAGCGTGGTACGGTGATCACGTGGAAGATGTTCAGAGCTGAATTTTATCAAAGATTTTTCCCAGGATCGTACCGAGAGGACAAAAGAGCAGAGTTTGAGAATTTGAAACAGGGCCAACTGAATATTGAAGAATATGTTGTTAAATTCTCTACTTTACTGCGTTTTGTTCCTCAAGTAGTTGGGAATGATGAAGCTGTAGCGGATCAATTCATCAACGGATTGAATCCTGAGATATTCGCCTTGGTGAAGATAGAGCAACCCCATCATTTTGCTGATGCTTTGAATAAAGCAAAGAGAGCTGAGGCATGTTTGATTCGACAACGAGGAAAGTTCGATGTAATTCGATCCCAGATACAGCAATCCCCTCTCAGATTTGATAGTGGCAGTACGAGTGGGAAGCAAGATTTGCTGAAAGCTCGAAAGAAACAGTTTAAGAAATTGGGGAGTGGACCGAGCGGTTCATCTAGCTCCAGTGGTTCTAGCCCGAGTTATAATGGAGTTTATTGCAGAACCTGTTGAGGGAGACATCCCACAGAGCAATGCCAAGGAGTATTTGGTAGTTGCCGTATCTGCAGACAGCAGGGACACTTTGCTAGAGTTTGTCCACAGAGAGGTTTCCGAAGATTTCAGAGAGCAGAATCATCTGGTGGGAGTGACCGAGGAACAGACCCAGGAGGCACTTGATGATATAGTGACAGGTAACTGTTCTTTTATGATTTTGTTCCATATGTATTGGGAGATTCTCGTACATCTTATACATGATTCTGTATGAATTGCATTGACATATGCTTTATCGGTTGGGTCTGTATATACTGTAGTATTGATTTCTTTATCTTTTGGGGGAAAGATTGATATCAGTGAATTATGTAAATATCGTATACTGCAGTAAGATGAGAATGAAATCGAGATAGAATGTGTGGTACTTGTGTTGTCTGATTTTGACCGCATTATTGATATTAATATGCGGACCAAGTACAGAACTATTGTAGACTCCTTTCCGGAGATGGTAAGATTCAGACCAGATATGGCTGATGAGTGGAAATTCTACGGTGAGGGTTCTAGATCCAGAATTCCTTTGATATCCGTATTGTCTGTGACTCGATGGTTACATAAAGGAACAGATGAAATCCTTATATATCCAGTAGATGTACTGAAATCGAGCCTAGCATTGACAGATTTGTCCAATGATATATGAGATGCTGAAGTTTTTTCAGATGAGATTCCGAATTTGCCTTATGTCGGGGAGATTGATTATAGCCTTGACTCGATAGCAAGTATTGTTTCAATTCTAGAACTCCATACAGAATGACACTGATTGAACTGAAAGAATTGGAAAAAAAAAAAACCAGTAGAAGAGTGCTGACCGAGAGTTACATCGGATTGAGTGTTTCTCTTTGAAATACTTCAGTTCTGTATATAGGTTGATGAACCTTATATCCAGAAGTATTCTGATGATTTTATGCTCGTTGTATCTATGATATCGTGATATATTCGCAGCGTATGACTGATTGAATCGAACAATTGAAAATTGTATTGAATTATCGAAAAACTGAAATTGTTGTATACAGAAATTGTTCAGATATGAATCTTGATTGAAACAGATTGTAATTGTGATATGTGATATCCGAAGACATTATATCGATTGATCTTAACACAATTGAGGCCGTGATTATTAACTGAGAACGATATCGGTGTCAGAAATGTCAGAAATGTCAGAAATCCATATTTGCACGAGTTTAGCAAGCTATTATATATGATTGTATATTGAAGCTATTTGAGCCTCAGACATTATATCTGAAGATGATATAGCAGTTGATCTGGGCAACGTGAAAATGTGATCGGTTAGTCAGAATCGACAATATTGCCAGAAATTGCAGTTTTATGAGTTTACTAGATCAGTATCGATGAGTGATATTCCGAATCTGATCCGATATTGTTGTTATTCTGAATCCGTGTTTGATACAGGTTGGTGTATACCATTGAGATTATATACAGTTCAAACCGAATTAGAGCTGATTTCGAGAATTAAAGCAGTTCAGAAATTGGAGCTGAATGTTCAGAACTTGATTTTGATAATCAGAACAGAGCATCGATCAGAGTAATCGGTATGTGACAATATAACGTATAAGAATACTCATCTTGTTGTGCCGAATATTTCAGATTTACACAACAGAATTCGATATCGATAGTCAGAACAGGGTGTCGATCAGAATACCAGGTAAGTAATACTGTACTGTATGTTAATAATTGACTTGTTTGTGCCAGATATTTCGAATCTGAAATGACAGATATTGTCAGAAGTGAACAATAATTGATTCAGTATGCATTCTGATAGCAGAAAATGATTTGATAGAAACAGATGAGATTAAATATGGCAGAATTGTACTGAAATGTCTAAATTACTGACAGATAAAAAAAGGAAAGATAGAAACCAGCAGATTTATTACAGATTTGTTTAATTCTGAATAGAAATGGGAGTACATTTCTATGAATTTCTTAATGAAAGTACCAAAATATTTTCAAGATTATGATGTGATATGATTGTGATTGACAGATTGTTCAATCTGCATATGTTAGTTTGTACCAGATGACGTACAAACATGACCAGATGACAAAGATCGATGTTAGAAAAATTGTCGGATTGCACAGAATGCCAAAATAGATTATATCAGATTGTGATTTTTGATTGATTTTGTACTTGTAGCAGAATATACCTTGAGCTCTTTCACATATTATCCCCAGACTGACAGATAGCCAGAGCGGACTATCCAGATATGGGAGGATACTTGTGGAACTGTAGTGCTGGATTTTAGTACTAGATGACACGATGTATTGTCACTTTGTGAATGATCGTATGATAATAGCTATCAGATGAGCATTGAGATAGCTGCAAACGAGGCATTGTACAGTGAGAACTGCAGATTTCCTTTGTATAAGGATAATATCTCGGAGATACCTAAGATAGGATCTGATACGGTCAGAGATATGGCAAGAAAAATGTATCTGATTCAGAAGAGAATGAAAACAGCTCAGAATAAATAGACTGAATATGCCAACGTCAGACGATGACTGTTGGTATTTGAGGCCGAAGAATTGAATATATCCTTGACTGGGATAAACAGATTCGATAACAGCTGAGGGTGTTGATTTGTTATGAGCTGTTGATTGATATATATGGATTTTGTATAGCCAGTATTGTGAGATTGATTCTGTCAGAGTTATTTTGAGTGGTATTATGATATTATACTTCTTGAATTAATATTCCAGTTTGGAATCAGAGATCCGTAAAAGAGAGATATTTCACAATGAAGATTATTCTGTTGTTAAAAACACTGTAAGATTTTCAGAATATCAAAGAGACTACCTGAAAGACAGAATCGGATATGAGATTGATTTCAGAATGTATTCATTGAGATGAGTTTTATGATTAAACTCTGTTATACATTTATTCTGAGATATCTGAATTAATTGCCTATGATTTCGTGGACGAAATCAGATCTTAGGGGGTGAAAAATGTAATGCCCGAGATTTTATTTATCGTAATCGGAGATTAATCTGAAAGGATTTAAGAATTAATTGATCTGATTATAGACGGAAAGTATTAGACCGGGAAAGACGGGAGAAAACACGGAATATGTGCGAGGATAGAACACCTCGCGCATATGCGCGACAAGGAGCCGCGCATATGCGCGTGGGTGGCAGAATACCTCGCGCATATGCGCGAGATATGTGCGCGCATATGCGCGAGATATGCACCAGGTGAGTGCTGAGTCCAAAAGGCTGGGCGCACATGCGCAACCTAAAGACGCGCACATGCACGAAACGTCCAGATAAGTTGGCGCATATGCGCCGGATAGAGGCGCGCATATGCGCGAGTTGCATTGCACGAGAGAGTAGGTCTCGCGCATATGCGCGAAGATGGGGCGCGCATATGCGCGAGCTGCCGTGATGTTACGCGCCGAGACTTTGTGTCTCGCGCATATGCGACGGCTGGTCGCGCATATGCGCGAGACGTGCAGAACATGCAACAAGCCACTTGCCTTTCATGCACCGTCTATATATATATATATATATATATACAAAGAATAACTTCATCCCTCAGAATTGAAGAAAAGGACCGAGGAAGCTTTAGTGAAATTCTTACGCTTTTTTTTAGGAATTGGAAGTTTGTGCAAAATCCGTTTATCAAAATTTGAATTCGAGTACAGCACCGAGTTCCTAGCGACGACAGCTACAACTGGACGTAATTTTTGTTACGTTTAGATATGATTTGAAATTATGATATGGTCAGAATCGAATATGAATCATATATGGTGTTTCTAATATAGTTGACATCGTATAATTGAAGTCAGATCGAAGAACAGACTGTTTATGTAATTGCTATGATTTTCAGAGTTGATTTGATTAAGATTCAATATCAGAGTTGTATTGTTATTTAGATTATGAGTTGTACTGATACTGATGATGAGTTCTGGTAATATATTTGTGATGTTGAGATTGACGGGGATATTGAGACTGTATTGTTATGCTGTCGAAACATCAGTAGATTGATATTGATCAGATTTTGTATTTATTGAGATTGTATCGTACTTTGTTGACATTGATCAGATTATGTCTGGATTTGAGTATTGATCAGAACAGGTCTTAAATTGAGTTTTACATTGATATTGTGCATATTTGATATTGTCATTGCCAGATTGGGTTTGGACCGATTGGAATGCGAGACTTCGTCTTCGTCAGACCGAGAAGACAAAGGTATAAATCAATGTGAATCGGGAGATCGACTTAAGTCAAATTGTACTTGAGTTTCCCTAAATCACATACTTGTATGTTATTGCTTTTCATACCTTTGTATTATTTGAATGAATATGCTTTGGTTATTGATTTATAGAACAGCATAGTATAGCAGATAGCTATTGAGTGAGAGTCACTCACAGAAGGGCCAGATTAGGACAGAGTTGTTAATGGCCCATTGCACATTGTCAGAGTTGGCAGACCCGCCTAGTCTTTGGCAGAACCGCCATGGCAGAACCGCCGTGTAGAACCCGTAAATTGGACTGCGTATAAGCCATGCATAATTCTAGTATTTAAAATTAAAATGATTTTTTTATCGTATGAGTATTTAAATTATTTTCTTTAAATTTATTTATTTTACGCAGTAGTGTAATTGTTATCTTTTCAGTTAAATAAGTGAGGCCGGACCGGAGATGGAGTATTAAGATAAGTTAATAAAGACTTATTTAAGAAGTGGTAATTTAGCATGTTAGTAAATATATTTTAAAAAGTTGGCATGCATGCAAGTTATTAAACTTCTTTGGTATTTTATTTAATTGTTTTTAAAGCATTAAATGAATGTTTATTTCATTAATTATGTGCTTAATTATTTTATGCATTTTATGCATAATTCATGCATGATAGGATTTAATTAATGAAATTTTAAAAGCTCACGCATTAGAGTTTTAGGTGCATTTCACGTTCGGACTAGGATCGGAGATCGGAGAATTTTCAGAAAAATTATTTTATTACATGATTTATTTTTATAAATTAAGGTAAAGTATTTTTAAGTGTATTTTACAAAAATGGGAATTTTTGGGTGTTTTTACCCGTAAAATTTTATTTTTAATCGGTACGCAAATTTTATCGAATCGGAGGACTTTTTAATGGTTCGGCTATTATTTTCAAAATCTTTCCAACTTGAAATATTTTTCGAGAGTGGGTTTGGGCTTAATGGGCCTATGTTTGAGTTTATAGGACTTAATCATCTTTTTAATCTTTAAATTAAACAATTTAGGCCCATAAACTAATTTGTTATCTACTTAATTAACCCTTAAATACCATTTACCCTAAACCTAATTACCCCAAGTAACCGACACTCCCCTCAGCAGCAGACACACCCTCGTTTTCATCATTAAAGCTTGAGGCCCCATCGGTTTCCTCTACACCCTTGAAAGAAACTTCCGGCTCGTGTGTGTGTCCTTCAATAAAGATCATCACCAGGCACGCTTGTAACATCCTTTGTGCATCACACATGCTTATATTACTGATTTATGTGCATACATCCCAGGAAACTTTCGATCCAAGCATAAACAAGAATAGGTTTCGATTTTTGCATGTATTTTGCACCCTACGTTTTACACTCACGTTTTTGGTTTTCTGCTGCAAGGGCCTGCCATATTTGGTTGGAAAGGGGCTGTCTAGATGGTGAGACGATAGGGTTTGAGTGGAGGTGTGTAGATCGATCGAGTGGGAGAAGGAAGGGGCTTCGATCTAAGCTCACGGGTTACACCAGCTGTGCGAGAGCCTCCTCCAGCCCTGGACCAGATCGTGATGGGTCTGAGATGGGGTCTGGTGCGGATTGAAGCGGGCTGGAGGGACGGAGAGCTCGATCGGTCCAAGTAGAGGCGCATGGGTCTCGGTAGGGAGCTTGGGGTTGTCCTCGGTTACTAGCTGTTAGCCGCTTGCATGGGGAGGTTGGCTTGGTTCAGGGGTGTTCCTTGGTGTCTGGTTTAGGCCTACAGTAGGTGGGTTCATGGCTGGAACGAAGGATTAGCGTGAGGTGTGAGTTTGTGAGGGAAAGGTGTGGTTGAGGTGTTGAAATAAGAGAGGACCGAGTAGTGTAGCATGTTCTGGACTTTTACCGTGGGTTTAAGGAGACTAATGATAGTGCTTTAGGGCCTATTAAGTGTTTTTATGATATGGTAGAAGTTGTAGAAGATTTGGGTAAATTTTGGACCGAGTCAGATTAAAACCGGAACCCTGAACCGAGTTTTTAAAACTAATTAGATAAGTTATGATACGGGCTCGAGTTTACGTCAAGGAATACTTTCAAAAATGTTTTGGGATATTTTAAGGAGTTTGGTAAGCTTCGGGTCAGTTTTAGAGGTCCAGGGGTTAAACGATAATTTTTGGATTTCTAGGGACAAAATGGTCATTTTGCACCCGGGTTGAGATTTTGGTCCTGGCAGCGTCCTGAGCACAAATTCATGATATTAAATGTTCATGCATCATGTTTACGATTTTTACGCTATTATAATAATTATGGTGCATGCTTGGTTTAAAGGAATTAAGAGAGAAAAAGTGAGAAAGTGAAGAGCACTCCGTCTCCGCCGTGCCGCGTCGTTGTTTCGTTTGTTTTCTGTCAAAACAAACCAAGGCATGTTTATATCTTCTTTCACTCTTCAATCAAGCCATATAGGTATTTTTAAATATCGCAAGTACATGATTTTAATGCAAGAAGATCGAAATTGTTCATATTTAATTATGTTGGTTAATTATATTACGTGCAAAATATTCATTTTTGAGATTTATGCGATATTGCTTGTGGTCACTTTACTGTCATGATTAAATCCGGTCGCCAGTTACCGGTCCGGTCGTCAGTTACCGGTTATGGGAGCATTATTAAATCCGGTTATGGGAGCATTATTAAATCCGGTCGCCAGTTACCAGTCCGGTCGCCAGTTACCGGTCAGTTCAGTTGTTTCACCCAGTATACTGTGGCAGTAGCCTGATCAGACGTACATTATTAAATCTGGTCGCCAGTTACCGGTCCGGTCGCCAGTTATTGGTCAGTTCAGTTCAGTTCAGTGGCCACTTGCGTAGACCATAATCTCAACAGAAAATTTATGACATGCTCTTTTATTACAGGGCTCCAAGGAGCAAACATTTTCACTATGATTTTCAGTTCAGTTATGCACGTATTATAATTGCTCATGACAAGTTATTTTCACATTATGCCTCATGATATGATATTTTTAAACATTAAACTTGATTTATCAGTTTATTTTGTGAATGGGGCACCTTAATTATTTTAAAAAGAAAAATTTTAAATTTTTCCGCAATTTTTCAAACACGAATTTTCGGGGCGTTTCACGCCGAGTCACTGGACTTTTGGATATATATTGATAGACTGAGAAGAAGACCAACTCCTATTGCAGATCTTCAATATGGACAACCAAAGTTTGGGACTAAGAACGTACCACCATCTAGCTGGGTAAAGTAGGTGGGAGAATGTTTCGTTCTTATTCAGATCGGGATCCCTAGATTAGAAATGAGTCGAGTCTGAGTCTGAGAGTCACAGAGTGTGATTCCTTATTTGATATTGAATTATGTTCCAGATTGCGGTACATATTTAAAGTATAATTGATAATTGATATCGATTCATGTTTCTGATTTAGATACATGTTAGGTATATCTGATTTATGCTTTTATATTGTTTATATGATTGCATGTATACTTGATTTATACTGAGAATGTAATTCTCACCGGAGTTATCCGGCTGTTGTCTTGTTTGTATGTGTTCATGACAACAGGTGGGACATGATCAGGGTCAAGAAGAGAACGAGGCAGGACTAGTTAGCGTGGAGATCCGGGCTCAGAATTAAATTAGGTTTCAGCACTGATATGTAGCTGAACCTAGTTGAATTATCGTAGACAATACAAGATTTGTATGTTTATGCTTAATATGTAATTCAAATTGATTTACATTACGTTTCCGCATTGTATTTTAAAAAAAAAATTTAGACCCTGTGTATTATAATCGATTGAATAATTCCTAAGAATGATTAAAATTGGAATTAGCGTCCGGGTCCCCACATGTCTTCTCAATCCTAATTAAATTGCCTACCAAAATTCTCATTTGCGAAAACCCAACTTAAAACAACCTATGACGACTTAGTTCTATTCTACTATGACCTCGAATTTTGACTTATCATACTATAGATGGATGTCAAAACTTATTACACCTTACTTTTCTTACACTATACCGTAATGTTCATCGACCTATTACCTTAGCGTTTATGCAGTTCAACTTAAGAAATCTTTGCACCAAAATTTTCTGATCGACTTCTATCCTCGGTAATACCCTTAAAAGTTAAAACTTATCTCAATCCCATAATAATATTAGCCTAAGATCCTTGAATCGATTCTTTATCTTACGGCACCAAACTTACGTAACTTAACTATTTACAAGTACATCTCAGACATAAAATGGTTGCAAAACTTAAATCTCGAGTAACGTTAATCCATAAAATCCAAATGTACAATATCGATCTTTTACCTATACAATAAAACCCTTCTAGCATCAATTACAGGCTTAAATTATTTTTTTTCCAATTACAATAGAGTTGAGACCTAAGACCCTTGGACTTTCCTTCTTGAAACAACTGTCGCATTCTTACATATCCTTAATGCTTAATTAATACTAGCGTATAAAACTTAATAAGTTATCTCATGGTAGCGTTAGACTAACTCTAATAAATCAATTTCACTTAAAAGATAGAGTTCTAGAATCTCCATATCACGATTTTAGATTTCTTACTCGATAAAAATCTTAATATTCGTCTTTTGGTAACCTATGTTGAACACAACTAATTCTCTTTTGTTTTTATTTTACGCAAAATTTTCAGTATGAACACCTATTTAATAAACTTGAAATTCAAACTTACACTACCCAAGTAGTCTTAGATAACCTATTCCAACATACATATTCACTTATTCTCAAGTTTCTTAATGACTTTCAAAAATTCCTTAAGACATAGGTGTCTAACTCACTTATTACATGCATCTATCGAGTAATCTAACTATCAATCATACCCAATTTTATAGAAAAATCTAACCCTAGAAAATGTATAATTTTAACTCTTCAGGTCATTATTAAAACTTATTGTAGAGCCCAAAAACAGTATACGTAAAACTCATACAATTATTTAAATTGTTAAATTATTTATTTAAGTTTAAAATTATTTTTAATGGTGCGTGACTTACGATTTGCGTTATTTTAAATTATTTATGTTTATTTATGAACGTTAAAATATTTTCTTGAGTTTCATATTTCAGATGAATATTCGATACGGGATCAGGAAAAGAAACTGGAGACGATTTAGACAATTTATGAAAAATGTGGATATTTTATTTCAAGTAAATAAAATTAGTATTTTAAATGATATATGAAGTTTTAAGTATTTTAAAGCACAATTTAATTATTAGGTGATTTTTAAGATTTTAAAGTTTCAAAGTTATCACTTGAGTATTTTATTCTAAAATATGGGATTTTTAGTAAAGTTAATAGTGGGTTAGTATTCTTAATTAGAAATTAATTATTAATTAAACCCTTAATACCCCACTAACCCACTAAGCCACCAACCCATTAACACACACATGTTACACTCACACACACATGCACGTATACACACACACTTGGCATTTGCACACTACACATCTCTTTCACCCTTTCATTTTTTTTTTGGAGAGAATTTGGAGGGTTCTTAGGCTCTTTCTTCAGCAGCCCCATCTCCACCTTTATCCTTCAAAATTTCAGCAACCAGACGTTGATTTTATTAGAAAAATCGTGCCTCAAGTCTCCCGGATCGCTTCCTGCACCACATCGCTTCGTTATTCGTCGTATCGTGATTTTTAAAGATCAAAGACATGTATATTCTTTCGTTTTTGCATCGATCTTGTCAATGTAATTATTTTGATGTATATTGTATTCAAAACATGGGGATGTTATGCAAATGTTTGAGCAAAAATGTTTGAAACGATTTTGGAACAAAATTTTGGATCTCAAAAACCAAGTCTGCTGTCTTTTTGAATACTGTGAATTTTTCGGATCGATTTTATGGAAAAGCTTTCAACATATAAAACGTAGGACTTTTTGATACATTCGATTTGACAGTAAATTCATAATTTTTAGAAAAGAAACAAGTGAGATTTGGCCTTTTAAGTGTGACAGCTCAAGGAAAGATTTTTTTTAGAACGCAGAACATTTGTTTGCTGTCAATTCGAGTGCTGAGACATTTTGGTCGATTTTCTGGAAATTCTTTCACTGTATGAATTGTATTACATCGTGTTATCTTCCATTTGACAGTAAATTCGTAATTGTATGATAGTAATGAGGGAGATGATTTTTATCGTGACATCGCTCAAGCTGTGAAATTTTTGTGCCACAAAATCCGTCACGCTCTGTTATTTCAAATTCTAGGATTTATAGGTTGATTGTCTTGAAATTTTTTAAACATATGATTTGTAGTACTCTTTGTTATCTTTGATTTGACAATAAATTCGTAATTTTCTGATAAGAAATGAGAGAGATATGATTTTTATCGTAAACTCGCTAAAGATGTGAAAATTTGTGCATGTTCTTCACGTTTTCTCAAGTTTTGGTTGTAGGCTTCGTTGGGATCTCCTGAACCTTTGCTGATTTTGTTAGGGCAGCATGTCCAGAGCGTTCCAACAAAGCCCTCGACATTTTTAAGTATGTTCGACGTGCAAAGAAAATACTTTTATGTTTTTGAGGTATGCTAAATGTCTTATGACCAATTATGAACGGGTTTGGAAGTCGGTGAACGTGGCCGAGGACCTCTTCACCCTGGTAAAGTATGACCGGGTTTGATCAGGATTGTAAAGCGATAAAGTATGACTAGGGACCAATCCACCAGATAAAGAATGATCGGGGATCTTATGTATGTGGTAGTGGACATCCCTGCCAGTCCAGTATTATGGTTTAGTGTGACCAGGCGCATTTATGTATGGGTCACTTGCTTTGAAACATATCTATACGCAAAATGATTATGTTTATGTATGTCAAGTATGTTTATGTAAAGTTTTACGATATGAAGGCACGTCTACGTTTTAGTAAGTACGTTCATGTTCAAGTATGTACCTCCTACTTTAAAATGCATGTGGTTTATTATATATTACTTGTTATTCTCAGTTTATACATGTTGAGTCTTTAGACTCACTAGACTTAATAGATGCAGGTGAAGACGAGTAGGAGGAGACAAGGGGTGGGTACCAATGAGCCGGTTCGGACTACGCGGAGGCTAAACCCGAGGACCGCCAACGTTTTTAAGAACTTTATGCATGTTTCAAATATCTGATTTTATGAGACTATTTTACATTGTTTAAACAAATACTTTTTGCAAACTTGGTTGGTAATTGTTTTTATTTCAATTATTTTTAGGTGAGCAGTTTAATTTTATCGCAATTTGGAAGATTTTTATTTAATTAAGAAAATTTTTATTTTTCCGCAAATTTCAATTATTTTAAAAGTACGGTACGTTACAGTTGGTATCAAAGCGGTATTCTTGTAAAGGGTTATACCTACTGTCAGTTGCGAGATGCTCACGAAGTCACACCTCAAGTTTATAAGTTTTAAAGTTTTAAATTCTTTCTGTCAGTAAGCATCAAGTCATGATTTCAGCATGTGCATGTTTAAGTTCAAATTGCGTGTATTTTATGATATAGATATTATGTTCATGCATGTTGGTTTACATGTTGGGTAAATTTTGGAACAGTATGCCTCCTAGACGTAAGATTGCACGTGGAGTAGGTGAAGAGAACAGAGAGGCTCGGGATGAGGAGAGGGCCACTCCTCCTCATCCACCGCCAGATATGCAAGCATATATGTTTGCAGGGATGACTCAATTCTTCGCAAAGTTTGCGGGGAACAACGCTGCCATAGATACAGGTGCGAGGCCCAGACCAGAGGCTGTTTATGATCGGTTCAGGAGGATGGACCCAAAAGAGTTCTCGGGGACTACTGACCCGATGATAGCCAAGGGATGGATTAAGTCCATCGAGGTGATTTTCGCTTTCATGGAGCTGCAGGATGCAGACAGAGTTAGATGTGCCACATTTCTGCTGACAGAAGACTCTAGACTGTGGTGGGAGAGCGCATCTGTGTTGTTGAATTTGCAAACACTGACTTGGG
Source organism: Primulina tabacum (assembly GCF_025594145.1). Taxonomy (NCBI): domain Eukaryota; kingdom Viridiplantae; phylum Streptophyta; class Magnoliopsida; order Lamiales; family Gesneriaceae; genus Primulina; species Primulina tabacum. The sequence continues at coordinate 12,980,490 of NC_134555.1, read as the reverse complement.
ATGGTTTCAAGAAGGTCTTCTACTCCAAGTACTTCACTGAAGAAGTATGCTCCCGCCTGACTAGGGAGTTTATGACTTTGCGACAAGGAGACAGCAGTGTCGCATAGTTTGTCAGGAAGTTTGAGAGGAGGTGCCACTTTGTGCCCCTAATTGCTAATGATGCCTGGGAGAAGCTGGGGCACTTCATTGATGGGTTACAACCGTTCTTGCGCCGCAATGTGAGAGTTGCTGGTCCTACCACCTATTCCATTGCCATTTCGAGAGCCCTGGCGGCGCAGGTAGGACCAGAGGGACATTGAGAATGACAGGCAGGGCAAGATGCCCTATCAAGCACCTTAGCAGCAGCAGCAGCATCAGCCTCAGTTTAAGAGGCCTTTCTAGGGACAGCAGGGGAAGAGGCCGTTTCAGGGACCCCCGAGAGGTAAGGGTCCTATTCCACAACAGAAGGCTCCACAAAGTCCGAAGTACTCAGTGTGTTCGAAGTGCAACCGTAAACACATGGGCCAGTGTTTATGGGGTTCTTGCAAATGCTTCAAGTGCAGAGCCAGTGATCATATGCTGAAGGACTGCTCGCAGTGGAGGCAGCCTACCTAGGGGAGAGTGTTCGCCATGCAGGCTGAGGAGACGAACCTAGATAAGACTCTTTTGATGGGAAATATTTTCATAAAGAGAGTAGCCACGAAGGCCTTGAGAGATTCTGGGGCCACTCACTCTTTTATTTTGGAGACGTTCATTAATCTTTTGGATTTCAAGTCCATTGGACTCGACGTGAACTATTCAGTGACAGTCCCATTAGAATAATAATTATCAACTTCTAGTGTGGTCAGAGACATCGATCTCGAACTGCAAGGTCACTCAGTGTATGCCGATCTGATTGTGTTGTTGATGCAAGAGTTTGACATTATCCTGGGAATGGTCTGGCTAACGAAGAACAGAGTTCTTATTGATTTTCAGAAAAGATCAGTTTTGGTAAACCATTGGGCATGGAGCAATTTCTCTTTAAGCTGAACATATGGAGAATTTTACCTCGCATGATTTTTGCATGCAAGAACGAAAACTTATTCACAAGGGGTGTCAGGCTTTCTTGGCCAGTATTATTTTCGCACCTGACGCACCCACTCTATAAATATCTGATGTACCAGTAGTCAGAGATTTTCCTGACGTTTTTCCTGATGACATCACAGGCTTTCCACCAAAGAGAGAGTTGGAGTTTGCCATTGACCTTGTGCCAGGCACTGTGCCAATCTCTATGGCACCGTACCGTTTAGCTCCAGCTGAGATGTTAGAGCTCAAGAAGCAAATTCAGGAGCTCTTAGACAAAGAATTCATCCGCCCTAGTTTCTCACCATGGGACGCAACAGTGCTCTTTGTAAATAAGAAGGATGGGAGCATGAGGTTGTGTATCGATTATCGAGAACTGAACAAGGTAACGATCAAGAACAAATACCCATTACCAAGGATCAAGGACCTATTTGATCAATTGCAGTGAGTTACAGTGTTCTCTAAGATAGATCTACGATCTGGTCAACTGAAGTTAAAGGATGCAGATGTTCATAAGACAGCCTTCAAAACCAGATATGGACACTACGAGTTCTTGGTGATGTCATTTAGACTGACAAATGCTCCAGCAATTTTTAAGGAGCTCATGAATCACGTATTTCAGCACTACCTAGGTCAATTCGTCATAGTATTTATTGACGACATTCTTATTTACTCGAAAACCATGAGGAAGCACAGTCAGCATTTGGGTAGTTGTTTGAAAAATTCAGTAAGTGTGAATTCTGGTTAGAGACAATAGCATTTTTGGGTCATATATTATCTAGTAGTTGTATTGAGGTGGATCCAGCTAAGGTGGCAGCAGTTAAGGAATGGGTTGAACCAAAGAACGCGTCAGAGATCTGCAGTTTCCTAGGCTTGGCAGGCTACTACATGAAATTTATTCAGGGATTTTCCTCGATTGCAGTTCCACTCACTTCATTGACTAAGAAAAATGCTAAATTTGTATGGAGTGATGATTGCCAGAAGAGCTTTGATACTTTGAAGCAAGCTCTTATCACAGCTTCAGTTTTAGCCATGCCATCAGGGCAAGGAAAATTTTTGCTATACATCGATGCATCTAAGCTCGGTTTAGGCGCAGTGTTGATGCAGCATGGTCGGGTCATAGCTTATGCTTCCAGACAGTTGAAAGTGCATAAGAAGAATTATCCGACTCATGATCTCGAGTTAACTACCGTTGCCTTTGCGTTGAAGATTTTGAGACATTACTTGTATGGCGAGAAATGCAAAATATTTACGGATCACAAGAGTCTCAAGAATTTTTTCACACAGAAAGAGCTTGAACATGAGACAAAGACGGTGGTTGGAGTTGGTAAAAGACTATGATTGTCAAATTAGCTACCATCCATGGAAAGCTAATGTTGTGGCAGATGAATGAGCAGGAAAGTAGCAGTCGTAGCACAGTTTTCAGCGCAAAAATTTCTTCACTCAAAGATTCAGAGGTTTGGCCCAGAAGTTTATCCTAAGGGTAGAGCATCCAAGTTGTCTAACCTGACATTCCAGTCTTTTTTGCTAGATCGAATTCGTAGAGGTCAGCCTTCGGATGAGCAGTTACAGAAGTTGAGACTGAAGGATGAGGTCAAGGGCAGTGTACTCTATACAGTGTCTGATGGTATTGTGAGATACAGAGGAAGGATATGGGTGCCTAGTATTGATTCGATTAGAGAGGATATCTTGTCAGAGGCACATGCATCTCTGTATTCCATCCATCCAAGAGATACGAAGATGTACAAGGATTTGCAGATGCTGTATTGGTGGCCAGGTATGAAGTGAGATATTCGTCGATTTGTATATGAATGTCTCACTTGTCAGCAAGTGAAAGAAGAGCATCAGATGCCAGCAGGAATGCTTAAGCCACTCCCTATCCCCGAGTGGAAATGGGAGAATATCATCATGGATTTCGTTGTTGGTTTGCCGAGGTCAGTCAAAGAATTCAATGCAATTTGGGTTATAGTGGATCGACTTACAAAGTTGGCACACTTCCTGCCAGTAAAGAAGACTTTCTCCATGACACAGTATGTAGAGCTCTATATCAGAGAGATAGTCCGATTGCACGAAATTCCAGTTTCTATTATGTCCGACAGGGACCCAAGGTTTACATCGTCCTTTTAGAAAATCTTACATGCAGCCATAGGAACGAAGTTGCTATTCGGTACAGGATTCCACCCGCAGACAGATGGCCAGTCTGAGCGAGTGATTCAAATATTGGAAGATTTGTTGCGAGCCTATGTGATTGATTTCCATTGGAATTGGGAATTGAAGCTACCTCTAGTGGAATTTACCTACAACAACAGTTTCCAATCATCGATAGGTATGGCTCCCTATGAAGCATTGTATGGAAGGAAGTGCAGATCGTTGATTCATTGGGATGTAGTCGGTGAGAGATTAGAACTTGGCCCAGAGATTGTTCAGCAGACCGCAGATGTGGTGGTCAAGATCCGATACAGGATGAAGGACTACCCAGAGTCGCCAAAAGAGTTATGCTGACAAGAGAAGAAGGGATCTTGAGTTTTCCGTATGAGATCACGTATTCGTGAGGGTAGCACCTATGAAGGGTGTTATGAGCTTTGGAAAGAAAGACAAGCTGAGTTCGAGATTTATTGGACCATTTGAAATTCTTGACAGAGTTGGGACACTTGCTAATCGTATAGCCCTACCTTCGAATCTGGCCAGAGTACACAACGTATTCCACATCTCGATGCTGAGGAAGTATATAGCAAATCCTTCGCATGTATTGAGTTTTGAGTCATTGGAGTTGGCTCCAGATCTGTCCTATGAGGAAAGACATGTCCAAATTCTAGACAGAAAAGAGCGAAAGCTTCGGAACAAGGTGACCAAGTTGGTCAAAGTCCGGTGGCTAAATCAATCAGTGGAGGAGGCCACTTGGGAGGCCGAATCAGACATGAGAAGCCGCTACCCGGAGTTGTTTGATAAGATTTAATTTCGAGGAAGAAATTTATTTAAGTGGGGGAGGAATTGTAGAGCCCAAAATCAGTACACGTAAAACTCATGCAATTATTTAAATTGTTAAATTATTTATTTAAGTTTAAAATGATTTTCAACGGTGCATGACTTACGATTTGCGTTATTTTAAATTATCTACGTTTATTGATACACGTTAAAATATTTTCTTGAGTTTCATGTTTCAGGCGAATATTCGATACTGGATCAGAAAAAGAGACTGTAGACGATTTAGACAATGTATGAAAAATGTGGTATTTTATTTCAAGTCAATAAAATTAGTATTTTAAATGATTTATGAATTTTTAAGTATTATAAAACCTAATTTAATTATTAGGTGATTTTCAATATTTTAAAGTTTCAAAGTTATCACTTGAGTATTTTATTCTAAATTATGGGATTTTTAGTAAAGTTAATAGTGGGTTAGTATATTAATTAGCAAGTTATTTATTAATTATACCCTTAATACCCCACTAACCCACTAACTCACCAACCCATTAACACACACACACATTACACTCACACACACATGCACGTATACACACTCACACTTTGCCTTTGCGCACACACACATCTCTTGCACCCTTTCATTTTTTTTGGAGAGAATTTGGAGGGATCTTAGGCTGTTTCTTCAGCAGCCCCATCTCTACCTTTCTCCTTCAAAATTTCAGCCAACAACACGTTGATTTTAGTAGAAAAATCAGGCCTCAATTCACCCGGATCGCTTCCCGCACCACGTCGCTTTGTTATTCGTCGTATCGTGAGTTTTAAAGATCAAAGACGTGTATATTCTTTCGTTTTCGCATCGATCTTGTCATAATAATTATTTTAATGTATATTGTATGCAAAACATGTGTATGTTTTGCAAATGTTTGAGAAAAAATGTTTGAAGCGATTGTGGATCAAAATTTTTATCTCAAAAATCGAGTCTGCTATCTTTTCGAATACTGTGAATTTTCGAATACTGTGAATTTTTCGTCGATTTTATGGAAAAACTTTTGGACAAGATTTCTGACAGTAAATTTGTAATTTTTGAACAAGAAACGAGTGAGATATGGCCTTTTTCAGTGTGACTGCTCAAGGAAAGATTTTTTTTAGAACGCAGAACAGTTGTTTGCTGTCAATTCGAGTGCTGCGACTTTTTGGTCGATTTGCTGGAAATGCTTTCAACATATGAATTGTAGTACGTTGTGTATTCTTCGATTTGACAGTAAATTCCTATTTTTATAATAAATAATGAGGGAGATATGATTTTTATCGTGACATCGCTCTAGCGGTGAAAGTTTTGTGTCACAAAATCTGTCACCCTCTGTTATTTCGAATTCTAGACTTATAGGTTGGCTTTCTGGAAATTATTTTAACATGTGAATTGTAGTACTCTGTGTTATCTTCGCTTTTGACAGTAAATTCGTAATTTTCTGATAAGAAATGAGAGAGATATAATTTTTATCGTAAAACCGCACAAGCTGTGAAAATTGGTGCATGTTCTTCACGTTTTCTCAAGTTTTGGTTGTAGGCTTCATTGGGATCTCCTCAAACTTTGCTGCTTTTGTTAGGGCAGCATGTCCAGAGCATTCCAACAAAGCCCTCAACATTTTTATGTATGTTCGACGTGCAAAGAAAATATTTTTATGTTTTTAAGGTATGCTAAATGTCTTGTGATCAATTATGAACGGGTTTGGAAGTCGGTGAACGTGGCCAAGGACTTCTCCACGTTGGTAAAGTATGATCGGGTTTGATCAGGATTGGAAAGCGGTAAAGTATGACCGGGGACCAATCCACCCGCTAAAGTATGACCGAGGATCTTATGTATGTGGTAGTGGACAGCCCTGCCAGCCCAGTACTGTGGTTTAGTCTGATCAGGTGCATTTATGTATGGTTCACTTGCTTTGAAACATATATCTACGCAAAATGATTATGTTTATGCATGTCCAATTATGTACGATGCAAGTATGTTTATGTAAAATTTTACGATATGATGTCACGTCTACGTTTATGTAAGTACGTTCATGTTCAAGTATATACGTCCTACTTTAAAATTGATGTGGTTTTATTATGTATTACTTGATATTCTCAGTTTATACATGCTGAGTCATTAGACTCACTAGACTTGATAGATGCAGGTGAGGTCAAGTACGAGGAGACGAGGGGTGGGAACCAATGAGTCGGCTCGGACAATGCGGAGGCTAAACCCGAGGACCGCCTACGTTTTTAAGAACTTTATGCAAATTTCAAATATCTGATTTTATGACACTATTTTACGTTGTTTAAACAAATAATTTTTGCAAACTTGGTTGGTTATTGTTTTATTTCAATTATTTTTAGATGAGCAGTTCATTTTTATCCAATTTTGAAGATTTTTATTTATTAAGAAAATTTTTATTTTTCCGTAGATTCCAATTATATTAAAAGTACGGTACGTTACACTTATGCTACATCAAACCTTAAGTTCCCAAAAATAAGTTAACTTAATGTCTAATCTTATAACTTAACTAATTGATCAACTTTATCTCAAATTGTTATCACTATAAATTCTTAATTTGTCACAAATTATTTCGCTAACGCCCAAATTTTCAAGCCCAATATCAATTCATCATACAGTGTCATTGATTATCATCCCTTATAACATTACAACTTAGATATTTCAAGGTCCTAAATATCCCTTCGAGTCTAAATTATCGAGAATTCCTATCACTTAAACAATTCAATTCTCATTTATTACTAAAATAGTCCACGAATTCATTGACCATTGCAAGATAAATTTCTAATTTCCTCAAAAATTATCCAATTGACCCTTAAATTCAAAATTTTCATAATTACCCATAAGTTCTTGTCGTTCCAAGTTCCATTCTATAGGTTCCCTTTAACATAAAGTTCAAAAATTTTAAGCTTTTTAATCCCAAAATCAATTCTAATAATCAATCTTACATTTCCATAAATACTTGAAATCCCAAGTTATACATTTTTATACTTCTAAAGATCATCGTTTTCTTCAAATCATTATTCATTATATGAAATCCTAAAAAATTAACTTCAACTAGTAATCACAAACCATCGGTATTTTCTTGGAAAAATCTACATGTCCCAAAATCATCATAATCTTCACGACTAACTTAAGATCCAAAAAGTAGAACATCAGTACTACTAACCAAGAATCAATATAGTCAAATCATTTTCAACCTTTTCTAACGCACAATATCCAAATTCTTAATCATGTCCAATTCCACCACAAAGACATCATGTATGAAAATCATATAATTTCTCATTTCATGTCGTACCATACATAAAAAAATTTAAAGCATCTACTCTGAAACATAACAACGGATAAACTTGTACTGTAAAACGTATATCATGTAAACATGCAGGTGATAGCAATAAAAACAGTTAAAACATTCAAACTTACAGACTTGAGGCTTGAAGACCGAGCTGCAAAAGCTGGCGGTGGCACAACCCTAAATAGGATCATTGCTCTGATACCAACTGAAACGTCTACTCATTTCAAAATTCTACTGAAAATTTTTTTAAATGCAATGGTCGAAACCATGCCTGCATCAATAAATAAAATTTGAAACATACATTTATAAAATCAATACGTCGCTAAATAAAATAACTACAATTAAAATTATGAAAAGAGCAACCAACCTAAACAATTACCGTTTAAAAATATAAGACGTCAAGCATATTAAAATCTGTCAAAACCCTCAACAAAATTAAATCATCAACCATTAAAAAAGTTGTTTAAACGTGTTCCATAAAATCATATTCTTGCGGAAGAAAACAACGTGCTCGGGTTAACGTGTGCCACCAGCTCTGCCTGTTCAGTTATCATCACCTCTAGTCTCCTGATCAAAATGCTCAACTGCATCATTCACACCTAGTGAGTTTAAAGACTCAACACACCTGTAACGTTATAACAAATATATATACATAACATAAAACAGTGAAAATATTGTAATCAACATACATTTCATGATCTTAAAAGCATAACGTAAAAATGTCGTTAAAGCATGCGTGTCAAAACAGCTCATTGTATCATCATATACTTATACATTTACTTTAATTGAATTCAATTCACTAGTAGTGACTTTCGTATCAGCTCTAATCGTATCAGCTCTATCCTATCAGCTCTATTTGATGGATCCATCTACGTATAACTGTGGTACCCGGCGGCTGTCGGACATCAGCGACAGTATTACCCATCCATTGAACCTAGGCCTCATCATCATCGTATACATATATCGTCAGTCACAACCAACTCTTATCCTTCAAAAACATCGTCATTTTTATCACTTATCTAAATCATGCATATACATATTTTTTCTTAAAATCAAGCATTCAACACATTTTCATAATTTCATAAAAATCATATATGTGATACATAACATTTAAAAACATGATAAATTTGTGCTCAGGGGACTGCCTGGACTAAAATATCGACTCGGGTTCAAAATTATCATTTTGCCCTTGAAAACTCAAAATGACCATTTTACCCTTTGACCTATAATTTTTGACCCCAAGCTTACCAAACTCCTCAAAACATCTCAAAAAATATTTTTAAGCATTTTTTAGATGTAAACTCGTGCTCGTTTCAAAATTTAAACGATTCGTTTTAAAACTTGGACTCGGGTCCCGGTTTTAACTTGAATCAACCCGAAATTTACCCAAATTTCTCCCTAAATTTTTACCACACCTTACAAACGTCTTAACAGCCCTTAAAACCATCTAGACCAGTCCACTAAAGCCTTTGAACAACCCTTACAAGCTGCTGGAAAAATAGGCACTTGTACTCCACAAACCCTAGTCGCACCAACAAGCTAAATGCTCAACCCTGCACCTAACCGGCTTGGACCAGCCTCGGACATGACAAGCCCCGACTCCAACCAACCTCTTAGGACCCTAACAAGACCTTCCTAGACTATCCGAACCCTGGCCAACCAGCCCATGCACAGCCCATGTCCTTGCCCTCTCTAGATCGAGCCCTATATCTACCCAAACGCGACAAACTCGACGGACACCCTTGCTGCACCACACCAGACTCGGCTTAACCCATCTAGGGCCTCGACATGAGCCTTCTAAACCCTCTGGACACGGCCAATAAGCCACAAGTTCCCTCGATCGCCTAAGCTCTACGCACCCTAAAACCGCAAACAACCCCAAACCATGAAGAATTTGTCGGCCTCTTGTGCCGCCATACCAGACCTGTTGAATCCACTCCTAGGACATATTTACACTAATGGATCATGCCCCTTCAACCTTGGAACCTGTCAGCCCCTTTAAACATTAAATAACACATGAACTACCTCAAGAAAATCAAGTTTTCTCATGCCAAACCCATAAAAATGTGAATAAACCATTAAATGACATCTTTTTCATGAAATATCATTCAAAATATTTAATATGATGTGAATGATGAATAAAAAAATGGTATTAGGCATGCCTTTGCGTCTAAATGCACGAAAAATCGCACAAACGAGACGTAGAACGTGCAGCGGAGAAGCGAGGAAGCATTTTTCTTGAGAGCTTTGGAGAAACTTTGAGGTGGCTGCTGGTTTTTCTTTTTAAAAGCTGCTGAATGAGAGAAAGGGGCGGCCGCCTTGAGTGCATTACGTTTAGGGTTTAGTTTATTAGGTTTAAGTCATATAATAATACACTAATGGCCCATTAATTAAAATTTTAAATTATTAAAAGGGTTTTGAGCTCATTAAGAATTAAAAAAAAACCATAAATCCTAATAATACTCTCGAAAAATATTTCATTTAGGTACATTTTAGAAAATATTTCTCGAACCCTCGAAAAATCCTCTGAATCGATAAAATTTGTGTACCGGTTTGAAATACAGCCCTGCGAGTAAAAATACCAACCAAGACCCATTTTCAAAATTCTCCCTTAAATACACCTTATATTAAATAATTAAAATTAATTATTCAATAAAAATAATTTTCCTAGATATCCCCGGTCTCTGTTCCTCGTTCGAGCGCGAAATACAACTTAAAAGCCATTATGCATGAACTTTAATAAACCAAGAATTAAAACACATATTCATGCAATAAACATGCATTTAATGCATTAAAATAATTTAATAAATTACATGAGAAATTCGATAACTTGAATGCATGCGGTTCACGTGGACCTTCAAATTTTCGAAATGTTACAATCTATCCCCCTTAAATTTAATTTCGTCCCCGAAATTCGTTTATCCTCGATAAACAAAAAGTTTAGACTCTTAATTCTTGTAACCCAATAATTCACGCTTCCGATGCGCTACTCTAATAAAACAATTGTTAAGATGTCCTTATGTCTTCTCAATCCTAATTATATTACCTACCAAAATCCTCATTTGCGAAAACCCAACTTAAAATGAACTATGACGACTTAATTCTATTCTACTATGATCTCGAATTTTGACTTATCATACTAGAGATGGATGTCCAAATTTATTACACCTAACTTTTCTTACACTATACCGTAATGTTCATCGACATATTACCTTAGAGTTTATGCAGTTCCACTTAAGAAATCTTAGCACCAAAATTTAATGATCAACTTCTATTCTCGGTAATACCCTTAAAATTTAAACATTATCTCAACCTCATAATAATATTAGCCTAAGATCCTTGAATCTATTCTTTATCTTACGTCACCAAACTAACGTAACTTAACTATTTGACAAGTATATCGCAAACATAAAATGGTTGCAAATCTTAAATCTCGAGTAACATTAATCCATGAAACCCAAATATACAATATCGATCTTTTACCTATATAATAAAACCCTTTTAGCATCAATTACAAGCTTAAACTATTCTCTTCTCAATTACAATAAAGTTGAGGCCTAAGACCCTTGGACTTTCCTCCTTGAAACAAATGTCGCATTTTGACGTATCCTTAATGCTTAACTAATACTAGCGTATAAATATTACTAAGTTATCCCATCGTAGCATTAGAGTAACTCTAATTAATCAACTTCTCTTGTAACACATAGAGTTCGGGAATCTCCATATCACGATTTTAGATTTCTTACTCGATAAAAATCTAATTATTCGTTCTTTGGTAACCTATGTTGAACACAACTAATTCCCTTTTGTTTTTATTTCACCCAAACCTATTTCATAAACTTGAAATTCAAACTTACACGAACCAAGTAGTCTTAAATAACCTAATTCCAAGACACATAGTCACTTATTCCAAAGTTTCTTAATGACTTTCAAAAATTACTTAAGACATGGTGTCTAACTCACTTCTTACATGCGTCTATCAAGTAACCTAACCATCTATCATACCAATTTTATAGAAAAATATAACCCTAGCAAATGTATAATATTAACTCTTAAGATCATGATTAAAACTTACTGCTACATCAAACCTTAATTTCCCAAAAATAAATTAACTTAATGTCTAATCTTATAACTTAACTAATTGATCAGCTTTACCTCAAATTGTTATCACTATAAATTCTTAATTTTTCACACATTATTTCTTTAACGCTCAAATTTTCAAGTCCAACATCAATTCATCATTCAGTGTCATTGATTAACATTCCTTATAACATTATAACTCAGATATTTCAAGGTTCTAAATATCCCTTCGAGTCTAAATTAACGAGAATTCATATCACTTAAACCATTCAATTCTCACTTATTGCTAATCTAGACCTCGAATTTATTGACCATTGCAAGATAATTTCCTCGAAAATTATCCAATTGGCCCTTAAATTCGAAAATTTCATAATTACCCATAAGTTCTTGGCAGTCCTAAATTCCATTCTATAGGTTCCCCTTAACATAAAGTTCAAAAATTTTATGCTTATTAATCTCAAAATCAATTCTCATAACCAATCTTACATTTCCATAAATACTTAAAACCCCAAGTTATACATTTTTATACTTCTAAAGATCATCGTATTCTTCGAATCATTATTCATTATATGAAATCCTCAAAAATTAACTCAACTAGTAATCAAGAACCATCAATATTTTCTTAGAAAATCTACATGTCCCAAAAGCATTCATAATCTTCACGACTAACTTATGATCCAAAAAGTAGAACATCGGTACTACTAACCAAAAATCAATATAGTTAAATCATTTTCAACCTTTTCTAATGCCCAATAGCCAAATTCTTAATCAGTGTCAAATTCCACCACAAAGCCAACATGCATGAAAATCATATAATTTCTTATTTCATGTCATAACATGCATAAAAAAAATTTTAAAGCATCTATTCTCGAAACATAACGACGGATAAACATATACTGTAAAATGTATATCATGTAAACATGCAGGTGATAGCATTAAAAACAGTTAAAACATTCAAACTTACATACTTGATGCTTGAAGACCGAGCTCCAGAAGCAAGCGGTGGCACAACTCTATATAGGATCATTGCTCTGATACCAACTGAAACGTCTACTCATTTTAAAATTCTACTGAAGTTTTTTTTAAAAAAATACAATGGTCGAAACCATGCCTGCATAAATACATAAAACTCGAAACATGCATTTTATAAAATCAACCCATTGCTAAATAAAAAAACTGCAGTTAAAATTATGAAAAGAGCAACCAACCTAAACAATTACCGTTTAAAAATATAAGACGTCAAGCATATTAAAATCTGTCAAAACCCTCAACAAAATTAAATCATCAACCATTTAAAAATTTGTTTAAACGTGTTCCTATAAAATCATATTCTTGCGGAAGAATACAAAGTCCTTGGGTTAACGTGCGCCACCAGCTCTGCCCGTTCAGTCATCATCACCTTTAGTCTCCTGATCAAAACGCTCACCTTCATCATTCACACCTAGTGAGTCTAAATACTCAACACATCTGTAACGTTATAGGACCCATCCTAGCCCTAGACCACGACCACCACTGACCCTGAACCAGCCCTGGACAAGCCCCCACGGCCCATGCATAGAAACCGAGTCCCTTGAATTTTGCACAACCCATACAAACCCACGGTTCCTTTATGATTTTTGTAAGGTCCATGAATTTAATTCACGTAACCTGAATGCATGCAATCTAGGATTTTTATTTAAAATTATGTGTTTAACTATATTTATGCATTTCATGCATAATTCATGCAAGGTAGAATTTATTTCATGAAATTTTATAAGTTCATAAATTAGAGTTTCTAGATGCATTTCATGCTCGAACGAAGAAACGGAGACCAGAGAATTTTCAGGAAAATTATTTTATTACACATTTTATTTTTATTAATTAATTTAAGGTGTTTTTAAGTGCATTTTTCAAAAATGGAATTTTATTGGGTATTTTTACCCGCAGAATTTTTTTTTATCCGGTACATAAATTTTATCGAATCGGGGGACTTTTTGAGGGTTCGGCTATAATATTTTCAAAAGCTTTCCGACACGAAATATTTTTCCGGAGTTTTTTTGGATTTAATGGGCCTAATTTTAAGCTTTTTTGGCCTAAAACTCTTTTAAGCTTTTGATTAAACAAATTAGGGCCCATTAATTATTTGTTTACTATATAATTACCACCTAAATTACCATTTAACCAAAACATTTCTCCCCCACAGCCGACACCCCCTCCATTCAGATAATCTCCTTGGTTTTCTAGCCTCCCAAAGTTAGAGGGCTTCGGCCAAAGCAACTTCTTGCAAGAAAAATCCTTCTGGTGTCTCCCTCGCCTCGTTCTTGCTCTTCTAACACCAGTAGGCACGCTGTGTACTCTCTTTTGGCATCATACTCATCATATACGTGTGCTTTTGTGTGCCATGTATGAAGCTTTTGTAGATCTTGCATGATAGTGTGTGGTTGCATTGTTTCTCTGGGTTTTGTGCATGATTCTTGTACAACTCACGTTTCTTTGATTTCATATGAAATGGATGCGATTTTAGGGTTGGTAAAGGACTGATTTTAGTGTCAAGATGTGGTTTGCGGATGGAACAAATAGTCGATGTTGAAGGGTGAGAGATCGAGGGAGTGTAGCGTAGTGGGGGCTCGGCTCCTGGTTTGTTTAGCGTGCAGGGTGCAACCAGCGAATCAGGGACCTAGCTGAGCCTTATACCAGACCCTGGTGGGTCTGAGAAAAGGCTTGGAAGGGCTAGGCGCTTGCTGTAACCATCCCCAAGCGATGTGGATCGAGTTGGGTTCGTTTGGTGTTTTAGGGAGTGTAGCGATCGGGTGATCTGTGCTTCATGCATTGAGCTGATGGTGTGGGTGCTGTAGGTTCAGGGGAGTCCTATGGTGGTCTAGGAAAGGCTGGGCTGCACCTGGTTCCATCGGTGTTGGGCTAAGACGCAAAAATCGGGAAGTAGTTGACTAGGGTAGGCGAAAAGGGAAGGGGCTGATGTCCAGCAGCTAGTGAGGGCTATTCGTAGGGTTTTAGGATCTGGTTTTGGAAATTTTAGGGCCTTATAAGTGTTTATAAGGTGTAAAAAAAGTTTGGAAAATTTTGGTTGAGTTTCGAGTCGATTCGGGTTAAAACCGGGACCCCGGTCCAAGTTTTAAAACGAATCGGCTAAGTTATGGATTGGGCTAGAGTTTACGTCTAGGAATGCTTTATATGTTTTGAGACATTTTAAGGAGTTTGGTAAGCTTCGGGTCAATTTTAAAAGTTCAGGGGTAAAATGGAAATATTTGAGTTTCCAGGGGCAAAATGGTCATTTTGCACCCGGGGTGAGATTTTGGTCATGGCATGCACCCTGAGCACAATTTATCATGTTTTTAATGATTATGCATCACATTTATGATTTTATTAAATTATGATAATTACGGTGCATGTTTGGTTTAAATGAAAAATTATGTATATGCATGCCTTTATTTAAGTGGTGATTATGATGACACGTTTGAAAGAAGTGATTTAGTTGTGACTAACACGATGACATATAAGGCCGAGACTCAGTGGGCGGGTAATGCTGTCGCTGATGTACTCCCTGTCGGGTACCGCACTTACACGTAGATAGAACCATCGACTGACATGATGATACGAAAGTCACAGCTAATGAACGGAATTCAAATTAAGAAAATTAACGCGTATATGCTGATACGATGATGCGTGCTATGATCATTACCATGTTTTGACATGACACGTTTACGTATGCGATTTTACTACAGACATGAAATGTATGTTGATTAAGCTATTTTTCACTGTTGTGTGCTACGTATATGGACTCGTTATTCCTGGTACAGGTTTGTTGAGTCTTTAGACTCACTAGACGTGTGTGGTGTAGGTGAGCATTATGAGCAGGGGATCGGAGGTGCCGAAGACTGAGTAGGCAGGCGGGATGTGCGGTGACACGACCCGAGGACCATTATCTTCCGCATATTGTTTCATGAGTCTATTTGACAGGAGTTACACATTTTTATACGTTGGTGATATTACGATTTTTACTCGTTTATGTTTACGTTGATTTTGGATGATGTTGGTTATTTTTAAACAGCGCTATTTTTATTGGAAAATAAATATGATTATTTTAAATGTTATTTTGTAATTGCGAGCTTTTTTAAAAAAATATTTTCGTACTTTTAAAATGAGTAGACGTTACAGTTGGTATCAATGCAAGGGTCCTCTATAGTTTTGTGCCACCGCCAGCTTATGCCGCTCAGTCTTCAAACCTCAAGTCTGTAATCTTTTAAGTTTTAAATTATTTAAATGATTTACTGTTATCACCTGCATATTGCATTATTTATGCTTTACGATGACTTATTGTTCATGTTTAACTGCTTTTACGATTTAAGAATTTACGGTTTTAAAAACTAGATTAATTGCATGATGGATTACGTTTATAAAATGGACTGTATCTAGATCATGCCTCCCAGACGCGACCCAAGTGTTGACAGACAGAATGATATTCCAGGAGGTGGCAGAGGCCCACCACCACCGCCAGGGGACCTAGCCACCCGAGTTATGGACGGTATGGCTAGGCTACTAGAGCAGGTACAGTAGGCTCCTAGGCCTGAGACAGATGTTTTTGAGCAGTTCCGTAGGCTCAACCCGAAGGAGTTCGGGGCTACCAACGATTGATTCGTTGCAGAGGGATGGATTAGGTCTCTGGAGTTACACTTCGAGTATCTGCAAATGAGGGATGGCGATCGGGCCAGGTGCGCCATTTATATGCTGAGGGATGATGCGTTACTATGGTGGGAGGGAGCTGCACATGCAGTGGATGTGGCTACTCTTACATGGGCCAAGTTCAAGGAGATGTTCTATTGGAAATACTTCCCAGCTGACGTCAGGGTCCGCCTGACGAGAGAGTTGACGAGCCTCAGGCAGGGGGATTTATCTGTGGTGGAGTTCATCCACAGGTTTGACAAAGGCTGTCATTTTGTGCCCATGATAGCAGGAGATGCCGCCCAGAAGCTGAGGAATTTCCTTGATGGATTGAGACCCACTCTTCGCGGGTATGTCCTGCTGATGAGGCCGGCAGGTTATGAGAGGCCACTTTCTGTGCTTTCCAGGCGGAGCAGACGCTCCGAGACATAGACTTTGAGATGCAGCGGGAGCGGCATCAGGCCCTGTTCAGTTCTCAGCCACAGAAGAAGCAGTTTACGTGGCCACCGAGACAGCAGAGGCAGCAGAAGCCCCAGGGACAGCATACAGAGCCAGGACAGTAGTGACCACCCCAAGCACCTGGGGCTCCTAGGCAGGAGGGAGGACCTCCATGCAAGCAGTGCAACAAATATCATTACGGCAAATGCATGTAGGGCACCTACAGATGCTTTGTATGCAAACAGGAGGGGCACAAGGCTGCAGATTGCCCTTAGAACAAGGGTCCCACTACCGACAGGGCTTATATGGTGCATGTCAAGGAGGCTGAGGTGGAGCCAGACTCTACTTTGATCACTGGTAACTTTTATGCTTAAGTCTATGTGTTTATCGCTTTGATTGCATGTAATTGTATGATCAGTATGTGAATTGACTGTTAAGATTGATAACATAGAAAGAATTAGGATGCATGTTCTACCTACTTGGGGCTATTTTTGTAACTTCTGTAATTTTGGGGATTTATTGGGCGACATTTGCAAAATTTATCAATTTTTAGGGTTAAATTCGAAAATGAGATTAGGGTCATGTTGCAATTTTCGAAAATTTGAAGGACCATGATGCAATTTTTTAAACTTTAAGGGGTTAATTTGAAATTTTTGATTTTTTTGAGGGTTAATTTTGAATTTTGGGAATTGCTGTTTTGGTTAATTCAGTTATTTTCCGAGGATTTTGGGTTGTTTGCCAATAAGGAATCCCTTAATATCAACTCTATTAGATTTGATGGTATGTTTTGTCGCATGGAGGATATATATTGCAGGTGTAGCCATGCATCCATTGCTAGATTCAGGGGCTACGCATTCATTTATGACCTAATCTTTCGTGAAGAGACTAGAAATCATATCAGTAGCGATGGATTCAGGGTTCAGAGTAACGATTCCATACGGGGATCAGATGTTCACTTCCCGAATAGTGAGAGGATTGGAGTTTAAATTGCAACAGAACGTAGTACATGCAGATCTGATAGTACTACCGTTGCCAGAGTTTGACATCATATTGTGTATAGACTGACTATCTAATCACGGTGCAGTCATAGATTTTCGACAGAGGTCAATTTCTGTCAGACCACCCAGTGGGAAGCCGTGTGTTTTTTAGGCAGCCAGACACCAGCAGTTCCCGCACGTCATTTCCTGCCTGTGTGCGAGGAAGCTTATCAAAAGAGGCTGCCAGGCATTCCTAACCAGCATCGTATCAGTGACAGAGCCAGTCAGTCAGAGGCTGGAGACATTGATGTAGTCAGGGTGTTCTTCAGAGTTTTCCATGACGATGTAGCAGGCATACCACCAGACAGGGAGGGGAATTTTCGATTGATCTCATGCCAGGAACAGTGCCAATATCTAAGGCACCCTACCGATTAGTGCCTGCAGAAATGAAAGAGCTTAAGGATCAGATTCAGGATCTGCTCGATAAGGATTTCATTCGCCCTATCTTTTCTCATTGGGGTGCACCAGTGCTATTTTTTAAGAAGAATGATGACATCATGCAACTGTGCATTGACTACCAAGAGCTGAACAGGGTCACAATTAAGAATAAGTATCCACTACCGAGGATCGAGGACTTATTTGATCAGCTTCCAGACGCGTTACGGGCACTATGAGTTCTTGGTGATGCCCTTTGGTCTAATGAACGCGCCAGCGATCTTCATGAATCGCGTATTCCAGCCATTTTTGGATCAGTTCGTCATAGTTTTCATTGATGATATTCTGATATATTCGAAGAGCACGGAGGAGCACATTCATCATCTGAGGACAGTATTGCAGACTTTACAGGATAGACGACTGTATGCCAAGTTCAGTAAATTCGAGTTCTGGCTGGATAGAGTGGCATTTTTGGGCCACATTTTATCGCAGGATGGCATAGAGGTCGACCCCAGCAAAGTAGAGGCAGTCAGAAATTGGTCAGTTCCTAAGAGTGTGACACAGATCCATAGCTTCTTGGGATTGGAAGGTTACTACAGGAATTTTATCCAGGGCTTCTCTTCTATTGCGGTGCCTATGACCGCCCTGACGAAGAAGAATGCCAAGTTTATCTAGGGACCTGAGTGTTAGGAGAGCTTTGACAGTCTGAAGCAGGCTTTGATCACTGCACCAGTACTAGCTATGCCATCAGGGTAGGGATAGTTTGTGGTCTATACAGATACATCTAAGCTTCGGTTAGGCGCAGTTCTGATGCAGCAGGACCGAGTGATAGCCTATGTATCCAGACAGCTGAAGGTTCATGACAAGAACTATCGAACTCATGACCTCGAGCTAAGCAGCAGTGGTATTTGCCCTGAATATCTGGAGACACTATCTGTATGGGGAAAAGTGCGGATTTTCACAGATCATAAGAGCCTGAAGTTCTTCTTCACACAGAAGGAACTGAACATGCGACAGAGGAGATGGCTTGAGCTGTGAAGGATTATGACTTTGACATTAGTTACCATCCGTGTAACGTACCGTACTTTTAAACTATTTAAAATTTGCAAATAATTAAATTTTATTAAATACAAAATAAACTTTCAAATTTTCATTAAAATAACTTGCTCGTCTAAAAAAATTTGCAATAAAAACAACCAAAACCAAGTTTGCCAAAAGTAATAACTGTTTAAACATCATAAACTACTTTATGAAATCAGAGTATTAGAACTACGCAAGATCGGCTGCAACCCATCCATAAAATGCATCAGCTTCTCCCGGGCATCATTTGCAATCAAGGGCACAAAGTGACACCCCCTCTCAAAATTCTTGATGATGTCTGTCACGATGTTGTCTCCATGTCGCAGCGACATGAACTCCCTGGTCAGGCGGGAGCGTACTTCTTCAGTGAAGTACTTGGAGTAGAAAACCTCCTTGAACCTATTCCACGTCAGTGTTTGTAGGTTTACCAACACTGACGCGCTTTCCCACCAAAGCCTGGCGTCTCCAATCAACAAAAAGGTGGCACATCTAACTCTGTCGGCATCCTGCAGCTCCATAAAAGCAAATATTACCTCGATGGGCTTAATCCATCCTTCCGCTATCATTGGGTCAGTCGCGCCCCGAGAACTCTTTCGGGTCCATCCTCCTGAACCTCTCATAAACAGCTTCTGGTCTGGGCCTCGACCCTGTATCCACTGTAGATTGATTCCCCGCAAACTATGCAAAGAACTAGATCATTCCTGCAAGTATCTGAGCCTGCATATCTGGGGGTGGACGAGCAGTGACCCTCTCCCCATCCTGGACTTCCCTATTCTCATCCCTTGCTCCACGGTTAACCAAACGTCAGGGAGGCATACTGCTTCCAAAATTTCCCCAACATGTAAACCCAATATGCATGAACATCATATCAATATCATAAGATGCACGTAATTTAAACTTAAAACATGTACTTGCTAAAATAATGACTTGATGCTTACTACATGAAATAAATTAAAACTTTAAAACTTACAGACTTGAGGTGTGACTTCGTGAGCTTCTCGCAACTGGCAGTAGGCATAAACCTTTACAAGAACACCGCTATGATACCAACTGTAACGTACCGTACTTTTAAACTATTTAAAATTTGCGGAAAAATAAAAATTTTCTTAAATACAAAATAAACTTTAAAATTTGCATTAAAATAACTTTCTCGTCTAAAAACATTTTCAATAAAAACAACCAAAATCAAGTTTGCCAAAAGTAATAATCGTTTAAACATCATAAACCACTTCATGAAATCAGAGTATTAGAAATTGTCATGCATAAAATCTTAAAACATGGGCGGTCCTCTAGTTTAGCCCCCTGCGCAGTCCAAGTCAGCTCATTGGTCCTCACCCTCGTCTCCTCAAGGTCATCTTCACATGCATCGATCAAGTCTAGTGAGTCTAAAGACTCGACACATATAAACTAGGTATAACAAGTAATACGTAATAAAACCACATGCATCTTTAAAGTAGAGCGTACATACTTGAAACTTGAACGTAATAGCATAAACATACTTGAAACTTGATAGTAGTAGCATAAACATAGATGTGCCATCATCATAAAACTTTTCATAAACATGCTTGCTTCATACATACTTGAACATACATAAACTTTATCATTTTGCGTAGAGATATGTTTCAAAGAAACTGACTCATACATAAATGTGCATGATCAGACTAAACCACAGTACTGTGCTGACAAAGAAAATCCTTTGCGACATACATGAGAATCCCGGTCATGCTTTACCGGGAGGATTGGTCCCTGGTCATGCTTTACCTCTTTTCAATCCTGATCTAAACCCGGTCATGCTTTACCGGGGTGGAGAGGTCCTCGGCCACGTTCACCGACTTTCAAACCCGTTCATAATTTGATCACAAGACATTTAGCACACCTTAAAAAATTAAAATATTTTCTTTTGCACGTCGAACATACTTACGTGGCGTTGAGGGATTCGTTGGATCTCGCTTGGGGCCACTGCTGCACATATTAACATGAGTTCGAATACATATCTTGCATAACTTAGACATATAGTCATGCTAACACCCAAAAATGACAAAACGTTCTAAATCTCTCGGGACTTGACCTCGTTTAATCATTGTACTAAATCATAACATCAAATCCCAAACAATCCCTAAAAAAGTTAATTTTATTTTTTAAAAGGACAGAGACCCCGTGTAAGGGTCCGTGTCGGGGTCCGTGTAGGTGCTGGAAATTCAAATTTCGAAGGAAAAAGGGCACGGACCCCATGCCAGGGTCCGGCTACGGGTCCGTGTACCTACTGGAATTACGAACCGACAGAAATTCACTACACTTTTGACTTAATTCTCCTAACTCGATCATACGACCCGTGAACCAACACATCGAGACACGTCATAGGGGGCTATGGAATTGACTAAACCTATACAAACGTCCCGAAAACAACGACGTCCAACCTACAACGCAATACAACTCATGAACATGAAATTTGACACCAAATCAATTCCTAGGACTTCTAATTCAACCAAGTGCCTAACGACACAAAACGAAACACCAACAATCATCCCAACATCATTATCGATATACTTAAACATAGCAGTGATCATCTATCGATCCACAACGAAGCCTGCAAAAATAAAACTTCAAGAACGCATTTTCAGAAAAACACAGTTTAAGTAGTCCCACGAAAACGATCATAACTCACACATTTCTTATCCAAATATTTCAAATTTACTGTCAAATTGAAGGTATCAAAAATTTTCACGTTTTATATGTTGAAAGTTTTTCCTGAAAATCGACCAAAAAGTCGCAGTATTTAAAATGACAGCAAATTTCGAGTTTTCAGATCTAAAATCATTTCAAAACCGATCCAACAATTTTTTGCTCAAACTTTTTACAACATACATGGATTTTTACGCATAATAAACATAAGAACCTATAATATAACAAGATCGATGCAGAAACAAAATATTATACATGCCTTTTGAAATTTAAAGTTGTTGAAACGACGACACCGAAGCGGGAAAGATGCAAGAGACGATCCGGGACGAACGTGGAACTATTTTCTTGAAGAAAACTCAATGAGATGTGTTGGAAAAATTTGGAGGAAAGGGGCGGCTTCTTAAGCACTATGAACCCTTGGTTTTGCACTCAAAAATTAAAACAAAACAAATGACATATGTGTGTGTGTGTCTCGGATGTGTAGTGTGTGTAAAAGTGTGTGTGTGCGCATGTGTTTAGTTAAATTAGGGGAATACAATTGACTCAATTAGTAATTAACAACTAATTAAAATGCTAACCCTACCTTTAACTCTAATAAAATCTCTTAATTTAAAATAAAATGCACAAGTGTCATATCTTTAAAATTTTAAAATCATAAAATCACCTAATAATTAAATTAGGGTTTTAAAATGCTAAAAATTAACTAAATCTTTTAAAATGCCCCAATCCTAAATAAAAATAAAATACCATATTTTAAAATTGCCAAAAATCGTTGCCGGTCTCTTTTCCTCGATCCCACGTCGAATAATCGCCTGAAACATGAAACTCAAGGAATCATTTTAACGTGCATCACATAAATTTAAATAATTTACAATAATACAATTTCATAAAACATGCATCGCCAAAATCATTTTAAAATTAAATAAATAATTTAACCATTAAATAAGTGCATGGGTTTTACGTGTACTGAATTTGGGCTCTACAATCTGGGTAAGGCTAATGTAGTTGCAGACGCTCTGAGCAGGAAGCACGCTGTGATCACCCATTTGTCAGTCCAGAGACCACTGCAGGCTGAGATTCAGAGATTTGAGCTTGCAGCTTATGCCAGGGGCGAGGCCCGGAATCTTGCTACTCTAACGGTACAACCGACTCTGAGAGACAGAATCCGGACAGGGCAGACTTCTGACGAGCAGTTACATAAGTGGAGACAGAGGGACGAGGCTAAGGGCTAGAGGCTGTATACAGTTGTGGACGGCATAGTCAAATATAGAGACCGCCTATGGGTTCCTGACAATGATTCCCTTCGAGCAGATATCTTGAGCGAGGCCCACAGCACCCCGTACTCCATCCATCCAGGGAGTACGAAGATGTATAAGAGTCTACAGAATCTGTATTGGTGGCCGGGCATGAAGCGAGATATTCTACGATTCGTCTCCGAGTGTTTGACTTGTCAGCAGGTCAAGGCAGAGCATCAGAGACCTCCATGGAAACTGAGACCACTCCCCATTCCTGAGCGGAAATGGGAGAATATTACTATTGATTTTGTGACAGGACTTCCGAGGACTACAGGAGGATTCAATGTTGTCTGGGTGATTGCTGATCGACTCACTAAATCAGCTCATTTCTTACTGATCAAGAAGACATTCACCATGACTCAGTATGCAGAGTTTTACATCAGAGAGATAGTCATACTGCATGGGATTCCAGTGTCCATCGTGTCAGATAGGGACTCGAGATTCACGTCTACATTCTGGAAGAGTCTCCACCAGGCGTTGGGTACGAAGTTATTGTTCAATATTGCCTTCCATCCTCAGACAGACGGTCAGTCAGAGAGGGTGATTCAGATTCTAGAGGACCTACTCCGAGCATGCATGATTGACTTCCAGGGCAGCTGGGAGTCGAAGTTACCTCTTGTGGAGTTCACATGCAACAACAGTTACCAGGCATCGATAGGTATGGCTCCATATGAGGCACTGTACGGGAGGAAGCGTAGGTCGCCAGTGTATTGGGATGAGGTAGGAGAGCGAGCAGAGCTGTGTCCAGATATTGTCAGACAGACAATAGATTTAGTGGCCAGGATTCAGTACAGGATGAAGACTGCACAGAGCCGTCAGAAGAGCTATGCTGATCAGAGGCGGCGAGATCTTGAGTTCGCAGTAGGGGATCATGTTTTTGTGAAGGTCGCACCGATGAAGGGTGTCATGAGGTTCGGGAAGAAGGGCAAGCTCAGCCCTAGATTCATCAGACCATTTGAGATCCTAGAGAGAGTTGGGACACTTGTATATAGAGTTGCATTACCGCCGAATCTGGCAGGAGTTCATAATGTGTTCCACGTCTCCATGCTGCGAAAGTACATGTCGAATCCTTCGCATGTGCTTAGCTATGAGCCACTTCAGCTGACGCCGCACCTATCTTTTGAGGAGAGACCCACTCAGATTTTGGACAGGCAGGAGAAGAGGCTCCGGAATAAGGTGATCCAGATGGTCAAGGTCAAGTGGCTGAATCATTCTGAGGAAGAGGCTACTTGAGAGTCCGAGGCCGAGATGAGGATTCGTTACCCTGGAGTTATTCGGTACGTTATAAATTTCGAGGACGAAATTTTGTTCAAGGGGGAGAGAGTTTTAAGGTCCAGGAATTTAATTCATGTAACCTGAATGCATACAATCTAGAATTTTTATTTAAAATTATGTATTGAATTATGTTTATGAATAATTCATGCATGGTAGAATTTATTTCATGAAAATTTATAAGTTCATGCATTAGGGTTTCTAGATGCATTTCGCGCTCGAACGAGGAACGGAGATCGGAGAATTTTCAGGAAAATTATTTTATTACACGGTTTATTTTTATTAATTAATTTAAGGTGTTTTTAAGTGCATTTTTTAAAAATGAGATTTTATTGGGTATTTTTACCCGCAGGATTTTTTTTATCCGTTACGCAAATTTTATCGAATCGGGGAACTTTTTAGGGGTTCGGCTAATATTTTCAAAACTTTTCCATCATGAAATATTTTTCGAGAGTGTGCTTGAATTTAATGGGCCTAATTTTAAGATTTTTGGGCCCAAACTCTTTTAAGCTTTTGGTTAAACAAATTATGGCCCATTAATTATTTGTTTACTATATAATTACGACCTAAATTACCATTTAACCTAAACATTTCTCCCCCACAGCTGACACCCCCCCTCCATTCAGATTTTCTCCTCGGTTTTCCAGCCTCCCACAGTTAGAGGGATTCGGCCAAAGCAACTTCTTGCAAGAAAAATCCTTCCGATGTCTCTCTCGCCACGTTCTTGCTCTTCTAACACCAGCAGGCACGCTGTGTACTCTCTTTTCGCATCATACTCATCATATACGTGTGGTTTTGTGTGCTATGTATGAAGCTTTTGTAGATCTTGCATGATAGTGTGTGGTTGCATTGTTTCTCTCGGTTTTATGCATGATTCTTGTACAACTCGCGTTTCTTTGATTTCATGTGCAAGGGGCTACGGTTTAGGGTTGGTAAGGACTGATTTTAGTGTCAAGATGTGGTTTGAGGATGGAACAAATCGCCGATACTGTAGGGTAAGAGATCGAGGGAGTGTAGCGTAGTGGGGGCTCGGCTCCTGGTTTGTTAAGCTTGCAGGGTTCAACCAGCGAAGCATGGACCTAGCTGGGCCTTAGACCAAACATTGGTGGGTCTGAGACAAGGCTTGAAAGGGCTCCTTGTGCTGGAACCATCCCCAAGCGCTGTGGATCGAGTTGGGTTTGTCTGGTGTTTTGGGGAGTGTAGCGATCTGGTGATCTTTGCTTGATGCATGGGGCTGATGGCGTGGGTACAATAGGTTCAGGGGAGCCCTATGGTGGTCTAGGAAAGGCTGGGCCGTACCTGGTTCCATCGGTATTGGGCTAAGATGCAAAAATCGGGAAGTAGTGGACTATGGTAGGCGAAAAGTGAAGGGGCTGATGTCCAACATTTGGTGAGGGCTAGTCATACGGTTTGAGGTTCTGGTTTGGGAATTTTAGGGTTTTATAAGTGTTTATAAGATGTAGTGAAAAGTTGGGAAAATTTTGGTTGAGTTACGAGTCGATTCGGGTTAAAACCGAGACCCCGGTCCAAGTTTAAAAACGAATAAGCTAAGTTATGAAGTGGGCTAGAGTTTACGTATAGTAATGATTTTAAATATGTTTTGGGACATTTTAAGGAATTTGGTAAGCATCGGGTCAATTTTAGAAGCCCAGAGGTAAAATGATAATTTTTGAGTTTCCGAGGGCAAAATGGTTATTTTGCACCCGGTGTGAGATTTTTGTCCTGGCAAAGCCCTAAGCACATTTCATCATGCTTTTAATGATTACGCATCACTTTTATAATTTTTATGTAATTATGATAATTACGGTGCATGCTTTGTTTAAAGGAAAAATTATGTATATGCATACCTTTATTTAAGTGGTCATTATGATGACACGTTTTGAAGGAAGTGATTTAGTTGTGACTAACACGATAACATGTAGGGCCGGGACTCAGTGGGTAGGTAATGCTGTCGCTGATGTCCGCGCCGCCGTGTACCACGGTTATACATAGATGGATCCATCGACTGACATGATGATACGAATGTCACAGCTAATGAACGGAATTCAAATTAAGAAAATTAACACGTATATGCTGATACAATGATACATGCTATGATCATTACCATGTTTTGACAGGACACGTTTACGTATGCGATTTTACTGCAGACATGAAATATATGTTGATTATGATATTTTCACTGTTGGGTGCTACGTATATGTACTCGTTATTCCTTGTACATGTGTGTCGAGTCTTTAGACTCACTAGGCATGTGTGGTGCAGGTGAGCATTATGATCAGGGGACCGGAGGTGCCGAAGACTGAGTAGGCAGGCGGGATGTGCGGTGACATGACCCGAAGACCATTATCTTCCGCATATTGTTTCATGAGTCTATTTGAGAGGAGTTACAAATTTTTATACATTGGTGATATTAGCAATTTTTACTCGTTTATGTTTATATTGATTTTGGATGATGTTTTTTTTTTTAAACTGCGCTATTTTTATTGGCAAATAAATATGATTATTTTAAATATTATTTTGTAATTGCAAGCTTTTAAAAAAAAATTCCGCACTTTTAAAATGAGTAGACGTTACAATTTTCCCCTTCGGTTCATGCTTTGTTTTCTATTGTATTTTTATCATGTTTCAATCACAATTCATTCATATAACATCCTATGTTGGTAGCGTACTTGTTGGATTCAAAACGTTTTTCATATAAACGTAAAATCGTCGTGTTTTTGAAAATATACGATCTACCGTAAAATTAATCAAACACTCATTTTTTTATTCATAAACAATTAAATAATTCATATTTATGATTTGTACGATGTTTTAAAAATTTTAGAGAACGTGCCTTTGCGTTTAAAACGCTCGAATAATCGATCATTGGCGAGGGTGCGACGTTGGACGACCAGGACGACGAAGAACCCTAGCTTTTTCCTTCCTCAAACTTTTGAAAATTGTATGTGTGTGTAAGGTGTGATTTTGGCTGGTATGGTGCTGAATTATGGTGGTTTGATAGCCTAGGTAACTTATTTATAGATTTAATAAACATGCTAATGGGCTTTGATTTTGGGCTTGCACGCTTAAGGATAATTGAGCCTACTTAATTTAATTAAATTGGATCCAATAATACTTATTTAATTAAAACATAAAAATTTATAAAATTAATTTCTCAAAAATAATATTTTTGATCTTTTAAAACTCTTTGTTTGCCCAAAATAGGCTTCCAGGGAAAAATCGAGCTCGACTCTTAAAATATTTCGAAATCTAACATTTTTAGAAAAATTAAATCATTTTAATCATATTAGGAAGCCTTGCACATATTTAATGAAAAATAAATATTCTTGTCTTGGTCGTCCCCGGTTTCATTTCCCCTATCTATTAACGAATATTTGGGTAAAATCCTTCAATTTCATGAACTCATGTCATACAATCATTTAACCATGTAATCATACTTTAATCATATAATAAATATCATGCAAGCATTTAAAAGCAATTAAATAAAATAATTAAGCAATTAAAATAATTATGCATGCATGTGGTTTACAGTAGGTTTGGTTTTTCGGACGTTACACTTCTAGTGGATCCTATCCGAGGTGGTAGAGGAGTGACGTAGGAGCAGTTGAAGTCTCTGAACATCCATAAATATCTTGTGTATTAACTGTTTAACTGTATTTTAAACTGATTTGATCAGTTCAGCTATATTTTCCCTTTTTTAGCCATCGGTATTCGTTCCTCGATCGCGTCTCGAATAACCTTTAAAAAATATATTTTTATGAATTCTAATAATAAACCATATTTTTAAACATGTAATGATGCATATCATAATTAATGCATGCCATTAAAACTATTTAATTAGTCATTTCTCATTTTTCCTAGCTTTGAATGCAATTGAATTACGTACATCATATTTTGTACCTTAAAGTCCGAGTTTAATTCAAGAGTTGTCAACAAAGACATAATAAAATATCTATTGGTTACCCATTTCAGCTAGTGTCCAAGGAATTTGAATAAACTGCTATTATATTTGGAAACACAACAAGGACACATGAAATTATTTGCTTAATTGTCAGCTACCTAGTACATCTGTGATTATTGTATCTATTTATTAATGTTGGAGACCAACACTTATAAAAAAGGATGCATCAGGAGTGAAGAGACTAATGTTACAATGATTTTCATCAAGAATTCTCAAATCACACATCTCCTACAAGATTTATTTTAAGTTTTTCCTTGCACACGTACCAATTTCTATCAGATCGATCAAGGATCATATTTTGCGCTTTGTATTCTCACTTATCTTTTGATTACACGAGTTTTCTAGTATTGTGAGAATCATTGTACTGTCAAAAGCTTGTTTTTGAACAAATCGAGTTAAGAAAGAAGTGTGCCACGAGTTTCGATTAGGCAAGAGATAAGTCTTAAGTTGAAATGAGTTTGTACAAAGAGTTATACCGATCAAATCTTCTAGTGACCATTTTCGAAACAGAAATAGGGAAGACGTAGAATCTTAGTCTTGGAACTTCCACAAACAAAATTCTGCCCTTACTTACTTTCATTCATTTTACTTATCTTATTTGTCATCACCTGTGTTGCTGACTCTCTAATTTGAACTGATCTGTTGAACATGCATATATCGTGTTCACTTAGTAACTTGAGCTATTTCTGCACTTGAGTATTTCAGTAGCTTACTTTATTCAGTCTGATTGGAATATTGGCTTGATCTGTTAACACAGTTTGAATTTCGCATTATTTGTCATAATTTTATAACAGTTCATTCAGCCTCTTTTAAATTGTTATCTTTGATCATAATAAGTGGTATCATATCAGTTTATTCTGATCTCTGAATATCTGATATAGTAAATGAATTCTTTTAAAAATTCTCCATGTTTTAAAAAGATGAATGTGATAACTGGAAAATCCGAATGCAGGCAAAAGCATGTTGCATGATAGTATGGCGTTGCATATTGAGTCATATCATTGTTGTTGACCGCATTCCAGTTGTATCTTGACACATATTGTTATTTACTCGAAAATCAGGGTGATCGGGTAGACGTACATGGAGACCTCCAATTTCTCATATATGATTCAATATTCACGATAATGTTGCATGTGTGGTGAGTTCACTTGGGATTGTGATAGTATATTATGATGTGTCTTCTTATTGTATCGTAGCAGTTTGGAGATGAGCCATGGTGATAGTTCGGTGGTAAATCATTGTATTCCTCAAATACTTATACCAGGGCAGTTTAGCTTCAGCTATGATGTGGCTCCTTTGTGTATGTTATTGCTCAAGCATTGTTCAAATTATATTGTAATGTTTATTGGCTCCCATTGTGCGGTTGTATCGAGCCCAATCATATGCATGGCATAATCATTCATATTCACGTTTATGTACGATTTATGTTTTCTGTAGTTATTTGATTGTTTCATACTATAATGTTAACCTCGTTATTTTATCAGGGGCTAATGTGGATGCTTTTGGATACCATGATACGTCACCCAAGTGGTTTATAGAACCAAGCGGAGAGCCCGCCAGTGGAGCACGTGGTTGAGGTTGGGTCATGTCTTCAGTCTCTCGATTATATTATATGTATTGTTGGAGTCTAATTTTACTTTGTTAGAGTTACGTTTATTTCTCGGTAAGATGCCCCCATGTATCTGTATTAATATTTGATGGTATCTTGATTGTCTGGTTTTGTTTCAAGTGTGTTTGAACATGTGAGTTTTGTGCGAGATTTTAAATATTGTTTAATCATTTCAAGTCGGTTATAGGCTTTTGACTAATGTTTTATGTTAAATGGTCCTAGTTTAAGTGTATTTTATATTTAACTGGTGTATATATTTTTGAATGTCCTACTTATGAGGAAGTTATGCAGAAATTTTTCTAGTACCAAAGAGTATTTTGCGTTTATTAATTTAATGCTTGGTTACATTATAATTAATTTTTATTAGAGTAAATTGGCCTAACATAAAACTATGACATGTGAACTTAATATGAAAAATTTATCATATATGATAGTTTGTATATTTTTATAAGTTCGCTAACACTAGAAGTATTTACACTAGCATTATCAAAAGAAGTTGAAAACACTTGAGAAATTAAACCTTATTCTTCTAAAGTAACAAAAATAAATTGAGAAATATTTTTTGTGGCATGTGATTTGTTAAAATATCTTTATGCAAGAAATCTTTTTTGAATGTTACAAGATGAAATGTCTGCTATTCGTTTGGCTTAAAAAGTATTAGAATTTTTTTTAAAAAAAAAAACCTAACTATTGCATCGGTCATACACTCATGCAAATATGTAAACTATTTTTGTACCATTTTTAAAATAAAGCAACCAACTAATACTTAAAAATCAAGGAAATAGTTCAAATCGTAAAATCGTCGAACGTTTTACCAAACCTAAAAACATTATTTGAAAGGTATAGCTCATACTAAAACCTCTTAAAACCACTCAAAAACATAAGTAAAAGTCATAAAATATCTTTAACATAACTTAAAATCATAAATCATAGACTAGTGCGGAAAACGAGCGTCGGTCATTAGGTTATGTGCACCTTCAGTCCAGTCAGATCAACCATCAAGACCTCCATTAATATAATCAGCATAATCACATACATCAATCACACCTAGTGAGTCTAAAGACTCAACACACCATAATCTTGATAACGTCATAATACGTATACAGAACACAGGCAACAATGAAAATAACTTGTACTTAAAATTTCGTTTTCATGAAGATGCATAAACTTTAAACAAAAACATTTTCATAATGATACATCAACTTTAAACATAAACCTTTTCATAAACATTTTCATATCAATATAAACATATTCATATTCGTATCCATATCCATATTCATATCAACATATCATATTCATATTCATATTCATTTCGTTGAATTCAGATCGTTAATTGTGACTTTCATATACGTAATCGTATTGGGCAAAGAATCCATCTATAAAACCACAGTACTGGGCGGCGAGGACACCAGCAACACTCTCACCATTCAATTGGGCCTTGGCCAATGTATTAACATATTAACGTATTTGTATTTGTATCCAAGGAAAGACGATCGTCGGGCTCCCACTGGGACCATAACCCTCACGATATATCCAACATATCATCGTATTAGTCACAATCCCTTCACGTCCTTCAACATTTTGTATTTCCATCACTTAATAAAAACATGCATATAATATCATTTTTGTTGGAAACTTAATTTAGGTTGTTTGACAAACTAAGTAATTAATTTATTGGACTAACTGATCAAGTAGCTAAAAGTAACTGACTACATAAATCAACTGACAGTTGCTTAACTGAAGATTAATGTGCAGTTTATCGAAGGCAACTGAAACCAGCTGAACTGAACTTACGAAGACAACTGACTGATCAGTTGATATATTCAGTTGTGAACTTATCAGCTGATCATTCAGTTGTGCACGTCATCAGTTGTTGAAAAGGATATTTAACCGACAACAGTACAAAGCAGACTGCAACTCGTAGTGGAATGCCGCATTTCAGAGCTTACAGTGTACGAATGTCAGAGGAATATTGAAGTGGCAATCAACGGATATAATGATTCAAATTATATTTAATGTTACCGTTGAAGAGAAGCCTATAAATAGGTAAGAAGTGCAGTTGAGCAAACAATCGATCTATCTATTCTCTCAAGCTTGCTGTTACCCTGCTGAATTTATCGCTCTTACTCAAGAATCAAAAAGCTCACAGTTATCTGATTTATTTATAGCATTTGAGGCTACCTTTCGAGCTTACAAGCACAAACTATTTTATTTTTTATTTGATCTTAACTAGATCGGTTGTGCTAAGTTCAGTCGAATAACTGTGAGATATCTAGTAAACTAAGAGTTTCAGTTTTGGCAGTGTTAAGTCCAAACTGAAGTGGGTCTCTACAAGTTTTGTATCGATCAAAGTCTTTTAGTGCATATCCTATCCTTTTGATAGAAGGGGTGACGTATGAGTTATTTCAATCTCCAAACATCCATAAATCTTTGTGTGTTACAACTTTAGTTATTTATTCTATCTTCCAGTCAGTTTATTTCCGCAACTGTTATCAGTTAAACTGATTGTCATTGACTGACAAGATTCCTAGTTTCAGTTTGTCAAAGAACTAACACTTCATTCGAAAAGATTCTAAAATCGTGAGTGTCTATTCAAAACCCCCCTTATTAACACATCTCAACCAATCAACCGATTCTAAGAGTTTTTCTTTTAAATCAAGCATGCAACATATCTTTTAAATGTCCATAATTAAACCATAAAATGCATGAAAAATTAAAAATCATAATTTAACATATAAAAATTCATACACATTCAAAATAATTATATTAGCATATAAAACTGCATTCTGGACATTGCCATGACGTTTACTAATTTCTAAGTGTAAAATGACCGTTTTACCCCTAGCAGCATAATTTTTCGTATTTATCCTTAGACCTCGAAACGACATCCCAAATCATTCCAAACATAACATATAACCTTAAAACACTCCCATAAATATTCCTTAGTCTTAAAACATAGCTTTTTGATAGATTCTCCGATTCGTTTTTAAACTTAGACGTACCTCCCGGTTTTGACTCGTATGGACTCGAAACTTAACCAAACTTGAACCAAAGCTTCACAACACCTAATTAACCATATTTTACCCAAATCAAGCCCATTAAGTCTCTTGAACACGTCTAGGAAGCTACTGAATTTTTATGCACCAAGAGTTCTAGTCCTAATATGATTCGAACCTAGGATAATTTCGACTCCAGCCCTTAACACCATGTGCAGCCTCTACCAAACCGTCCTAGGACCTAGAACAAACCCATGACATGCTGCTGGACCAAACCTACCAGCCCAAACATGCCTAGCCCTTCAACCGTACACTAGGACTCCTTGCGCAACCCTTCTAGGCGCGGCTCCCATCCTCCATTGTTCCATCCGTCGTGCAGTCCATCAAGGACCCTGGTTCAGTATTTTGAGACAATGGGACATTCCCTTGACAGTAGCTAGCAGTCCGCATGCACCTAGGAAAGCAACCACAGTACCACACCTTAGCCAAACCCTAGAACTATAAAACATACAATTTTCGTTCATAATGGTGTACTATATTTTCCAGCCTTTAAACATACACCTAGGGACCCTTAAACATGTGTAAAATCATCCTATCAAGTATCCCTAACATGGCAGCCCCTTTGTGCATCAGTATGAAGAGTTTTAAAAAAATTAAAACTCTTGTTTTATGCATAACAAGCCATAAAAACGAAAATACAAGGTAGTGTTTCATATTTTTCATGAATCAAACATATAATATGGTGTGATAGATGAGAAAAAGGAAGATTAAGGCCTGCCTTTGTGTTTAAAACGCTCGAAATACGAATACCGTGGCGATGAAAGTCGGCTACGAACGGAGGACGATTTATATTTTTTTCTACCCTTTTCTCTTGTCAAAACCCCACAAAAAATCCACCTTGGGATACAAGGAAGTCGGGTGATCGTTGTTGGAAGGAAGAACGAGGAAGAAAAGTGAAGAACGAAGGAGAAAAAAAATTGAAATCTCCTTCGCAAGCATTCCCTTTGGTTCGGCCATTTCCTCCACCTTGAATTCACGTGAATTTGTGTGTGTGTTTGTTTCGGTGTGTGTATAGGTGTTTAGGTGTCTGTAGGACTAGGACTAATTTATTTATTATCTTCTTCTTTTAAAAAATAAATAATAAAAGCCTTCTTTAATCACTTAATTAATGGACTTAAATAAGCCTAACTTCTTAAATAATAAAAAGGCCCATTGAGATTAATAAAATCATTAGGCCTCAAATTAAAAGATTTAAAAATATGTATTTAAAAAAAATCCCTTATAAAATAAATAATTCCCTTGCTCCCACCATTTAATTAAAATTTGACCTTAAAAATTCCATTATTCTTAAATTATTAAAAATAATTATTTTCTTAACTAAAAATAAAAATTTATCTTTCAAATCTTTAACATCTTATTCGTCTCCTAGAAGGCCCTGTAATTAATTATCCGGCAATTTGGTATAATTATAATAATTATTGAGCTGTTAATTAAAATAGTTATTTATGCCAAATAAATTCAAGAAGTGTGTTAAAAATATGTATTTTAGAATATCAGAGAATTTAGCGATATAAAATATATATAGAGTTTAAATAACACACGAGAGCAAAATAAATACAGACCGTGATAAATAGGCTTGAGTTACTATTTTAGTAACCAAATACATAATATATAAATATACATATACATACACACAACTTACCTTAAGAGAGAGAAGGAAGAAGAAGAAAAGGAACAAGGAAACCCCAAATTCCCGCAACCCTTGAAGCAGCTACGAAAAAATCACGATATCTCCTCCGTCCGGTGTCGAAATCTCGATCGGTCTGAAGGGTTGTCTTCCTAAAATCCTAAGCTTCGATTCAAGCTATAAGTCATGAATTTTGAGCAAGGATACGGTAGATCAAATGTACTATTCCGGTGCTCTGTTTTTACACGAATTCTTCCGGTTTTGGGTGAGAGTTTTTGTGTTGCTGCCACTTTTGTAGTTTGAATTTGTAGAAATGACCTAAACAAACTTTTTAGTGGTTTAAGTTTGCTGCTTATATCCACTGGAGGAATGGGTTTTTTGATTTGAAACAGATTTGTTATGATTGTTCTACCAAAATGTGCCAAAATCGAATTCTGAAATTGTGTTGTGTATAAAACCTACTGTAATTTTGGATTATGAAATATATGCATTCGGATTCTGAACTTATGATTCAAACAAAAGTTTGAAATCTATGTGTTGTCTTCGTAATGATATAAGAATCATTAAATTTCAGTAAAAATTGATCAAGTTATGGTGGTTTTTCAGAAACTGCTCAGTAGGAGATTTCTGTCCGAAAATTTGTTGAGTGGCAGGGTGTTCTTGATAATTCTGGTATTAATACAATTAGATTTGGAAGATGATTTCTTCTACAAAAAATTAGATATTCGAGTTAACTTTCATTTCCAATTGACGGATATTGATTTGAGTTAATATTGAGCGATATACGAATTTTATGCTCTTTTGTGCCAAATCGGACATTGGTATGGAATGTAGTTTTCATGATCGGCTTATTGTGGTTTTGTTTAGGCCGAGAGTCTTGAAGTGAAGTTGATATTTGATTGTCAAGTTGGTATAGGTTTGTTACAGCTCGGTAACATATGACAGTAAAACATAAATTATGTTTAATTGTCATTCTGTGTTACATTGATCGTATTTATGACTTGTTGACTGTTATAATTTGTTAAATGTCTTCATTGTGATATATGTTTATTATTGTGACATATTATTGGCATTTAGCATAGGGACATACTGTTGTGACATTATTGTTGAGCCATATCGTTCTTGTTATCACATTGTTGATATCCGTTGTTATCTAGCACTATTGTTTATCTCGGGATCATAGTATAGCTGATAGGCCTATACACATGAGACCGTAGATGTGATTGAATATTCCGTGGTCAGTGCAGCCTTTTGAGGTGAGTGCTGGGATTGTGTCATCTAGTTCGTTCTGTTGTTCCATCCTATTATATCGTATCAGCTATATGGAGCCCGAGTCAGGGGTGTTATTCAGCACAGCTTGGCATACCTCGCATACTTGGCAGGGCCGGTTTAGCTGCATGACGATGTAGCTCCCCTGTGTTGTTGCTCGAGCATTATTCCAGTTGTTATCGTACCGTTTATTGGCTCCTGTTATCCCGATTATTCGTTGAGCCTTTCTTGCATTGCATATGACATTTTATTATATGATTATGCATGATTTATGTTATTGTTGGACTGTTTCATACCAGAATCCTAACCTCAGTTGTTTTCGGGGGAGGCTGTTGTGGTTGCTATTGGGCACCATGGTAGATCTCCCGAGTCGTTTTGGCAGCATCAGGGCCGAGGTTTCGTTAGTGGAGCTCGGGATTGAGGTTGGAATGCTTGGTTTTAGTTCGTTGGAGTCTCCCAGCAAGTCTTTATTGTTGTCTTGGATTTTGTGTTAGTTCTATGTAGTATTTTATTGCCAGGGAGATGTCCCATGTATCTGTATGGATGTTTGACATGTTATTATTTAGTTTGGATCAGTTTTAGTATATTTTAAAGCCTCGCCGGCTTAGTTGAATTGATGTTTGAGAATTGTTGATGTGTGCCTAGCCGGTACTTGCATGTGATTGTATATGTTTATCGCAACGTCAGTTTTGAGTCATTTTACTATTTTATGATGCTTGAGTTTTTCGGGATGTCCTATTTACGGGGAGGTCATGCCGAAATTTTTCTAGGCCCTGAGGTCCGTTTTAAATTATTTTAAAACATTTCCGCTGCAAATCTAGATCAAACCATTATTGTTTGATCGTTAATTGTCATTAGAGTAAATGGACCTCACATCTTGGTATCTGAGCGTAAACTGGGATATGCTCGAACTAGAGTCTAGGACACTTGAGTATTGACACTAAAATGGTTGTTTCGCCTGTGTATGCTACTTGACAACATGCTTATGTGATTATATGATTTGTATACTTCCATTCTAATTGTTTTGGTGTTTTATCATATAGAATGGAGGGAGGTGGAGAAATTCATGTTGATGAGATTCCTTTAGCTCGAGGTCGAGGTCGTGGACGTGGTAGACCTCGTGTCCATGTTGTTGAAGATACTTTTGTTGAGAAAGCTGGTGATCAGCTAGAGTAGCTTAGGATGGATGAGTTAGTTGCCCATTTCCACTCTATGAATCCACCTCGATTCAGTGGTTCTAGAGGAGTTGAGAAAGCTGAATTATGGATTTATGAGATTGAGGAATTGTTTGATTTGATCGAGTATCCTTCAGAGCGTCGATTGAGATAAGCTGTGCATCAGTTGAAAGATCATGCCAAAATGTGGTGGTCTACTACATTGATGACCTTAGATGCTCAGAGGATTGTTCCATCGTGAGATATATTCAAGGTGAAGTTTAAGGAGAGTTATTGTCCGCCATCATTTTACAGTTCTAAGGCTTCAGAGTTTCATAACTTGAAACAGGGTGATATGTCAATTGCGGAGTATGCTGATACTTTTTATGCTATTCTGAGATATGCTTCTCATGTTGCTGCAAGTAAGGTTGCTGTTGTTGAAAGTTTCATTGAAGGATTGAACAATCATCAACACCCTTTTGTTTCTATCGGTAAGCCACTGAATTATCTTGAAGCAGTGGAAATAGCAAAAAGGGTTGAAGCTAGTCTTAAGAGGAATGGCAATCGAGCTCCTACCTAACATCATCAGTCGGGGAGACAACAATTCAATTCATCTAGTTATGCATCTCTTCGTCCACATGGAAAACAAATTTAAGAAGCCTGGTTCTAGTTCTTCGAGTTCAGAGAACCGTGATGGATATCGTTATAGTGGACCTTACTGTGATCACTGTGGGAGAGAAGCATTCTAGTAATCAGTGTGTTGGATTTCAAGGGGTTTGTAGTAATTGCGGTCGGCCGGGTCATTTTGCCATAGTCTATCCTAGTAAAATGGGTAAATCAGCCCAGACAAGTAATGGAGCTCAAAGTAATAGATTCCCAGCAGCATCCCAGTTTTCCCACCAGCCTAGTCGCCATTCACATCAGTCCAGAGGGCAAGGTGGTCAGCAGAATCAGTCACCTGTTCGTGTATTTGCCTTGACTGAGGATGAGGCTCAGGCAGCTACTGTCATTACAGGTATCTGTACTTTATATGGTTATATAGCACGAGTGTTATTTGATACTGGAGCATCTCATTCCTTTGTTTCTCATGCATTCGTTGTTTCGCATTATCTTCGCACAACTAGTATGAATTTCAATCTATATGTTGCTACTCCGATGAGTAAAATAATTATCACTGATAAAGTGATGTTCAATGCGGTTTTGTTTCACGATGAAAATGTTTTGTATCTGAATCTTATAGTCCTACCTATACATGACTTTGATTGTATCGTTGGTATGGATTTTTTTACTGCAAATCGTGCCACTGTTGACTGTTATCGAGGAATAGTTTGTTTCAGGCCTAACTTTGCTCCTAAATGGAATTTCTATGGCCTTGGTTCTCAAGCCAAAATTCCTCTAGTTTCTGCCATTGAAATGAATCGATTGTTAGATTCTGGTCATGAAGGTTTTTTGGTTTATGTTGTTGATCTATTGCAAGATGAGCGACGGATTTTCGATATTCCTATAGTCTGTGATTTTTCTGATGTGTTTCCAGAAGAGATTCCTGGTTTTTCACCAGAACGAGAAGTTGAGTTCAGTATCGAATTAATGCCAGGAACTGAACCCATATCTCGAGCACCATATTGTTTAGCTCATGTTGAGCTAAAAGTGCGGAAAGAACAATTACAAGATTTGTTGAGTAAAGGTTATATTCGTCCGAGTTCTTCACCGTGGGGTGCACCGATTCTATTTGTCAAGAAGAAAGATGGTACGATGCGGGTGTGTATCGATTATCGGTAACTAAATAAGTCTACAGTCAAGAATAAATATCCACTCCCTAGGATTGATTACTTATTTGATCATTTTCAAGGTACTTCGGTGTATTCTAAGATTGATTTTCGTTCTGGGTATCATCAAGTGCGAGTTAGACAAGAAGATGTGTCCGAAAACAGCTTTTCGCACGAGATACGGACACTTTGAATTTTTGGTTAATTCTTTTGGGTTGACCAATGATCCTACTGTGTTTATGAATTTGATGAAACGAGTATTTCATAAATATCGCGATCGTTTTGTGATTGTATTCATCGATGATATTCTTGTCTATTCCAAGTCTGAAGAAGAGCATGCCAAACACTTGAGGATAGTTCTTCGAATTCTTCAAAAGAAGCAGTTGTAAGACAAAATATCCCAGTGTGAGTTTTGGTTAGATAGAGTTGTGTTTCTGGGCCATGTCATATCTCAACATGGTATTTCTGTTAATCCAAGTAAAGTGGAAGCAGTTCTGAACTGGGCACGACCGACCAATGTGCCAGAGATTCATAGTTTCATGTGTTTAGCTTGTTATTACCGGAAATTTATTCGAAAATTTCTCAATGATTGCTAGACCTATCACTCAATTGACTCAGAAAAATCAGAGATTCATTTGGTCTGATGAATGTTGTTGGAACTTTTCAAGTCGTAATCTTGATTTTGATGTTAATAAAACTTGTTAATTTGTGTTACTAATAATCTACCTTAGTGTGCAGAAGCTAGGATCAGTCACGAGCTGTTTACAACGCAAACTGAAGACTCAACTGATCGCACAAACTTAATTAGTGTTACGTCAATTGAGCAGTCCAGCTGATTGTGCAGTTGATAGGTGGTTCAGCAGGAAAACCTCATAAGCCTGGCCAGCCGAAGGAGTGTTCAACTGATGAAGAAACCCAGTTGATCAGTTCAACTGAACGATAGTGAAATCAGTTCAAATTACGAGTCAACTGATTCCACCAGCTCAACTGAAGAACAGTTCAGCTGACTAGTTCGAAGCATCAGTCAGAGTCTTTCAGTTGTAGATCAAGACAAGCTCTTACTAGTGGATTCCAGCTTTACACAAAAGGTACAAAGCAATTGTCTAGTCAAAGGACAATAAATGGACGTTAAATCAGAGCATTAAAGACAAAACGTTTCAGAAGGGCAGTCAAAGACACAATGTCCAAGAAACGAATTCAAGATGCAATGGATATAATAATTGAGTCTCACTGTACGATCAGTTTCCCCGCCTATATAAAGAGAATATCAGTGAAGACTCAATAAAATAGAGAGAAAAGAAGCCTTAAAAAATAGAGAGAAAAGAAGCCTCAACAAATAGAGAGAAAAGAAGCTTCAATAAAATAAGAGACAAAAGAAAGGGCACGCACATTGCACATCAGCTTTCAGAAGCAATCAGCCCAGAGGGAACTCTTCACAGACATATCAGCTTAGATTAGAAGCTTATTTCCCTCAGTGTGTGAGAACATCCTTGTTTAGTTCTCACACACAAACACTCTCACCACTCAAATACAGCCTTGAACAAAGATGTTAAACTTGTGTAAGTAGTCTTTGACTCATAGACGTTAAAGAAGTGTTGGCTGGAAGGTGCTGCCTTTAGTCGTAGGTAGGAGTTAAGTTTAGGCAG
The DNA here is from genome assembly GCF_025594145.1 of Primulina tabacum. Lineage (NCBI taxonomy): Eukaryota > Viridiplantae > Streptophyta > Magnoliopsida > Lamiales > Gesneriaceae > Primulina > Primulina tabacum. The sequence goes on along the minus strand of NC_134555.1, from coordinate 12,940,192 downwards.
TGGTGTAAGTTCTAGCTTAGTGGATTTGTACATTTAATTGTATAAATCAAAGTCTTCTAGTGGATCCTACCCGTGGAGGTAGAAGGGTTTATGTAGGAGCAGTTATAGTCTCCGAACATCCATAAACACATCTTGTGTATTTAACTGATTAACTGCTATTTTCAAATTGTTTAGATCAGTTATAGTATCCATCAGTTCAGCAATCACCATAACTAAACTGATGAATGCAAAAACTAATCTACCCTTTTTCAGTCATTCTGTTCTCTCAGTCAGATCTGAATATGAGACAAAGATGTTGGATGGATCTTTTGAAAGATTATGAATGTGAGATCTAGTATCATCCGGGAAAAGTGAATGTCAATGCCGATGCTTTGAGTCGTAAGGTTGTTGATGTTAATTTATCCTCGATTTGTGTTTCTAAGTTACGAGATGATATTTGCACTTCTAGGTGGGATTTTCAAATCCAAGATAATGTTGTTTGTGTATCTCAGATTTATATTAAGCCAGAGTTGATTCAGATTGTAAAGTCAGCTGAGAAAACTGATGATCGAGTTCTGAAATCTTATGAGTTAGTATCTCAAGGACACCAATCTGGTTTCTTAATTCACTCAGATGATTCTCTTCAGTTGAATGGTAGGTTGGTTGTCCCAGATATTTCTGAATTGCAGTGCAACCATCCTTAAAGAAGCTCATTGTTGTGGTGACCCCGGGCTCTAACTCAATTTTCTTTGGGATTAATTGGATCTTTGCTAGAAAATGTGGGTCAAAATTTTGCTTTTAATATCAAAACAATTGTATTTAAATCATACACCAATCGTACCTCTCTTTTTATTTCAACCAAGTAGGTACATGTCTTGTTTCATTTCATACTTAAACAAACTAGTATTTAAAATACATTACATATCAAATGTAAAAGCTACTAGTCCATCTTCTACGCCCGTAATCACCATGCGATCTCGATCTCTCATCTTTGTCTCGACCCTGATCCTGTCCCATCTGTTGTCATGCACACATACAAACACAACAACAGTCGGAAACTCCGGTGAGAATAAATCCCAGTATAAAACATGTACACATGCATACACACCATATAAATCATGAACATACTATCATGAGTAAAATCAATAACCACATGTTCCATAGTCTATGAAACATAAACACTATAAGACAAGTAATCTTAAATCAATTAATACCTTGGACTCGACTCGTATCTAACTCTAGGGATCCCGGTGTGAATAAGACGTCACAGTCTGTCACCTACCCTCCCAATCGCGGTGACGGTACGTCTTATTCCTAGACTTCGGTCCTGTCTGTATCGGATGTCTACAATCGGAGTACATCTGCTCCTATGCGTCGATACCACCGAACATCTAGAAATTTGGCAATTCTGCCAATGACTCTCCTATCTTAAATGCTTGAATATAAATCTATAAACAAAGCACAAACATATCAAAATATAAATAATCTAGTATGTGATTTTGGGAAACTCAAATCAAATCTAATTCGAGTTGTATCTTCCCGAATCAACATGAATTATACCTTCTTGTCGTACAATCTTTGTCGAGATCGAAGTCTATATCTGTCGAAGCTTGTCTATATCAATCTGAAATGGCAATGTTGAGATGTCCAATATCAATCCACAACTCAATTCAACACATGTATGAATCAATAATCAATCTTGATACATTTCGACGGCATAACGGCGTAATTTCTCGATACCGATCAACTCAACCAACAAGAATCAATATCATCAAGTCATATCCATCATAATCTATACATCATAAGCTCAAAATCTGTATAATCTCATACACATATATGCTGGAAATAATGCATAACGTATCCGTTTCTCGATCCGATTGTGAATACAAGTTCCCAATCATCATAAGAACATATAATAGGAATCAAAATCTGATTTCCCCAACATCTCAACTTCAAATCATGCTGAAATGTAACAATACTTACATCCTTAGGTAGCCCTTGATGAGAGGAGCAATAATCTATGCTTGGATTGAAAATCGGATGGTTAGATGCTTCACAATCAAATCTCTAAGATGAAATGAAGTTTGGATGGTTGCTGAATGTTATTCTCGGTTCCCAGCTGCTGAAAATGAAGGGAATGAAGACACTTCACGTATATATTGCATGTCTAAGGGCAAATGGCTTAATCTTTGCTCAACATGTCGTACCGCAGGTGCGCTAACTCTGCACCGCGGGTGCGCTAAGCCTACTGTATCACATCCAACAATTCAGAAGACACGACCGCGGGTGCGGTGCACTTTCGACCGCGGGTGCGTTCCTGTCTCGGTGCATCTACCGCAGGTGCGGTCCTATTTTTACCGCGGGTGCAGTCAAGCTACTGTCAACTTTCAACATTTTATGATAAACGATCGCGGGTGCACTATCTTTTGAACCGCGGGTGCACTGTCTTTGCTGCCCCAACAATATATTTTGCAACTAGAATCAAATTGCCACGTCGCTTCTTCGTGTCTGTTCTTCCATTCCCTTATTCATAATACACAGTAACTCAAACTTATTACACAAAATCTTGGGCGTTACAATTGTACTCGATATAGTATCCACCCAGGAGGCAGGAAAATGTATCATATTCTACGGCCTCAGTTTTGGTGGAAGAATATGAAAAAGGATGTGGCTGAGTTTGTGTCTCGTTGTATGATATGTCAGCAAGTCAAAGAAGAACTAATGAGACCTGGAGGATTACTGCATAGTCTTGAGGTTCCTCAGTGGAACTGGGAGCACGTGACTATGGATTTTGTCACGCATTTGCCACGTAATTCTCGTCATTTCGATGCCATTTGGGTGATTGTCGACAGATTATCTAAATCGGCACTCTTTATTCCGTATAAGAGGATGTATTCGTACAAGAAGATGGCTCGTCTATATATTGAAAATGTTGTGAGACTTCATGGAGTTCCAGTTGCAATAGTCTCAGATCGTGACCCTAGATTCACATCAAAGTTTTGGACTAGTTTTCAAAATGAAATGGGTACACGACTTGCGATGAGTACTGCGTACCATCCTCAGATAGATGTTCAGACAGAGCGTACGATCCAGACACTCGAGGATCTGCTTCGAGCTGTAGTCATGGATTTTAAAGACAGTTGGCAGGAAGCTTTACCACCAGTAAAATTTTCATGTAACAGTTTCAAGGTGACTATTGGTATGGCTCCTTTTGAAGCTTTGTACGGCAAACGATGTCGATCACCTCTTTGTTGGGATGAATTTACTGAGAAGCCGTTGACTGGACCTGACATTGTTCAGGAAATGCATGATAAAGTCCAGTTGATTCATCAGAGAATGAAAGCTTCCCAAGATCGGCAAGCTAGTTATGCTAACAGACGTCGTCAACCTCTAGAATTTTAAGTTGGAGATTTATCGTATGCTGAGTATCCTGTTTGTATCTTGGATCGTAAAGATAAAGTTTTACGCAATAAATTTATACCACATGTACGTGTTCAGTGGTCGAGGCATGGTGTAAAAGAATCAACGTGGGAAACAGAAGAGAAGATGAGAGCATCTTATCCATATCTGTTTGATTCTTAGTAATGTATTGTTGGTTTCGTATCGTGTGTAAGATGTATGTGTATAAACAGAAATTTCGAGGAAGAAATTTGTTTTAATGGTTGAAGAAGAGTAAGGACCTGTAATTAATTATCCGGTAATTTGGCATAATTAGAATAATTATTGAGTTGTAAATTAAAATAATTATTTATGCCAAATAAATTCAAGAAATGTGTTAAAAATATGTATTTTACAATATCGGAGAATTTAAGGATATAAATATAGAGAGAGTTTAAATAACACACGAGAGCAAAAATAAATACGAAACGGGATAAATGGGCCTGAGTTACTATTTTAGTAACTAAATACACAATATATAAATATACATATACATACACACAACTTACCTTAAGAGAGAGAAGGAAGAATAAGAAAAGAAAGAAGGAAACCCCAAATTCCCGCAACCCTTGGAGCAGCTACGGCAAAATCGCGATATCTCCTCCGTCTGGCATCGAAATCTCAATCGGTCTGAAGGGTTGTCTTCTTAACATCCTAAGCTTCAATTCAAGCCATAAATCGCGAATTTGGAGCAAGGATACAGGTAGATCAAAGCTATTGTTCCGGTGCTTTGTTTTTGCGCAAATTCTTCCGGTTTTGGGTGAGCGTTTTTGTGTTGCTGCGATTTTTAAATTTTGAATTTGCAAAAATGACCTAAACAAACTTTGTAGTGGTTTAACTTTACTAGTTATATTTACTGGAGGTAATGGGTTTTTGATTTTAAACAGATTTGTTATGATTTTTCTACCAAATTGTGCCAAAATCAAATTCTGAAATTATGCTGTGTATAACACCTACTGAAATTTGAGATTATGGCATATATGCATTCGAATTCTAAACTTATGATTCAAATCAAAGTTATAAAGATATGTTTTTTCTTCGTAATGATATAAGAATCGTTAAATTTCAGTAAGAATTTAGCAAGTTATGGTGGTTTTTCTGAAACTGCTTAGTAGGAGATTTCTGTCCGAAAATTTGTTGAGTGGCAGGGTGTTCTTGATAATTCTAGGATTAAACTACTGAGATTTCAAAGATGGTTTCTTCTAGAAAAAGTTATATATTCGAGTTATCTTTCATTTCCAATTGGTGGATATTGATTTGAGGTTATATTGAGCGATATACGAAATTTTATTCTCTTTTGTGCCAAATCGGACATTGGTATGGAATGTAGTTTTCATGATCGGCTTATTGTGGTTTGGTCTACGCCGAGAGTCTTGAAGTGATGTTGATATTAGATTGTCAAGTAGTTATAGGTATGTTACAGCTCGGTAACATACGACGTTAGAACTTAAATTATGTTTAATTGTAATTCTGTGTTACATTGATCGTGTTTATGACTTGTTGACTATTCTAATTTGTTAAATGCCTTCATTGTGATATATGTTTATTATTGTGATATATTATTGTCATTTAGCATAGGGCATACTGTTGTAACATTCATATTAAGGCCTATCGTTCTTGTTAGCCCATTGTCGATATCCGTTGTTATCTGGCACTATTGTTTATCTCGGGATCATAGTGTGGCTGATAGGCCTATACACTTGAAACCGTATATGTGATTGAACAATCCTGTGGTTAGTGCAGCGTTTTGAGGTGAGCGCTGGGATTGTGTCATCTAGTTCGTTTTGTTTTGTCATCCTATTATATCGTATCAGCTGTATGGCGGCTGAGTCAGGGGTATTATTCAGCACAGCTTGGCATACCACGCATATTTGGTAGGGCGGTTTAGCTGCATGATGATGTAACTCCCCTGTGTTATTGCTCGAGCATTATTTCAGTTGTTATCGTACCGTTTATTGGCTCCTGTTATCCCGATTATTCATTGAGCCTTTCATGCATTACATATGACATTTTATTATATGATTATGCATCATTTATGTTATTGTTGGACTGTTTCATACCAGAATCCTAACCTCAGTTGTTTTCGGGGGAGGCTGTTGTGGTTGCTATTGGGCACCATGGTAGATCTCCCGAGTCGTTTTGCAGCATCAGGCCGAGGTTTCGTCAGTGGAGCTCGGGATTGAGGTTGGAATGCATGGTTTTAGTTCGTTGGAGTCTCCCAGCAAGTCTTTATTGTTGTCTTGGAGTTTGTGTTAGTTCTATGTAGTATTTTATTGCAGGGAGATGTCCCATGTATCTGTATGGGTGTTTGACATGTTATTATTTAGTTTGGATCAGTTTTAGTATATTTTAAAGCCTTGCCGGCTTAGTTGAATTGATGTTTGAGAATTGTTGATGTGTGACAGGCCGGTACTTCCATGTGATTGTATATGTTTATCGCAGCGTCAATTTTGAGTCATTTTACTATTTTCTGATGCTTGAGTTTTTCGGGATGTCCTATTTACGGGGAGGTCATGTCGAAATTTTTCTAGGCCCTCAGGTCCGTTTTAAATTATTTTAAACCATTTCCACTACAAATTTAAATCAAACTATTATTGTTTGATCATTAATTGTAATTAGAGTAAATGTGTGGGGACCCGGACGCTAACTCATTCATTAATCGTCTTTAGGAATAATTCAAACAATTATAATAAACAGGGTCTAAATTTTTTTTTTAAAAATACAAAGCGGAAACATAATGTAATTCAATTCAAATTACATATTAAACATAAATATACAAATCTTGTATTATCTACAAGAATTCAACTAGGTTCAACTATATATCAGTGCTGAATCCTAAGTTGCTTCGAAGCCCGGATCTCCACGCTATCTAGTCCAGCCTCGTTCTCTTCTTGACCCTGATCTTATCCCACCTGTTGCCATGCACACATACAAACAAGACAACAGCCAGATAACTCCGGTGAGAATTATATTCTCAGTATAAATCATGTATACATGCAATCATAAAAACAATATAAAAGTATATAACATATATGTCTAACATGTATTCATAACAGAATATAAATCAACATCAAGAATAAATCCTATTCTAAACATGTACCATCATCAGGAACATAAATCAATATGTACCATACTCAGGAATATAATCAACATAACTCAATATGAACTGTCAATTAGACTCATGACTTCACATTTAAGAATAGACTCAATCCTAGTCTAGGGATCCCGGTTTCCAGAAGTTAGCATTCCCATATCGACCAACAGTAATAGAAAAGACTCCAGTTCTATCCACGTCGATAGGGTATCGATCACCAGTAATAGAAAAAATATCAATTCTATCCACATCGATATGGTATCGATCACCAGTAATAGAAGAAACTCGTATTATATCCACATCGGTATAGTAGCGATCACCAGTAATAGAAAGAACTCCGATTCTATCCACATCGATATGATATCGACCATCAGTAATAGAAGAAGTTATGATTCTATCCACATCGATACGGTACCGATCACCAGTAATAGAAGAAGCTCTGATTCTATCCACATCTATATAATATCGATCATCAGTAATAGAAGAAGTTATAATTCTATCCACGTCGATAGCCAAACATCCGGTGACAGACTTTGGCACAATCGCCAATACACTATCTTGTGACATCGTGCAATGTGTCCGTGGCGATCCCACCACTATCAGGCACTTCTGTCACAAGATTACTCGTCTAATACCTGATGTCTATAAATCAAGAGAACAATTACATCAATCAAATAAATACAATAAGGTAAAGTATGTGATTTAGGGAAACTCGAGCCAAACCTCACTCGAGTTGTGCAATCCCAACTCAACATTAATTTATACATTTATCTTCTCGGTCCGACGAAGACGAAGTATTGAAGTCAACTCTGTTCATACCCAATCTGATAATGACAATCGAATAGATACAATATCATTATATAACTCAGTTCAAAACTTGTTCTGATCAATACTCAAATCAAAACATAATCTGATCAATGCCAATCGACTTACGATACCATAATACCATCTAAATCAATACCGAATCTGATCAATATCAATCAACTGATGTTTCGACGGCATAATAATACAATCTCGATAACTCCGTCAATGTCAACATCACAGATATAATACCAGAACTCATAATTAAGATCGGTAGAAATCAGAATCTCAACGATGATATAAATCTGATATCGATTCTTAATCAAATCGACTCCGAAAATCATAATAATTCCATAATCAGTCCGTTTCATAATCTGACTTCGATTCTATGACGTCTAACATGTCAAGAATATCATATATGAATTCCATTCAATTCTGACAACATCATAATTTCAAAACATATCAAAACGTAGTAAAACTTACGTTCAGTTGTAGCATGCGTTGATAGGAACTCAGTACTGAAGTCGGATTTAAAATCATACGGGCGGATCTCGTAAAAATCGAAATTCTACGATTTGGAACCTTTTTTCCTTTCCTCGAGCTTCTCCCTCGATTTCTTCTGAGAATTATATATATATATATATATAACATATGTTGCATGCCAAAGAAATGTGGCGACTCCTCAATCTGCATGTCTCGCGCATATGCGCGACTCCGAATGGCGCATATGCGTGAGACCTACTGGTCTCAATGCTCGGCTTCGCAACTACTGGCGCATATGCACGCCTCAATCCGGCGCATATGCGCCAAAGCTTCTGTTTCAAACGTTGGCTACTGGACTGCTCGCGCATATGCGCGTACCCAAGTCGCACATATGCGCGAGACTTACTGTCTCGTGCACACACCCACTCGCGCATATGCGCGCCCATCTCGGCGCATATGCGCCCAAGGTTCTGGACATTCCGCGCATGTGCGCGCTTACACGCCGCGCATGTGCGCGAAGGCACACCCTCGCACATGTGTTTCGCGTTTATTCTCGTCTTTCCCAGTCCACTCCGTTCCGTCTATAATCACTTCAATTAATCAAGAAATCATCCCAGATTATTCTCATATTACGGTAAATATACCCAAATCATTTCCGATTACGGTAATCAAATTCTCGGGCCTTACAAAATGGGCCTCACATCTCCAGTCCTCCATTTCGGCCAACTACCGATATTCGTCTGAAAATATTTTAAATTATGAAACCAAGCAAACTTATATAATTAATCATTTAGTCACTCAAAATTAATCATTCGAGTATCAACCTTATTTTAAATAATTAAAACAATTATTTAATAAAAATATTTTCCCTTATTCGGCTATCGGTCTCCGTTCCTCGATCGCATATCGAATAACCTTCAAAAAGACAGTTTTATGCATCCATGAAAGTATATTTCAAATGTGTAAACATGCACACCATATTTAATTCATGCAATTAAAATCATTTAATTAAAATACATAAGAAATTTAATAACTTGTATGCATGTGGTCCGCGTGGACCTTTAAATTTTCGGGGCGTTACAATCTTCCCCCCTTAAATTTAATTTCGTCCTCAAAATTTGCTTATTCTTGATAATCTAAAGTTAGACTTAGTTCTAGTATCCCAAAAATCCACGCTTCCGCTGCACTACTCTGATAAAATTAATAAATCTTAGGGTGTCCATATGTCCCCTCGGTCCCATTTAGATCTGACATCTAAATCCTCGTTTGCGAAACTCAACTTACAACGACCCATGGCGACCTAGTTCCATTTTCCTATAACCTCGACTTTCAAATTTTCTTACAATTCCCAATATTCAAAGTGGATGACCACATTTATCGTATATTACGTTCCTTATATTATACCCAAAATGTTCATCAACATTTCATATTTCAACCTTAAAATCTCAAACACACCTACAAATTCTTAGATTTTCAAGCTTAATATTGATTCATCCTATAATACCCTCGATTAACATCCCTTGTAACATTATAACCTAAGATATCCCGAGGTTCTAATTATCCTTTCGAGCCCAAATCATCAAAAATTCCTATCATTTAAACCATTCAATTTTCATTTATTGCTAAAATAGTCTCCAAATTCCTTAACAATTGCAAAATTAATTCTTAAGTTCCTCAAAGATTATCAATTGGTCCTTAATTTCAAAAATCCTACAATTAATCCAAAAGTTATTGGTGTTCTTAGTTCCCTTCCACTGGTTTCCCATAATATAAATTTCGGTAATTTTAAACTTATTTACCCAAAATCAATTCTCATAACCAATATTACCTTTTCATCGAAACCTAACAGTCCAAATTATACATTTTCTTACTTCCAAAGATCATCGCAGTCTTCGAATCATTATCCCTTACGTGTAATTCCCCAAAATTAACTCAAATAGTAATCATGAATCATCAGTATTTTCTTAGAAAAATCTACGTGTCCCAAAAGCTTTTATGATATTCACAATTAGCTTATGACCCCAAAAGTAAAACATCAATACCAAGACCCAAAAATGAATATAGTCAAATCAACTTCAAATTTTCCTAATAACCAAATTCTTAAACATGTCCAATTCCACTGCAAAACCAGCAAGCATGAAAATCATATAATTCCTTAATCCACATCATAACTCGCATAAAAAAAAATCATAAAGCATCTAGTCTTTTAGCATAACAAAGTCATGCATCTAGTCTTTTAGCATAACAAAGTCATGCAACCATGCAGGATAAAAATCATTTATCATGCAACCTTAAACATAAATAACATTTGACTTTAAAACCTGTATGCATATGTAACTTAAATGTATAGATCATGTAAACATGTGGGTATAAATCATATAAAGCATGTAAACTTACAAATTTGAGGCTTGACGATTGAGCTTCCCGAAAATTTCATATATGTTTGATTCTTAGTAATGTATTGTTGGTTTCGTATCGTGTGTAAGATGTATGTGTATAAACAGAAATTTCGAGGACGAAATTTGTTTTAATGGGTGGAGACTTGTAAGGCCCTGTAATTAATTATCCGGTAATTTGGTATAATTAGAATAATTATTGAGTTGTAAATTAAAATAATTATTTATGCTAAATAAATTCAAGAAGTGTGTTAAAAATATGTATTTTCGAATATTGGAGAATTTAACGATATAAAATACATTGAAAGTTTAAATAACACATGAGAGCAAAAAATAAATACAGACGAGGATAAATGGGCTTGAGTTACTATTTTAGTAACCAAATACACAATATATTTGTATATATACATATACATACACACAACTTACCAAGGAGAGAGAGAGGGAAGGAAAAAAGAATGAAAGAAGAAAAACCCCCCAATTCCCGTCACCTGAGGAGCAGCTGCGGCAAAGTAGCCATATCTCCTCCGTCCGGCGTCGAAATCTTAATCAGTCTGAAGGGTTTCATCCTAACATCCTAAGCTTCGATTCAAACCCAAAATTGCTAATTTTGAGCAAGGATACGGGTAGATCGAAGCTGTTGTTCCGGTGCTCTATTTCTGCGCGAATTCTTCCGGTTTTTGGGTGAGAGTTTTTGTGTTGCTGCGAATTTTGTATTTTGAATTTGTAGAAATAATCTCAACAAACTTTGTAGTGCTTTATGTTAGCTGTTTATAGCCACTGGAAAAATGGATTTTTGATTAGGAACAGATTTGTTATGATTTTTCTACCAAAATGTGCCTAAATCGAATTCTGCAATTGTGTTGTGCAGGATACCTACTGTAATTCGGGATTTTATCCTTTGTGTCTTCGATTCTGAATTTATGATTCAAATCAAAGTTGTAGAGCTATGTCTTATCTTCGAAATGATATAAGAATCGTTAAATTCCAGTAAATATTGTTCAATATATGATGGTTTTTCAAAAACTTCTCAGTAGGAGGTTTCTGTCCGAAAATATGTTGAGTGGCAGGGTGCTCTTGATAATTTTGGGATTAATCTACTAAGATTTGGAAGATTGTTTCTTTTAGAAAAAGTTATATATTCGAGTTATCTTTCATTTCCAATTGGCGGATATTGGTTTGAGTTAATATTGAACGAGATAAAAATTTTATGTTATTTTGTGCCAAATCGGACATCGGTATGGAATGTAGTTTTCATGATCGTCTTATTGTTGTTTTTTAGGCGGAGAGTCTTGAAGTGAAGTTGTTATTGGATTGTCAAGTTGGTATAGGTATGTTACAGTTCGGTAACATACGACGGTAAAACATATATTATGTTTAATTGTCATTCTGTGTTGCACTTATGGTGTTTATGATTTGTTGACTGTTGTAAGTTGTTAAATGTCTTCGTTGTGATATATATTTAGTATTGTGACATATTATTGGCATTTAGCATAGGACATACTGTTATGACATTCATGTTGAGCCTTATAGTTTTTGTTAGCCCGTTGTTGATATCTATTGTTATCTGGCACTGTTGTTTATCTCGGGATCATAGTGTTGCTGATAGGCCTATACACATGATTCCGTAGAGATGATTGAACAATCCCGTGGTTAGTGCAGCCTTTTGAGGTGAGTGCTAGGATTATGTCATCTAGTTCGTTCTGTTGTGCCATCCTGTTATACCGTATCAGCTGTATGGAGGCCGAGTCAGGGGTGTTATTCTGCACAGCTTGACATACCTCGCATACTTGGCAAGGCGATTTAGCTGCATGATGATGTAGCTCTCCTGTGTTGTTGCTCGAGCATTATTCCAGTTGTTATCGTATCGTTTGTTGGCTCCTGTTATCCTATTATTGTTGAGCCTTTTATGCATTGCATATTACATTTTATTATATGATTATGCATGATTTATGACCATTGTTGTTATTATTGAACTGTTTCATACCAGAATCCTAACCTCAGTTGTTTTCTGAGGGGGCTGCTGTGGTTGCTATTGGGCCTACCACGGTAGATCTCCCAAGTCGTTTTGCAGCATCAGGCCGAGGTTCCGCCAGTGGAGCTCGGGATTGAGGTTGGATTGCTTGGATTTGTTCATTGGAGTCTTCCAGTTAGTTTATATGTATGTCTTGAGTTTGATTTAGTCTTGTATTGTAGTTTATTTGCCGGGAAGATGCCCTGTATATCTGTAGTGGTATTTGGTTGTTTTTGTGATGTTCTGAGTCGACTATGTGATTCTTTTGATCTGGTGAGTATTTGATAAGTTTTAATTTATGTTTAGTACTGGCCACTGCGGCTATAGATTGTTGACTTCAGTTTTTGTTTTTATGACTCTAGTTGGAGTATATTTTGATATAAACTACTGTTTGAGTTTTCGGGATGTCCTACTTATGGGAAGGTCATGCCGAAATTTTTCTAGGCCTTGAGGTCCGTTTTAAAGTATTTTAAACCTTTTTTTATGTTGCAGTTTTAAATCAAATTATTATTGTCTGATCATTAATTGTCATTAGAGTAAATGGGCCTTACATCGTGCCCCTATATTTTTTAAAATAATTAATTAAATATTGTCAATACGTCGGGTTCGGCCCACCCGATCTGATGAGTCGACGGGTTTTAGACTTTATAATCGTAACCAGACCGTATTTGATTGATTATGATCATTGTTCTGATTCAAACCCATATACCAGTTAATCGGCCAGTTGATAATGGTCCAAATCCGGTCCGGATGAGATCCAGCCCGTGGCCAAGTCTACATCAAAGACCGGGTAAAATTGGGTTCCAGCAATTCCGCCGAATTTTCACCCCAAAGTAACGCCGTTAAATTCGCCGTAAATGCCACTGGATTTGCGCTTCGTGTGTTGACCCTACCTATAACCAACATGCGGGCCCAGTCAACAAAGGCCGGTCTGACTACGTGGCAGAAAGCACGTAACGTTTCCTTTTTTTTTCTTTTTCTTTTTCTTATATAATAATTTTAATTAATTTGTTTATTTTATTTTCTCAATATCACAAGTTTTAGATAACTGTTTTTCTGTGTAAAAAATAATCAAATTTTTTTCTGAAACATATCCTCTTTTATATAAATTTTATTTTTATGACAATGAAATATGATAAAATAAAAGCATGAAGGTGATATTTGAAGGAAAATATTTATTCCAACATAATTATAATTTATACAAAAAATTGTGCATTTAGATTTATATTAAATATATATGTATGTGTGAGTGCGCATCGACTGGAAATATATTTTAGCCATCATTTAAATTTTCAATTCAAAATGTTGTGTTTTAATTTTTAAGGGTAAAGAAGCTTTCGTGATTAGTTTTTCAAAGCACTTTTTTCCTCTAAGATGACAGTAATGATTAGGCCTCACAATCTTTACATTAATTTGGGGGTAACATGTAGAATTATTTTTTTACAAAAAAACTTAGTTTAAAGATTTCAAAACAATTTAAGGTGACAATATATATATATATATAAATACTTCACAAATTCACCTTCTCCTTCATGCAAAAAAATAGACTGTGCAATACAAATAGCATTACCCTCGAAGTATTTAAAAGATGGGTCCTAATACATTTTTGTATCCCTATTTGTTTGGTTTTTTTATTTTTTATTTTTACGACTCTTTGTTTACACCACATGTTAGGAAAATCCACGAACTTACAGATTTGCTACATGTTAGAAAAATGTAAATAAATAAAAGATGTATTGTAGAAGGCATTGTTCTTTTTTTCTTCCACAAACGAAAGCGAACGTATTTCAAATTATTCCCTTATAAAATTTCTTACACATCCCACTACTTTAGTCAATTATTAATTGTCCTAATATGTCAAGTACTCATGATTCAAATAATATTTACATAAAAAAATATTTTTATTGAATGATAGAATTAACAATAATATTAGGGTGGGACCCTTCATTCCTTTCTTCTTCTCAAGTTATGTAGGAACCTGGACGCTAATTCAGTTCTTAATCATCTTTGGAAATAATTAAAACAATTAAATAAACAGGATCTAAATATTTTTTTTAAAATACAAAAGCGGAAACTTATGAAATAAATCTTATTTCATTTACAAGATCAGTATCCAGATCTAAGTACAAGTCATGTACAAAAGTAAATCATAATAACTACTGTTCATTCACTACATGTCTGGTGATGAAACAGATCTACTTCTGGGTCCGAATCTCCACGCTAAGCTAGTCCTCTCTCGTCCTCGTCTTGACCCTGATCCTGTCCCACCTGTTTTCATGCACACATACAAACAAGACAACAGCTGGATAACTCCGGTGAGAAATACATTCCCAGTATAAATCATGTATACATGCAATCATATAAACAGATATAAAAGCATGAAATGAATATCAATAACATGTATCAAATCTGAAAGACATGAATCAATATAAAACTGTCAATCAACTCTGACTCATAATCTCTGACTCGACACTTTCCTAATCTAGGGATCCCGATCTGAATAATAACATAACACCCACCTACTCTCCCGATCGGGGTGGTGGTACGTTCTTATTCGCGGACTTTGGCTCTTTCCATATCGAACATCAGTAATTGAAGAAACTCCAATTCTATCCACTTCGATATAACCAAACGTCCGGCGTCTTGGCGAATCAGCCACTAACTAGGCATATCAGCCTTGGCATATCCTGCCAAACCTCTGTGACAATGTGCAATGGGCCCAGTGACGATTCCATCACTATCACGCACCCTTGTCACGAGATCAATCGTCTACGACTAGGCGTATCCGCCTATGACCCCATACATAAATCAATAGATCAAAAATATCAATCTCATTCAATTGCAAATATCAATGCAATAAGGTAAAGTATGTGATTTTGGGAAACTCAAGTCAAATCAAACTCGAGTTGTGCAATCCCGCATCAACATCAATTTATACCTTTCGTTTCGTTCTTTCGATCTGACTCTGTCGAATTCTCGAACTCACTGCATGTCAAATCAATCTGGCAATAACAATATCGAATACACTGTATCAATGTATAACTTAATTCAAGACCTGTTCTGATCAATACTCAAATCAAACATAATCTGATCCATATCAACGATATCATGATACAATCTTAATCCATACTGAATTTGATCAAAATCAATCTACTGATGTTTCGACGGTATAACAATACAATCTCAATAACCCCGTCAATCTCAACATCACAAATATAATAACACGACTCATAATCAATATCAGTATAACTCATAATCTTAACAATAACAGATCATAACCTCAAATCTGTACAATCTCGATCATATCAGTTCTGAAAATCATAACAATTGCATAAACAGTCTGTTCTTCGATCTGACTTCAATTATACAATGTCTGATATCGCAAAAACAACATATATGGATCATATCAGACTCTGGAAGTATCACAATTTCAAATCATCACAAAATGTAATAAAACTTACGTCCAGTTAAAGCTCTCGTCGATAGAAACTCAGTACTGAAGTCAGATTGAAAATCAGACGGGTGGATCTTGCACAAATCACGAATCTACAAGATAAAAGGCGTAAGGATTTTCCGAAGAGAATTCTCGACTCTTTCTGATGATTTCTGAAGGATTAACACACACATATATATATTCATTGCATGTCCAGGATACGTGGCTTACTCTTCAAGCATTTCTGGCGGCGCTCGGGCGGTTAATAATTACCGCTCGGGCGCCGAACACTCTGTTCGGTTACTCGGCTTATGATATGATGCACTGGCGCTCGGGCGGTCAAAAACTACCGCTCGGGCGCCAGACGTTCTGTCCACAAAATATTCTTGCTGAACACTGGCGCTCGGGCGGTCATTAACTACCGCTCGGGCGCCACACTTTCTGCCCAAAACATGCTCTTGTGGTGCATTGGCGCTTGGACGGTCCTTTTCTACCGCTCGGGCGCCAACAGTCCTGTACAAAATATTGATCTTTCATTGTGCTGACGCCCGGTTCTCCACTCGAGCTCCTACAACTTCAATTCTATCAATTACTCAACATCTGATTACAGTAATTAAATCCCGGGCATTACATTTCTCCCCCCCTAAGATTTGATTTCGTCCTCGAAATCACAGGCAATCAACTCCAAAATCACAGACAATCAAGTCAGATATCAAATCAGATACCAAAGGAGGTATATACAGAAGCCAACAGAAAACTCACCTCAATAAAACAATTCTGGAATCTTTATCTCATCTCAGATTCTGTCTTCAAAATAGCTTCCTTGATGCCCTAACCATTCCCTTGAATTTTCAACAACGGAATAGTCCTTGTTCGGAAGTATCTTTCTTCTATTGATTCTAATTCTCATCTGGAATAATAATTCAAGAAGTATAATGTCATAATACCACTCGAAGTAACTTTAATAGAATCAATCTCAGAATATTGGCTATACAAAATCCGTATATACCAATCAACAGCTCATAACAAATCAATATCGTCATCTGCCTTCAATTCTGTTTAGGCTAAATAAATTCAATATTCAATCTCCTATATCAAATACCATCGGTCGTCGTCTGACGTTGGCATATTCAGTCTGTCTATTCAGAGCTGTCGTCATTCTTTTTTGAATCAGCTTCATTTCTTCAGTCATATCTTTGATCATATCAGGTCCAATCTCAGGAACCTTAGAGATATTATCTCAAATAAAAAAAGAATCTGCCATTCTCATCGTACAATACCTCGAATGGAGTTATCTTAATACTCATCTGATAGCTGGTGTGGTACGAAACTCTCAAAGTGGCAAAAATTCTTGCCCACTAGTGCTAAATCAAGTATTACCGCTCTAAGCGTATCTTCCAAGATCTGGATAATCCATTCTGACTGTCCGTCAGTCGGTGAATAATATGCAGTACTCAGATATCCTTCGTACCTAGCGCTTGCTGTAACTCCATCCAAAGTGTGAAGTAAACGAAAAATCACGGTCTAAAACCATCGACTTCGACACTTTGTGTAATCTGATCACTTTTCTGACAGATATCTCAGTAATCTAGTCATATCTGTACATCTACATGTACGAACTAGAACCTGCAGACTTGGTCAGTCTGGTACTCCTAACTCAATCAATGTTCAGTTTCGGGAGGAATGCGGTAGCTTCATCACGATATCCCTGGAAATGTAATCCCATTTCCATTCTGGAATCGATAAGCTATATAATCAATTTCCTGGTTTCTTTCTTTCTGTCTTTATCTGTCGGCAATTCAAACATGTCAGTACACATTCTGTTATATCTGCTCTCATCTGTTTCACTTAAAATCTGTTTTTTCAATCATCATACATCTTTCTATCATCAGAATAAATGTTGAATCAATTATTGTGCACTTCTGACAATACTTGTCGTTTCAAATCCGAAACATCTGGCTCAACAAATCACTTATTCACATACAATACAGTATTACATACCTGATTTTCTGATCGATGCCCTGTTCTGACTGTCGATATCGAGTTCTGAATATTCTGATCAACTTTCTGAACTGCTTTAATTCTCAAAATCAACTCTGGTTCGGACTGTACAGTATAAATTCTCCACTGTTTACTATATGTTTCAAACACGGATTCATAACAACAGCAATATTCAATCAGATTCGAAATATCACCCATCGATACTGATATGCTAGACTCATAAAACTGTAATTTCTGACAATGCTATCGGTCTCAGCCAACTAATCACGACTTCAACTGTGCTAAAATCAACCGATATACTATCTTCGGATCTAACATGTTCCGAATACAATCTGTCTCGGCCAAGATTTACATCTCAACAATTTCTGTATACAACATTTCAATTCTCAGAATATTCAATACAATCTTCAAACATTCGATCTGATCAGTCATATGCTTCAAATATCTCAGGATATCATAGATAAAGTAATCATAAATAAAACGAGCATAAATCCTCAGAATACTTCTGAACACAGGGTTCATCAACCCACAAACATAGCTGAGGCATCCCAAATAGAAACACTCAATCAGATGTAACTCTCGGCTAGAAATCTTCTAACTAGTATTTCAATTCCATCAGTGTCATTCTGTACAAAGTTCTACAAATAAGATTAGTACCTGGCATTCATTCAATGCTGGAATCTATCTTTCTGACTTTAAGCAACTCTGAAATCCCATCTTTCTGAGAAAACATCAGCAATTTCATATGTCACTGGCAAATCAGCCAATGATGGGCTCGATTTCAGTAAATCAACTGAAAACATAAGGAATCCTTCCGTTCCTTTCCGTAATAATCGAGTCCTCAACATCGTTCATATCCAAGGAATTCTAAATCTATAATACTTACCGTAATTTCCATTCATCAATCATATCGATATGAATATTTCAATCTTCTGGAAAATCAACGGTAGTTTTGTACTTGGTCAACATATTAGTACCAATAATAAAATCGAAATCGGACAACCCAAGTACAATATAATCTAACTCAATCTCATATCTGTCATATTGTAGCATACAAGATCTAACAGATGTCACTGATACAAAACCTCTCCCCAACAGAAAAGAGATCAATACTACAGCATATAATAACTCGATAACCAAGGCATATATCAATGCAATTCATTCAAGAATAATCGTATGGAATGCATTAGTATCTATCAATACATATGCAAATTAACCATACAGGAAACAATTACCTGCCACTACCTCGTCAGGTGTGTCATGGCCTTGGTTGTGATTGAGGAGTCGTGGGTGGTGTCTGGAAGGAGTGAATGGCAGATACTCGTCTATCTGTCTGAGCCACTGATCCAGACGATTCTGCCCCCTCGAATTCCTGGGACTGTGGGGACCCGGATGCTAATCATAATCTTAATCATCATTTGGGACAATTTAATCACTAATAATAAACAGGGTCTAAATTTTTTTTTTTAAAATACAATATGAAATACGGAACGTAATGGAATTCAATCTAATATACATATTGGTATAAAGGTACAAGTCTAGTACTACATACAATCATTCAACTAAGGTTTAACATCTGAATCTCAAGTGTCTAAACCCTATCTTTAATCAAGTTCGTAGTCTCCACTCTAATCACGATTTCCATTCATCTCCTCGACCCTGAACATGTCCCACCTGTTTCTATGCACACATACAAACACGACAACAGCCGGATAACTCCAGTGAGATAAATATCCCAGTATAAACAATGTAAACATGCAGTCATATAAAAGCATATATAAAAGCATGAAACACATATCAATAACATGTATCAAATCTGAACAACATGTATCAATACAAACTCTGAATCACACTCTGTGACTCCTAGACTCTGACTCGACTCAATCTAATCTAGGGATCCCGATCTGAATAAGAACGCAACGTTCTCCCATCTACTTTACCCCAGCTAGATGGTGGTACGTTCTTAGTCCCAGACTTTGGCTGTCTATATCGAAGATCTGCATTAGGAGTCGGTCTTCTCCTCAGTCTATCGATATATATCCAAAAGTCTAGTGACTTGGCGGTTCTGCCATGGCGGTTCTACCAAAGACTAGGCGGGTCTGCCCAATTCTGACTCATGCTTTGCTATAATCAATAGAATAAGCATATCAATATCAAGCATTGCAAATATCAAATGCAATAATCATTAAGTATGTGATTTTGGGAGACTCAAGTTAAAGCTAACTCGAGTTGTGCAATCCCGAATCAACATTTATTTATACCTTTCTTTCTCTCTATCTGACTCTGTCGAAGTCTCGGATTCACAGCCTGTCAATATCAATCTGGAAATGACAATATCGAAGGAATACAATATCAATACCTTCCTCAATCAATACTGGATATAATCAGAACTCAATCAAATTCTGTTTCAACAGCATAACTGTACAATCTTAATATACCCAGCCATACAAATCGATACATATCAATTCCTGCAACTCATGGTCAATAACGATACACATCTGATATCATATCTCAACCCAATCAACTCTGAAATTCATAACAATTCTATAATCAGTCTGTTTTTCAATCTGTCTTCGGTTCTACGATGTCTAACATGTCAAGAACATCATATATGAACCCTATCTGATTCTGGCAATACCATACTTTTAAAACATAATCAAACGTAACAAAACTTATGTCCAGTTGATAGCCTGCGTCGATAGGAACACAGTAATGAAGTCGGATTCAAAATATAAAGGCGTAAGGATTTTTCACAACTCTCCGAAGCCTTCTTCCAGAAATTCTCTCGTTTCTTCCCCTTTGCCGATTCTGAGGAAATTTGATACATTATATATATATATATTGCATGTATTGGACGTGTGGCTCATTCTTTGCAAAACACGTCTCGCGCATATGCGCGACATCACTCGGCGCATATGCGCGAGACCATATGTCTCGGCGCGTCCTCTGCACAACACCTCGCGCATATGCGCGCCCTTACTCGGCGCATATGCGCGAGGCCCTTGGTCATTTTACCCAATTCTCGGGTACCCTCGCGCATGTGCACGGATACACGTCGCGCATATGCGCGAGGTTCTCTGGACATTTCGCGCATGTGCTCCCACTTCTCTGGAGTTGACTTTAAAATCCTCGCACAGCTCGCGCATATGCGTGAGACCCTCTGCCCGTTTCGCGCATGTGCGCGTCTCATGTCGCGCATGTGCGCGAAAGGCACTATCCTCGCACTTACATCTTTTCATGCTGAATCAAATCGTGTCCCGATTAATCCTCTCATGATCATATCAAATTATAAATCAATAATTACAGATTACTAGGATTGAATTCTCGGGCATTACATGGGCACCTCGCTGTGGACACACTCTAGCAAAGTGTCCTGATTGTCTGCAGATCCGGCAACTACCGAACACACCTCGGCATTGCTCTGTGGAATGTCTTCCTCCACAAGTTCTGCAGTACTCTCCTGTATAACTCTGGCTAGAACCACTGGAGCTAGATGAACCACTTCCTAGTTTCTTAAATTGTTTCTTGCGAGCTTTCAGGAAATCTTCTTTTCCTTTACTACTACTGCCACTATCAATTTGAGACAGTGATTGCAAGAATTGAACTGAAGGTTGTTGTTTCTGTGGGTGAACAACATACGACATTCCTTGCTGTGGAATCAAACTTGCCTTAGCTCCCTTCGCCATGTTCAAGGCGTCAGCAAAATAATGGGGTCGTTCCACATTTACCAATGCAGATATTTCAGGATTCAATCCGCTGATGAACTGATCAACTATAGCTTTATCATCCCCAGCCACCTGAGGAGCAAAACGTAGTAAATTAGAGAATTTTGCCACGTATTCTTCAATATTCAGCTGACCCTATTTCAAGTTGGCAAACTCAGTACTCTTATCTTGTCGGTACGATACTGGGAGAAATCTTTTATGAAACTCAGCTTTAAAGATTTTCCACGTAATCACGGTACCAAGCTGTTCTAATGCTTCTTTGGTTGCGATCAACCAACTCTTTGCAACCTCGTATAACTGATGCCCAATCAATTTAACTCTGCGTTCATCTAGGTAATCAAGTGAATCAAACAGCACTTCAATATCATTCAGCCAACTCTCACAGTCATCAGACGTCTCAATACCCTTCAGAATCGGCGGTTGAAATGACTGAAACCTCTTCAACATTATTTCCATCGGGGTTTCTGACACATCCATCTGATAAACCGAAGTACCACCTGATTCTGGAATTCTTCGAGGAGGTATATCATGATTACCAAAAGAATTAGTAACCAAATACAACAAACATGTTTCAGTCCTCCTCTGATCATATTACTGCTGATCAAGAATCGGTTCTGATTCATTCTCAAATAATACATGTGATTAATCAAATCAGATAATCAAGTAAACATGTAGTTTTAACGCAGTAAATCACGCTAACAATCAAACACAAGGAAAGAAAACTCATTCTACCCCACTCACTAGCTTCTATCTCAGTCTTAAGAACCTATAGTTCTAGACCTATTGCTCTGATACCACCTGCATGTGAGGACCCGGACGCTAATTCAGTTCTTAATCATCTTTGAGATTAATTAAAACAATTAAATAAACAGGATCTAAATATTTTTTTTAAAATACAAAAGCGGAAACTTATGAAATAAATCTTATTTCATTTACAAGATCAGTATCCAGATCTAAGTACAAGTCATGTACAAAAGTAAATCATAATAACTACTGTTCATTCACTACATGTCTGGTGATGAAACAGATCTACTTCTGGGTCCGAATCTCCACGCTAAGCTAGTCCTCTCTCGTCCTCGTCTTGACCCTGATCCTGTCCCACCTGTTTTCATGCACACATACAAACAAGACAACAGCTGGATAACTCCGGTGAGAAATACATTCCCAGTATAAATCATGTATACATGCAATCATATAAACAGATATAAAAGCATGAAATGAATATCAATAACATGTATCAAATCTGAAAGACATGAATCAATATAAAACTGTCAATCAACTCTGACTCATAATCTCTGACTCGACACTTTCCTAATCTAGGGATCCCGATCTGAATAATAACATAACACCCACCTACTCTCCCGATCGGGGTGGTGGTACGTCCTTATTCGTGGACTTTGGCTCTTTCCATATCGAACATCAGTAATAGAAGAAACTCCAATTCTATCCACTTTGATATAACCAAACGTCCGGCGTCTTGGCGAATCAGCCACTAACTAGGCATATCAGCCTTGGCATATCCTGCCAAACCTCATGTGACAATGTGCAATAGGCCCAGTGACGATTCCATCACTATCAGGCACCCTTGTCACGAGATCAATCGTCTACGACTAGGCGTATCCGCCTATGACTCCATACATAAAACAATAGATCAAAAATATCAATCTCATTCAATTGCAAATATCAATGCAATAAGGTAAAGTATGTGATTTTGGGAAACTCAAGTCAAATCAAACTCGAGTTGTGCAATCCCGCATCAACATCAATTTATACCTTTCGTTTCGTTCTGTCGATCTGACTCTGTCGAATTCTCGAACTCACTGCATGTCAAATCAATCTGGCAATAACAATATCGAATACACTGTATCAATGTATAACTTAATTCAAGACCTGTTCTAATCAATACTCAAATCAAACATAATCTGATCCATATCAACGATATCATGATACAATCTTAATCCATACTGAATTTGATCAAAATCAATCTACTGATGTTTCGACGGTATAACAATACAATCTCAATAACCCGTCAATATCAACATCACAAATATAATAACACGACTCATAATCAATATCAGTATAACTCATAATCTCAACAATAACATATCATAATCTCAAATATGTACAATCTCGATCATATCAGTTCTGAAAATCATAACAATTGCATAAACAGTCTGTTCTTCGATCTGACTTCAATTATACAATGTCTGATATCGCAAAAACAACATATATGGATCATATCAGATTCTGGCAGTATCATAATTTCAAATCATCACAAAATGTAATAAAACTTACGTCCATTTATAGCTCTCGTCGATAGAAACTCAGTACTGAAGTCGGATTGAAATCAGACGGGTGGATCTTGCACAAATCACGAATCTACAAGATAAAAGGCATAAGGATTTTTCGAAGAGAATTCTCGACTCTTTCTGATGATTTCTGAAGGATTAACACATATATATATATATATATATATATATATATATTCATTGCATGTCCAGGATACGTGGCTTACTCTTCAAGCATTTCTGGCGACGCTCGGGCGGTTAATGATTACCGCTCGGGCGCCGAACACTCTGTTCGGTTACTCGGCTTATGATGCACTGGAGCTCGGGCGGTCAAAAACTACCGCTCGAGCGCCAGACGTTCTGTCCACAAAATATTCTTGCTGAACACTGGCGCTCGGGCGGTCATTAACTACCACTCGGGCGCCACACTTTCTGCCCAAAACATGATCTTGTGGTGCATTGGCGCTCGGGCGGTCCTTTTCTACCGCTCGGGCGCCAACAGTCCTGTACAAAATATTGATCTTGCATTGTGCTGACGCCCGGTTCTCCACTCGAGCTCCTACAACTTCAATTCTATCAATTAATCAACGTCTGATTACATTAATTAAATCACGGGCATTACAAGTTAGCAAATCGATTCACATCCAGAATATGTGCAGCCTTTTGTCCATCAGCACCTTAATTTATGCTTCGTGTTGCCATTATGTAAGAAATTAATATATGCTAAGAAATTAATATCGATACTAGCATCTGTGGAGTAAACGCCATGTTTCATTTGGAAGATCATGGAGATGTACATTCACACGGATGTGTGATCATATGATGATGCATTGAACAACCCTCCCTCGAACTACCCAACTGGTTCCCACTTATCGAGTGGAATAGTCCGCAGTTATGGTTGTACACCATCAGTCCTTTGACCCAGGACAATTTAGGGGCTATACGTACTAGCATGCACTTTGATCCGTTTACCGACTCTATCGAAGGTCATCAGGTGGCGAGGTTGGATGTAATTTCGAAATACGTAGGAGCAAATGCATTGTAGTCGAGGATTCGCAGTTTGCCTACAGGTAAAGATATCCTATATGGTCTGATGAGTTAATAGTGCAAGAAATCTCTGGCCGGAGTAAGACATGTGCAGTTTGGAAAGGTGTTTCCTCAGTTGCGCATATCATGACGCTATTACTCAAAGATAAATCACATTGATATCGAATTCATATGCAACTCTCGATATACCAATGGTTGCAGATTCGATTGGGATTTATGTGTTGAAGGGATCGTACTGTACGCTAACCATGACTAAAAGTTCTTAAAGAAACTATCAGAGATACCTATGGGATCATGGGACGATGCTACTAGAAGCTCTAACCATGATCCGGTGGGTGTAATCAGAAATGAGTTCTGACATTCTTGATCAAGATGTTGATGAAAATAATGGGGCTAACTAGGGTAAGCCCGAATAAGAATAATATTATTTTGAATCATATGGAGATGTGAACCCACGGCTAGTTGTATCCCTGAACCATTGATGGTCATACAAGTATCAGATTTTGTATTCCCATTGAGATACTCAAATTTCAAGAAATTGGAATTTGGCGATTATAGTTTTATGGAGATTAAACAGAAAGCTTTAAAAGGAGTTTATTAGCTGATTTCATAGGACAAAAGAAATAGAAGGTGGCATTATTGCTAAATAAGGAAGGAGAGTGGAACTGCCTGTATTGTGAAAGAGTTCACTAAAACTGGCAGCTGCCAAATATGGTAACAACTATATATGATAAATTCTAAATTTGGCAAATGAAAATTTTGATCTTCGAAATTTTCAATTTTCATTATATGAACAAGAATTGTATCCTTGATACATCAGCGCTCTCGGATCATCGATCGGGGTTATAATGAGTTCGGAATCATTTATTTAGTGGATTGAGAATTTACTAATTAAATAATTGTAATAGTAGTGGTGATTACTAATGTTGGAACATTTCATGTTCGCAATCTTCATTTTGATATTAACAAAACTTGTTTGTTTGTTTATAATAATCTACCTTAGTGTGCAGATAGCTGAAACTGAAATAATCAGTTACGAGCCAAAACTGAAGCTATCGAAGATGCCAACTGAAAGCATCAACTAATCAACCAAACTAGACCAGTTCAACTGATGTATCGTAAATAAGTTCAACTGATTGTTCAGTTGATAGGTGGTTCAACAGGAGAACCTCAGAAGCCCGACCAGTCGAAGGAGTGTTCAACTGATGAAGAGCCCAACTGAGATCAGTTCAACTGAACAAGTGTGAAATCAGTTCAACTGACGAGTCAACTGATTTCACTAGCCCAACTGAAAACCGGTTCAACTTGTCAGTTCAGAACATCAGTTAGGAGCAATCAGTTGCAGATCAAGACAAGCTGAACTAAGTGGAATACAGCTGTGTACAAAGGTACAACAACTTTTGTCCAGACAAAGGACAATAATGGACGTTGCATCAGAGCTTAAAGACAAAAGTGTTCCAGAAAGAACAAGACAAATTTCGAGGAACATATTCAAAATTCAACAGATACAATAATTGAGTCTCACTGTACGATCAAACTTCGCGCCTATAAATAGAAGGTGAAGATCAGTGAAGAGAAATACATACATACAAAATATACAACACAAGAGAAAAAAGAGAATGGCACGTTTCCAAGTCATATCAGCCTAAAAAAGAAGCATTCAGCCCAGTCGAGGGAACACTTCAATGTGTTATCAGCTTAGATTAGAAGCATATTTCCCTCAGTGTGTGAGAGCACTTTCAGGTAGTTTTCAGAGATCAGTTCTCACACACACACACCCCACCACTCAAATACAGTCTTGCACAAAGACGTTAAATTTGTGTATGTAGTCTTTCTCACATAGACATTAAATAAGTGTTGACTGGAAGGTGCTGTCTTCAGTCTACTCTAGGAGTTTAGTTTAGCCAGTAGTGTAAGTCCTAGCTGGGTGGGTCTATACAAAGTGTTGTATCGATCAAAGTTTTCTAGTGAATCCTACCCGATGTGGTAGAAGGGGTGACGTAGGAGCAGTTGAAGTCTCTGAACATCCATAAACATATCTTGTGTACTTTAACTGTTAACTCTTTGCTTTAAACTGACTTGATCAGTTCGAGTATCTATCAGTTCAGTTCTCACCATAACTGAATTGATACATGCGAGAACTGATCCCCCTTATGTTCAGTTAATTAGTTACACGAGTTTAAAAGCTTTAAAATATATCAGTGTTTCTTAACGAAGGGTTATTTCGAGTGTTTTCCGCTTGAATTTTATTTCAAACTCGATCTAATTCATCAGTGTATATTTTTTTAGAACACGAACTATTGCAGCTCTTGTAGAATATTTTGTTTGAAGCACCACAAGGTGCTCGGAAAATGATCCTACATGCACAAATTCTCATAAATATTCCAGAGGAGTCTAGAATTAAATGAATCAAGGAGTTAGTTTATAAATTAAGTAATGATTATTTAATTTAATATACATATGAATGTATATATTTTATATAGTGATATAAAATATGTGTATATGATATTATCATATCATGTATTATTAAAGGTTAATAAATACATTATATATTAATTATATTGGAGTTTGAATATAATGAAATTACTAGAGTCATTGTGAGAGAGAAACTCCTAATTAGATTAGAAGTCTCACTCTATATATATAGTAATAGGACTCATAATTTGTGGGACCCTTAACTCCTGATCGTTGTTACAATGCAATTTGATTGGAGTTAATTAATTAAGCGGAAAACGAGTTTAAATTTTCTTTACAATGAGCCCAAAATATCTTGTTTGAATACTAAAAATAGTATTTCATCTCATATCATAAAACATGCCCACAAGTAATCAAAATCAACCACATACAAACAACTCATATCCTCGGGACATGCTCCGGTATATAGATACATATATATACTGGGAAACAAAACATAAAACCTCAGCTCAAACAGTGACTCCTTCCAGAAGCACCATATCTGGTCTCCTGATATTCTGGAGTATCTGTTATTGTCCACATACAAAGATAACAACAGTCCCCTTTGGGGGTGAGCAAAGCTCAATCTGAAGCAACCACAATATATACCACATATATCTAAACAATGATATATGATATGCAATGCATGTATGTCGTGGAGGTATCAGGTCAAATGCCCATCCACTGAGCACATGTCAGAATCAAACGAATCGTTATCAAATCAATGCTCGAGCTGGCTCATCGACCTCAATCAGGGATACTCGTATGATAACGTAGACAAAGCGCTATCAAATCTCAAATCTCAATCAATCAGCGGGGACCACTAATGACTATGTTTTAATGGCCACATAATGCCAAACATAGCATCGTGTTCACAAACCCAGAATCAAATCCAATCATATCAAGGTATCCAAGGATCATAGCTCAACGTGTATGTCATGTATGCCACATCAACTCAACAAATAAGGCATATAGACATATATTTTCAATTAAATCAATCAAACATATATCATATGCTACATATACATGTCGTATGTTACTCGATCTCAACATACCTCAATTCTTCGTTCCAGTCGATGTAGTTTGAAGATATCAATATAATAATCTATCTACATCAATAATATATTCATTTCAATCAATAACGTCATTCAAAATCAACAATATAAGTTTCAAATATCTTTTGAAACTTCGAAAATTCATATCAAATCAAAATCATAGCATAATTCAATTCCGACTTTAAAACTTATTTTCTTGTCGGCTATTCTACCACATATATAATCAGAATTAATAACAACTGACAAATAATTCTTCAATCTCATTCCAACGATTAAAATTTTTTAATTATAATAAATTGAGAATAATTCAAAATAACATCACTATAATCATCTCTTCTTCATTAAAATCATACACTATTTAACAATCTTCAATTTCTGTATGATTTAACAATTTATCGGATTTATTCCAAAAATCGATGAATTTCAAATATCACCAAAAATATAAAATTTATACCTCAAATCGAAGATCTTGTGTCAACGATCTCAGAACTGAAGTCGGTCCGTCGATTGGATAAACCGATACGTCGCAAGATCAAAAAGAAAATATCAAATTTTTCTATTCCTCTCCTCTCACCTTTCTGTTACTTTTTGAAAAATGAAACTTACATGAAACTTCTTTCACGTAAGTTTCATATATATCAATTATTTTTTATTTTTTTCTAAAATATTATATTATATTAATAAAATAATATATATAATATTTAATATTTTAACGCATGTATATTCCTTTGGACTAGTCAAACGATCAAAATTTTCAAAACTCAAAACATGAAACTTCTATATCTGTGAGTTTTCTTGTAACGCCCCAGATTCGACGACTGTCCTCACTGTATCAAGACGAGTCTTTCCAGCGTGCTTATGTCCTCACTCACACGCACCCTGGGAAACTTCCCAGGAGGTCACCCATCCCAAAATTGCCCCAAATCAAGCACGCTTAATTTTGGAGTTCTTATGTGATGAGCTACAGAAAAGAAGATGCACCTTCGTGATATGAGTAGTACAAATCAAATCTTTTAAGCCCTCTTCAACTGTACAGTCCATTACATTGAACAGTCTCGGAATCCCTCTCATTCCCGTGTGGGTTCGGTTTATTCATGTTCCCTTCACCTAGAAGCCTGCCAGGAGCCGCTCATTGTCCGTGCAACTGATGGCACCGGCGATCACCCCCCGCCCTCTTCGGCCCCGGGCCTCACATGCCCACCAGCTTCCGCTTGGTTCGTCCCCGAACCACACCGTACTAAGAGAGGTCGGCTCTGATACCACTTGTAACGCCCCAGATTCGACGACTGTCCTCACTGTATCAAGACGAGTCTTTCCAGCGTGCTTATGTCCTCACTCACACGCACCCTGGGAAACTTCCCAGGAGGTCTCACCCATCCCAAAATTGCCTCAAGTCAAGCACGCTTAACTTTGGAGTTCTTATGTGATGAGCTACCGAAAAGAAGATGCACCTTCGTGATATGAGTAGTACAAATCAAATCTTTTAAGCCCTCTTCAACTGTACAGTCCATTACATTGAACAGTCTCGGAATCCCTCTCATTCCCGTGTGGGTTCGGTTCATTCATGTTCCCTTCACCTAGAAGCCTGCCAGGAGCCGCTCATTGTCCGTGCAACTGATGGCACCGGCGATCACCCCCCGCCCTCTTCGGCCCCGGGCCTCACATACATTATATCCAAATCTCAAAACATTTGGACTTCATAAGATAAAGATATGTCACTAATTATCATTTTGCCCTTAAACTTAATTCATTATTTTTCAACTTATTTACGAAAATGTCATCAAAATAAATTGAATATTTTTCAACTTATTTACAAAAATACCATCAAAACTATTTTATTCTCGGGGTCTCACATTTATCCCCAACTTAAAAGATTTCGTCTTCGAAATCTCAAATATCTCTATATACATAACATTGGCAAACATATATTATGTCACCAGTTATAGTATATATCAAAACTAAAATCAGTAAATGGATTACTATACATTGAATACAATGGAACAGGTGGAATAGAATCAAACAAGTGCGGATATGATTCTCGCATCTTGCTTTCCAATTTCCACGTTGACTCTTTCATACCATGTCGTGTCCATTGTACTCGAACTAAAGGAATCGATTTTTATGCAATATTTTCTCCTTTCGATCCATAATGCAAACAGGTTGTTCAACATAGGAAGGTGAAGGATCAAGTTCAATCTCATCAAGTTGAAGCACATGTGATGGATCTGGTTCATACTTTCTCAACATAGAAACATGAAATACATCGTGAATGGCAGATAAAGCTGGTGGTAATGCCAGTCGATAGGCAAGATCCACAACTCGATCAAGGATCTCGTATGGACAAACATATCGAGGAGATAACTTTCTTCGCATTCCAAATCGAACAGTGCCTCTAAAGTGAAATATTTTCAAAAACACGTTATCACCTTTTCTGTAATTCTAAGGGTCGTCTTCTTTTATTCGCATAACTCATTTGATGATCCTGAGCAGCTTTCATCCGCTGTAGAATCAACTGAACCTTATCATTCATTTCTTGTATCATTTCAGGTCCAGTCAATTGTCTTTCACCAATTTTATCCCAGAATAACGGTGACCTACATCATCTCCCGTACAAGGCTTCAAACGGTGCTATGCCAATACTAGTTTGGAAACTATTATTATAAGAAAATTAAACCAATGGTAAGGCATCTTGCCATCCAATGTTAAAATACATCACAATCGCACGTAACATATCTTCTAACGTTTGAATTGTACGCTCAGTTTGACCATCAGTTTGAGGATGATAAGCAGTACTCATAGCCAAACGCGTACCCTTCACTTCTAGGAAACTACCACAGAATTAAAAGCAAACCTGGGATCACGATCTGATACAATTGAGACTGGCACACCGTGCAGTCTCACAATATTCTCAATGTATAAACGGGCCATTCTCTGATAAGAATAATCAATAATAACCCAAATAGCATCACAGCCCTTGGGCGAACAAGGTAAATGAGTCACAAAATCCATAGTAATATGTTCCCAATTCCACTTTGGGATGTAATCCTCCCGATTTCATTCTCTCGCCTTCACTTGCTGGCAGACAAGACATTTCAAAATAAATTGAGCAATGTCCTTCTTCATACGTCTCTACCAGAATTGAGGTCTCAATGTCAAATACATCTTCCGGCCTCCAGGTTGAATACTGTATTTGCTACATATATGCTTTTCGAAGAAGGACATATTTCAAATCAAAATTATCAGGAACTACCAGCCGACCATTAAGTCGTAAAGAACCATCAGAAAAAATCTGAAATCCAGACTGATGTCCTGCAGATACAAGTTCTTTCGACTTTTGGATCTGAGTATTGCTTCATTGAGCCTTTCGTATTTTTGATATCAAGTTCGGCTCAATTTGCAATGTTGAGACAGTGACAGAATTCCAATTCGAGTGAAAGGTCCAACCAGAAGTACATATATCCTCATGTACCTTGGCGACACAAACAGAAGCTAAAACAGAATCATGCACCTTACGACTAAGGGCATCCGCAGTAACATTCACCGATCCAGGGTGATACTGAATCTCACAATCAAAGTCCTTCAGGAGATCCATCCACCTGCATTGCCTCATATTCAAATCAGATTGAGAAAAGAGATATTTCAGACTCTTATGGTCCGAATAAATAACAAACTTTTCTTCGTACAAATAATGGCGCCAAATCTTTAAAGCAAACAAAATGGCGGCCAATTCAAGATATTGAACAGGATAACGTATTTCATGAGATTTCAATTGACGAGACGCATAAGCAACCACCTTGCCATGTTGGATCAGAACACAGCCCAAAC
Source organism: Primulina tabacum (assembly GCF_025594145.1). Classification (NCBI taxonomy): domain Eukaryota; kingdom Viridiplantae; phylum Streptophyta; class Magnoliopsida; order Lamiales; family Gesneriaceae; genus Primulina; species Primulina tabacum. The sequence goes on along the minus strand of NC_134555.1, from coordinate 12,908,159 downwards.
CTTTACCAGACGCATCTGTACACACTACAAATCCTCTGGTACCTGAGGGAATAGTAAGCACAGGTGCTGCGGTCAATCTTCTTTAATTCAAGAAAACTAGCATCACATTCATCTGACCAAATGAATCTCATTCTTCTGTGTCAGTTGAGTAATATGTTAAGCTATTTTCGAAAATCCTTCAATAAAGCGACGATAATAACCAGCCAAACCCATGAAGATACGGATCTCAGGAACATTCGTAGGTCTCGGCCAATCAATACAGCTTCAACCTTCGCAGAATCAACTGATATGCCATGTCTCGAAATGACGTGGCCCAAAAATACAACTCTATCCATCCAGAATTCGTATTTAGACAATTTAGCATATAAATGACTATTGCGAAGAGTTTGAAGTACCAGTCTCAGATGTTCAGTATGCTCATTTTTTCGATTTCGAATAGACACGAATATCATCAATAAAAACAATAAATAATAGGTCAAGATAATCTCGAAAGACACGATTCATTAAATCCATAAAAACAGCAGGAGCATTCGTGAGACCGAAAGGCATAACAAAAAACTCATAGTGGCCATACCTGGTACGAAAAGCAGTGTTAGAAACATCTTCTTCTCGAACTTGTACTTGATGATACCCAGAACGAAGACCAATCTTAGATTAGACAGATGTACCCTGAAGTTAATCAAATAAATCATCAATACGAGGAAGTGGATACTTGTTTTTCACAGTAGCCCAATTCAATTGCCTATAATCGATACACATTCGCATAGTAGCATCTTTCTTTCGAACAAATAAAACTGGAGCTCCCCAAGGTGATACACTCGGTCGAATATATCCCTTATCGAGAATATCCTGTAATTGTTCTTTAAATTCTTTCAATTCCAATGGTGCCATGCGATAAGGAGCTTTAGAAATAGGCACAGTCCCCGGCATAAGATCAATACTAAATTCAACTTCTCGATGAGGAGGAAAATCAGGAATCTCATCGGAAAATACATTCGGGAATTTCTTCGCAATGGGTATATCGGATAAAGAAGGCTCATTCTTAGAGACATCAATAGCATATATAAGATAACACTCATCTCCGCTAGTCAAAAGTCGAGACATTTCCAAAGAAGATACCAATGGAATTTTGGCATGGGAAACCTTGCCATAAAAATTCCACTTGGGTCCATCGATAGGTCTAAATCGAACCACTCCATGAAAACAATCGACAGTAGCTCGATTTGTTGTCAAGATATCCATGCCAACAATACAATCAAAGTCGTGCATTGGGAGGACAATCAAATTCAGGAATATCATATTATCCTTGTATATCAATACACAATTATGCACAACTTTCTCAGATAGAATAATCTTTCCTGCTGGCGTGGCTATCGACAAAGTATCATACGATGGAGTACACATAATATCATAGGATGCAACAAATGCATGAGATATGAATGAGTGAGATGCTCCTGTATCAAATAAAACATGTGCAGGATAATCGCAAAGCATGCAAATACCTGCAACCACACCACCAGGAGCTTCTTTCGCCTGATCCTCATTCATAGCATATACTCGAACTTGCGGAGGGACTTGAGCAGTCTGACCACCCGGTCCTCGATATCATGGAACATTTGACTGCTGAAAAGAGGGAACAGGAACAGTAGGTCTTATCATACTGTGTCCACCTCTAAATCCTGGCAAGGGTTGAGAAGAAGTCGTACCCCTGTTCGGGCATATTCGAGAGAAATGGCCTTCCTGTCCACACTGATAACAAGTACCAAACATACCTCGACACTGCTTGATAGTATGTTTGCCTTCACAATGACCACAATAAGGAGCAATCACAGGACTCCCTCGCTGAGATCCACTCATACTCGAAGAAGATGAAGAAGCAGAACCAATCTTCTTGAACTTCTTACCTCTTGGACGCAAAGTAGGCTGCTGAGCTGACACTGTAGGTGAAGGAGCGTACTGAGGACCTCCTCGCCTTAGTCCAGCTTCGGCTGCCTTAGCTCGTTCAACTGCCTCTGCGTAGCTCATAGGCAAACCAGAAACAACAAAAGCATATATAGCAGGATGCAATCCATTCACAAACATGTTATATTTCGCTTTTGCATTCGCAGCTACATGAGGTGCATATTTCAAAAAAGTAGAGAATTTCGAAGCATACTCTGCAACAGTCATCGTTCCCTGCTGCAGACTATTGAATTCATTCTCCTGAGCAGTATAATAAGAAGAAGGGGAATACTTCTCCAAAAATTGGGTCTTGAAGACATCACAGGTGACTTCAATCCCGGCTTCTTTCAATCCAATCTCAGCGGCTTCCCACCAAGATTTGGCTCGGTCTTTCAATTGATAAAGGGCAAACTTCATTCTCCGAGGCTTGGAGTACTCAACAATATTAAACAAATGCTCGATATCCTTCAACCAGGATTCTGCTCTTTCTGCACTCTCGGTGCCAAAGAACCTCGGTGGTTTCAAATCCTGGAATCGAGCCATCACTAAATCCATGGACAATTCAATTGTCCAACTATCCTCTCAGTACTACTAATCGCAGTTTCATTCATGAGATCCATCTACAAATCAGAAGATGAATATCACAAATCAATATCAATTTCACATCATCATCATCTCATATCATCAATCCCATCAATAACTTACTTAAACTAAATCAAGTAAGACCAAGTAATACAAATAAATCAAACACAAATGCACAATTCATTTGTGCCTATTCAAGTGTACACAAGACTCAATCGAGCATTCCCAGCTATGCTCTGATACCACTCTATGTGGGGCCCTTAACTCCTAATCGTTATTACAATGCAATTTGATTAGGGTTAATTAATTACAAGCAGAAAACGAGTTTAAATTTTCTTTACAATGAGCCCAAAATATCTTGTTTAAATACTAAAATTAGTATTTCATCTCATATCATAAAACATGCCCACACGTAATCAAAGCCAACCACATACAAATAACACATATCCTCAGGACATGCCCCGGTATATAGATACATATATATATACTGGGAAACAAAACATAAAACCTCAGCTCAAACAGTGACTCCCTCCAGAAGCACCATCTCCGGTCTCCTGGTATCCTGGAGTACCTGTCATTGTCCACATACAAAGACGACAACAGCGCCTTTTAGTGGATGAGCAAAGCTCAGTCTGAAGCAACCATAATATATACCACATATATCTAAACAATGATATATGATATGCAATGCATGTATGTCGTGAAGGTATCAGGTCAAATGCCCTCAATCAGGGATACTCGTATGATAACGTCGACAAAGCGCTATCAAATCCCAAATCTCAATCAATCAGCGGGGCCACTAATGGCTATGTTTTAAGGGCCACATAATGCCAAACATAGCATCGTGTTCACAAACCCCAGAATCAAATTCATTCATATCAAGGTATCCAAGGATCATAGATGATACAGATACCTGTCGTATGTTACTCGATTGCAACATACCTCAATTCTTCGTTCCAGTCGATGTAGCTTGAAGATATCAGTATAATAATCTATCTATATCAATAACATATTTATTTCAATCAATAACATCATTCAAAATCAACAATATAAGTTTCAAATATCTTTTAAAACTTCGAAAATTCTTATCAAATCATAGCAAAATTCAATTTCGAATTTAAAACTTATTTTCTTGTCGGCTATTCTACCACATATATAATCAGATATAATAACAACTGACAAACAATTCTTCAATATCAATCCAACGATTAAAATTTCTTAATTATAATAAATTGAGAATAATTCAAAATAACATCATTATAATCATCTCTTCTTCTTTAAAATCATACACTATTCAACAATCTTCGATTTCTGTATGATTTAACAATTTATCGAATTTATTCCAAAAATCGACGAATTTCAAATATCACCAAAAATATAAAATTTATACCTCAAATCGAAGATCTCATGTCAACGATCTCAGAACTGAAGTCGGTTCATCGATTGGATAAACCGATACGTCGCAAGATCAAAAAGAAAATCTCAAAACCCTCTATTCCTCTCCTCTCACCTTTCTGTTACTTTTTGAAAAATGTCTTTCACGTAAGTTTCATATATATCAATATTTTTTATTTTTTAAAAAAATATTAAATTAATAAAATAATATAATATATAATATTTAACATTTAAAAGCCGGTATATCCCTTTGGACCAGTCAAACGATCAAATTTTCCAAAACTCAAAACATGAAACTTCTATAACTTTGAGTTTTCTACGTTATATTCAAATCTCAAATCATTTGGACTTCATAAGATAAAGATATGTCACTATTTACCATTTTACCCTTAAAATTAATTCATTATTTTTCAATTTATTTACGAAAATACCATCAAAATAAATTGAATATTTTTCAACTTATTTACAAAAATGCCATCAAAACTATTTTATTCTCGGGTCTCACATAATTACTAACCTAATTTTTGCACACCAAACAAAAGAAAATTCTCTCCAATCCCTCAAGTGAATGTCACAGCCACATAAAGTTTTTTTGAATAAAAAATTCGGCCAAGTTCTTTCTTTTGCGCCGCGTCGACATAAAATTATGGAAATTTGGATGCTGCAGTCTCAACGCACAATTCGCTTGCGATTTCTAGTACAATCCAAGCGAGGAACAAAGCTTCTGATCGTTGACCCAATTAGACGATCAAAGGAACAAGCCATTCGTAGGGATTTACAAGAAGGGCTATCTCCGCGTGAAAACCGGAATAGTTTGGAGTTCAAGCGTTAATAACGCAAAGGTATAATTCTAAACGACCTATGTATGGTTTTAAACACACGACGCCCAAGAACAAAAGTTTTAAACTTTCGCTTTGTCTTGGGTGCGAGAACCCGATACACCAACAGTGGTATCAGAGCCGATAATTCTCAATCATTTGTTTTAATTAAATTGGGTTGGGTTTATTATTTCTAACCGCGTAAGAATTTTTAAGAAAAACGCCTCTCAAAATTATTTTTCAAAAACCAGATTTTAAAAAAAATGGGTCTGCCCGGAACTGTTTCGGGCATACGCATGCAATGGCCGCGCACACGGCCTGCACGCAGCGCCACATGGCGTGCGCACAGCCGCGCCCGCCACTGCCCGTTCGGATCTGGCAGCGGGCAGATAGGTGCCCAATTAGCTGAGTGAGTCTTGCACAAAGACGTAAAACTTGTGTATGTAGTATTTAACACATAGATGTTAAACAAGTGTTGGCTGAAAGGTGCTGCCTTCAGTCTAGGCTAGGAGTTCAGTTGAGGCAGTAGAGTAAGTCCTAAGCTGAGTGGGTTTGTACAAAGTATTGTATAAATCAAAGTATTCTAGTGTATCCTACCCGAGGAGGTAGAAGAGCTGACGTAGGAACAGTTGAAGTCTGTGAACCTCCATAAACATATCATGTATATTTAACTATTTAACTATCATTTTCAAGTTGATTTGATTAGTTCGAGCTGTTATCAGTTCAGTTCTCATCATAACTTAATTGATATATGCTAGATCTGATCCCCCTTATTTCAGTTATTCAGTTTACACAAGTTAAAAGGCATTCAAACTTAACAGCTTTCTTAACGAAGGATTAATTCGGGTATTTTCTGCTTGGTTTGAAACCAAACTCGATTTAATTCATCGGTGTTAACATTCTTAGAACACGAGCTATTGCAGCTCATTGAGAATATTGTGTTTGAAGCACCTTAGAAGGTGTGAGAAACGATCCATCAATTGGCATTGAGGAAGCTACTTGGGAGACTGAATCAGATATGAGACAGGAATTCCCAGAGTTATTTAACTGATGTGAGTCTTTTATTTTAACTTCTGTTATCTTCTTATCTGATATGATTTGACTACCTACGATTTCGAGGACGAAATCATGTCTCAGAGGGGGAGAATTGTAAGGCCCGATATTTTAGCATTTTAATCCGAGATTATTTAATTTACGAATTTTGGAATGATGAATTAGATTCCACGGTTTTTGTAATTAATTAGGATTGAAATTGAATTAAAAAGAGTTGTGAGGACCAAATTGCAAATAGTGAAGAATTCAGGGGCTAAAGTACAATATTGGATTGAGTGGGACACAAGTCTTCCCATGCTTATATATGTTAAAATCCTTCAATCCATTCAGCATTTCCAGAGGAGAAAACCGAGGTAGCCATAGGAGATTTTCAAAATTTCCTTCGAAGACTAGAATTCTGATTTTACAAGATCTATCCGTCAGAATTTGAATCCGAACACAGTACCGTGCTCCTCTTGTCAACAGCTACAACATGACGTAAGTTTTATTGAGTTCTGTTATCATTTGAAATTATGATATTGGAGGAATTATTATTTGATCATTATATGGTGTTCTGGATATGCTAGACATCGTAGAATCGAAGTCAGATCGAAGAACAAATTGATTATGAATTGTTATGATTTTCTGATTATATTAATTGGAAATTGAACAGATTTGGATTATTGAATGATTCTGGATTGTATCGGATATTGGTTATGATTTTTAATGGATATCTGTTGATATTGTATTGACGAGGATATCGGGATTGTGCCGTTATGCTGTTAATTTTGAATTAGATTCAGATTGATCGGATTTAGTATTGAATTGGGAATGGAATGTTGATATTACTATTCTCGATATATCATTTCAGATTGACAGAGACAGTCTTGAATTCAGAATTTCTAATTCTTCAGACCGAGACTACGAACATAAGGTATAAGTCGATGTTAACGGGATATTAACTTGAGTCAGATTGGACTCTAGTTTCCCTAAAACCACATACTTTATTTTATTGTAATTTTTTGACATTGATATGATTAATCTATTGATTTATAGAAAGTAGAGAATAGACAATAGCTATTGAACGAGATTCATTGACAGAAGGGCCAGACAGTGATAGAATGGTCATTGGCCCATTGCACATTGTCATATGATAGCTTTGGCGGATATGCCAAGTCTGTGGCGGATATGCCAAGACACTGTATTATTGACTTATATTGATATTGCTTAGGGGCGGATCGACTCCTATCGCTGAGATTCGATATATGTGTTAATGTCCAGGAACCGGGATCCCTAGATTAGAGATGAGTCGAGTCGGAGATGACGAGTTCGAGAGTTTTATCTGTATTCACTAATGTGTCATAAATTTATGATTCATGTTCTTAATACATGATTTATGCTTTTGTATATGATTTTATGCATCGCATGTATACATTGCTTATACTGGGATTATATTCTAACTGGAGTTATCCGGCTGTTGTCGTGTTTGTATGTGTGCATGGCACAGGTGGGACAGGATCGGGGTCGAGGAGATGAAGAGAGATCGTGATTAGAGTGGAGACTACGGACCTTGATTAGAGATAGGGTTTGGACACTTGATGTTTAGTTGTTAAACCTTAGTTTGAATGATTGTATATAGTACAAGACTTGTACTTTAATACTGACATGTATATTAGAATGTATTCCATTACGTTCCACATTTAATACTGTATTAAAAAAAAATTTAGATCCTGTTTATTATAATCAATTAAATTGTCCCAATGATGATTAAGAACATGATTAGCGTCCGGGTCCCCACAGAAGAACACAAAAAATGCTTCATTAATGCTTCTTTAAAAACAGTGGAAATGAATAGTAAATGCAATAAACAAATAGAGACGAATTTGTTTATGGATGTTCGGAGATTTCAAATGCTCCTACGTCACGTCACCCCTTCTTCCCCTTGGGAAGGATTCACTAAAAGACTTTGATGTATACAACTCTTTGTACAAACTCCTTCAGCTAGGACTTACGCTACTTCCTAACTGAATTCCTAGCACTCAAGATTGTAGGCAGCACCTCAGAATCAGGATATTGTTAAATGTCTCATATGCAAAGACTACATACACAAGTTTATTGTCTTTGTGTAAGACTCACTCAACTAATCTTTGAAGTTCAACTCTCTTGTATATGTGTGAGTGATTGTGTGTGAGGAATTTTTCTTTACAGTGTACATCTGAAATGTATCCTCAGACAAGGGCTTGTGCTCTCAACTAGCTGATTTCTTCATTCTAACTGCCCATGCTTTGAATCCCCTTCAAAAGCTCTTGTTTCTAGATGTTATATTTATAAGCCCCCACAATGATATATACGTTAGACACAAGAATATGACCGTTTGTAAAATTTCGGTACTGTTTCTGAGATTGCAACAGTCAAATTCGCCTTGCTGGAAATTTTCCCGACTGGTCAATTCAATTGGTCGTTCAGTTCAACTGGTCAGCAGCTGGTTCAGTTCAGTTCAGCTCAGTTGGTCAACTGCTGGTTCGGTTCAGTTGGTCTAGTTCAGTTCAACTGGTTCAATTTCAGTTGATACGCAGCTGGTTCAGTTCAGTTGGTCAGCAGCTGGTTCAGTTCCGTTCAGCTGGTCAGCAGCTGGTTCAGTTCAGTTCAGCTGGTGTGCTGAAATCATCCTAGCTGATTTCAGTTTGTGCAGAACCAGTAGTTTCATCGTCATTGATCAGCATCTTAAGTTTCGATTCAGACTTTGACTTCTCAAGATGATTTGTATATCATCATCTTATCTTTCCAACGCATACTGAATCACTTCATTATAATAACCGAGCTGAGATATATGACCAAAATACCGCAACTGCTCATACCCAACTGATTGCTGTTTTTGTGCAATCAGTTCGATAATTCAGCGATCAGTTAGACCTTGATAACATCCGATTTTGCCCAACTGACATGCAATACAACTTGTTCTAAATTTATTTTTCTGAACATTCAAGTTGGCGGATTGTCATTTGGATCATCCAGCTGAGAGATATCTTCAAAACACCAAAACTCGCCAGAAATTCTGTTTTGCTGAATTCCGTTTCAGTTTACTTCTTGTGTTTGCAACTTCACGCTTGAGTAAATATGTTAGAAACAAATAACAAATTTTGTTAACATCAAAATCAAGATTACGAAGATGAAATGTTCCAACACTAATGCTCATTGTGAAGATTAGAGAGGATTGGTTCTGCAACTAACATTGTAGCCACTTCTCTAGACTCCAAGCTTTGGGGCTTTAATCAGCTTGCAGGATTTTGAGTCCAAACTGACAGCAGAATAGCCAAATTGATCAGTGGACAAGATTTTAGCTGCCATCCTACCAGTTTAGCAGATCAACAGACGAAACCGATCTATGTTGAGATGTTAGATGATTAAATGGAAGCTTAATCATCAGCAGTATACCGCTGCTTCATTGTCATATCATATCAGAGTTGATGATCAATGCAGTTCAACATCAGTTGAGTCCAGTTTGAGTCAGCTCGACCAATTAGCCAGCAAAGAGATCAAGTTCAAGGTAAATTAGTTGCTTTTTTGGCAAAGAGACTCAAGATCGTTGCAGCATTTCAAGCGCTCAAGGCAACCAGTTGTTGGTATATCCAGTTCTGTCATACATAAACTGACTGATAATTGATGTTGTTTAAAATATGCTATTGTAGTAGCAATTTCCCTTACAACTGATGATGTACTTAAATGTATAATACAAGGGATATCTATTTGATTAAACAAACATCATGTTTATCCAGTTATGTTTCTATGTGTTGAACTGATATCTCCAGATTTTTTTGTCTAAACTGCTTGATGATTAAAAGCTACTACATTTTGGCGTAGATATTTTTTTTAAAAGGGATTTTTAATTCAGTTCTTGAGGGGGAGTTTTCTTACCCTCGAACTGAAAATGTTTTTAAAACTCATTTGTTTTTAATTCGGTTCTTGAGGAGGAGTTTTCTTACCCTCGAACTGAAAAATTATTTTTTAAACCTCATTTGTTTTTAATTCAGTTTTTGAGGGAGAGCTTTCTTATCCCTCAAACTGAAAAAATATTTTATTTACATTAAATATTTTTTATTCTCACAAAGGGAGAGAATCAGTTAAAAAAATTTAAATTTTAAATCGCTTTATTTGCTCAAGTTTTGTGATCATCAAAAATGGGGAGATTATTGAAACATTTCATGTTCGCAATCTTGATTTTGATGTTAACAAAACTTGTTATTTTGTTTCTAATGATTTACCTAAGCTGCGCAGAAAAGATGAAACTGATCAGGCTTCGAACTGATCAATTATCGAGCCAAAACTGAAACTTTTGAGAAGCAAACTGAAAGTGCCAACTGATTGCCCAAACTGAATCAGTCCAACTGAAATATTAAAGACTAGTTCCACTGATTTTTCAGTTGATAGGTGGTTCAGAAGAAGATATTCAGAAGCCCGGCCAGCTGAAGAAGAGTCCAACTGATCAGTTCAATTGAAGCAGTGAAATCAGTTCAGTTGACGAGCCAACTAATTTCACCAAACCAGTTCAAGACCAGTTCAACTGACAAGTTCAGAAGATTAGTTAGGAATCAATCAGTTTGCAGAACACGACAAGCTGATCAAAGGTGGAATCCAGTTGCGCGCATTAAGGAAAAGATTTTGTCCAGTCAAAGGACAATAATGGACGTTGTAGCAGAGCTTAAAGAAAATCGTTCAAGAATAACTATCAAAAAAGACAAAATGATATGAATCTGGTCGTGCATGGCGTTCAAAAGATGAGAAGGAGGTTCTAGGAAGCATCGCATCAACTCATGAGCAATTGAGAAGATCTTGCAAGCAAGGTTCCAAGCCACGAAGGGTTCACGATGCATGGAAATAAGCTTGGAGGCCATAGTATCGTGGTGCAAGTGTTAAAAAGAAGGATTTTTAGAGGCACGGGACAGAAGGCTCCGCCGCGCATATGCGCGGAACTAGTGTGTGCGCGAGACCGCGCATATGCGCCAATATGAGGCGCGCATATGTGCGCGGCGTAAATCCAGATTTAGGGACTTCTAGTGACTTCCGTGCATATGAGTGGGTATAGGGCGCGCATATGCGCGCGGCGCAAAATCTGAAGGCAGAGACATTCGCGCATATGCGCGAGTTCAGGGCGCGCGTATGCGCACGACGCGAATAATTTCCTAGTTTAGAATTTTAATTATTTTGGCAACTAGATTTGATATCTTTGATATTTGTAAACAATATGTACTCGAAAATCAGTCATTGTAACATTATATTATTTTTATTTTAATTATATTTGTGAGTTTTTCTCTCAACTTTTTAAAGCTTAGCTTTATATACACATTCCTGTGTTTCTTAAATCAAACTTATCAAAGTTTAATATACTTTGTACTTTTCAAAGCTTGTCTTTGTATATACATTCATGTGTTTCTTAAATCAAACTTGTCAAAGTTTAATACTCTGTGGCGTTTGTCGATTGTTCTTCACTCGGATTATCAAATACGAGTTTTTTTAAGGTTCGCTTGAATTTCGATTGTTATCTCGTTAATATTTGTTGCTAAATTTTTTGTGATTTAGAAGTGAATATTACACACTTACTTGTTCAAAAAGATCGGGACAACACAACTTTTTCTTTGTTTCATCGAATCGAGGGCGTGACTCCGTTTTTGAGCGCTTTTGCATTTCGTGGTTTGAAGGATCGCATCATTTGGTATCAGAGCTTTAGGTTTCCTTTGATTCAAGTAAGTTTATCCTTTTATTATCAGATCTGTGTTTATCTTTCGTTTGTTATCAGATCTGTTTTATCTTGTCGTTATTCGTCTTTCGTGAATCTTTGTTTCTCGAAATCTTGTGATTTTTTTTTATTTTTTTCGAGTGCACAAAGAATCCTTGTGCAAGAGGAAAAAAAAGTACAAAAATTCCGAAATTTTGCCAAAGATTGGTTTTTGTATTTTGTTCTATTCTCTTGTGGGAGCCATATTCAACTCTCACAATCAAAAAAAATATTATTGTGCTATTATTTAGCATTGTATCTTGTTCTTTTTTGTGAGTCATATTCAAGAGACTCTCACAATCAAAAATTTAAAAAAAATTATTTCAAATTTCTTGTTTTGCGCAGTCCGTGTAAGTCAGTTTGCAAGTGTCGTGAAGTTTGAACTTGTGGGTTTGATGCACACAAGCTACAGAGCCTGAAACTGTACCCTACGAGAGAACTCTCAAAATCGAGTGACATACTTGAGGGCGAGGATTTATTTCTTGGAGCGACATGCGAGGTTTTGTAGTGAGGACAAAAAAAAAAGAGAAAAAGAGAGAGTCGAGTGAATTTTCATTGGAGTGACCATGAGGATTCTTGGTGAGGAAATTTATTCTTTATTATTTTATACTAACCATTTCTTGCAGGTTTAATGATTGACGATCGTCAATTTCAATTAATGTTAGGAGGGTTGGATAGAATGTGGGAGAAGGAGTTTAAACCTTTACGCGAAAAGTATAGGCGGTGCGAGGAAGAGGTTGAGACATATGATGGGCATGCTGATGAGAGTAGTCAAGGTTGTGGAATTGAAAGAAGTAGAGCATTGCATTTGCATCCTGATGATGATCGGCGATGTGAGAAGAATAGAGGAGTTGGCAGAAGAGACGAACGTGGTGTACATGGGGAGTCGTTGGTATCCACGTGGAGGACGAGCTTAGAAGAGAAAATCATTGCTAGGCCAATGAAGGAGTCGATACGTGAAACTACCAAATATGAATATCAAGGTACATTTAACAACTCAAATTCTAGTACTTGTGATATTATATGTTGGTGTTTAGCAGTTGGGCATGATATCAGCCCATGTCCACGTGAGGAGGTGACCGTAGTAAAATCACCAGTTGAGCTTAATTCTCAAATGAAGGTTGAGGTTGTGGGTGAGCTTGAATCTCAGGTGAAGGATGAGGTGGTTGTTGAGTCTGAACTTGGAGATGAGGTTGTAATGGAACCTTAATCTGAATTTGAGGTTTTGAAAATTGTTGATGATAGTATTCCACTAGTTGATGAGTCGAATGATGTTAAACAATGTATAGTGGAAGCTGAATCATTAGGTGGAGGAGAAGTGCTTAAATTGTCTAATATAGATGTGGGGAGTAGGCAATGAGCAATTATTGTACATCCATTTCTTGAAGGACAAAATGTTTCATTGGTTCAATTGAATCCAAATGTTCTTGAGGATCAATTGAGATTTATGCATGAATTGAGTGAAAAGAAATATGAAATGGCCGAAAGAAAGAGTGAACAAATGAGTGAGATGGCCATAGAAAAGAAAAATGAAAGGAAAGAAAAAGAAAAAGAGGCCAAAGAAAAGAAAAAGAAAAATAAACTAAAGACCCAAAAAAGTGAGGTAGAAAGTTATTTATTCCTGCATAAACCATTTCATGTACATATGTACAAGTTGGTTTATTCTCATTGTGATGATATAGCTGGTTCAATCCCGAGAATTATTATTTCTCCTTTGCAGGATTTCAATTAAGACATGATGAGGAGACGAGCAAATGTGGAATGTGTAAAAATGCAATGGGATGATCTATTTGATGTTAAGAGCAATCACCGTGAGGTAAGGTTAGTTGCCAACGCAACAACCATGAGGTATGACTTTCGTCCTTATCTTACTTCGTTGTTGTGTTGTATTCAAGTGTTTGGTGAGAGAGTTGAGAGTGATATGTCTAAAGGGTCTAACTGTTAATTAACATTTGTGCCTAGAAGTCATAGATTTGAGAATGATGACATTTTGAATAGATCAAATTTAAATGTTAGTGATTGTGATTTTTCAAGAGTTGTCAAATTAATGAGTTTTTGTTATGACAATGAATTGGATGCATTATGTTCAATCTTTGTGATGAGTTAAATGTTTACATGGGTAGCACATATAGTGTGTTCTATTTGCATGATTCATACTTGTTTGATGATGGTTGTGAAGATTACATGTTTGGTTATAATGATTTCTATGATCATGATAAATATTGGGTTAAAGAGAATAAATTATTTGGTCTATATTTATTTCATGATCAACTTGTTCTTGAGACACATAATTGTGGCTTGATCATTAATAAAATGCATGATTATATGTGTTGGTTGCATATGAAGAGGCATGCTAAGTGGTGTATTGAAGGGTGCATTGGCTATAGGGAAAGGGCATCGGAGCTTGATTCGTATATGTTGCATCAATTATATATTATTCCTAGTAAACTATGGGTGTACACTTTTGTGGAAATTTTTGTGTTGCTAAGTAGGTTTAAGAAGGGGAGAAACCTTATTTTTGTGATACTCAATGGTATTTTATCATCTGGTGTCATTTATTATTTGGTATGTGGTAAAGTTAAGGAATTTATAGGAAAGGCAACGGTGATGTTGGGATTTCCAGTGCTGATGGAGCAAACAAACGATAGCACCTACAAACTTAGATTGAAAGGAAAGCATGTTGATAATTTAATTCTTTTTATTACTGACGTGTTTCATTTTTGCGTAGGTAGACAAGATTTGAGGACAAATCTTTTTGAAGAAGGGGAGTATGATATGAATCTGGCCGGGCATGGCATTCAAAAGATCAGAATGAGGTTCAAGGAAGCATCGGGTCAACTCATGAGCAATCGAGAAGATCTTGCGAGCAAGGTTCCAAGCCACGAAGGGTTCACGATGCATGGAAATAAACTTGGAGGTCATAGTATCGTGGTGCAAGTGTTAAAAAGAAGGATTTTTAGAGGCACGGGACAGAAGGCTCCGCGCATATGCGCGGAACTAGGGCGCGCACGTGCGCGCGAGATCGCACATATGTGCCAATATGGGGCGCGCATATGCGCACGGCGTAAATCCAGATTTAGGGACTTCCAGTGACTTCCAGGCATATGCGCGCGACACAAAATCAGAAGGCAGAGACATTCGCATATATGCGCGAGTTCAGGGCGCGCATATGCGCGCGACTCAAATAATTTCCTAGTTTAGAATTTTAATTATTTTGGCAACTAGATTTGATATCTTTGAGATTTGTAAACAATATATACTAGAAAATTGGTCATTGTAACATTAGATTATTTTTTATTTAATCATATTTGTGAGTTTTTCTCTCAAATTTTCAAAGCTTGGCTTTGAATACACATTCGTGTGTTTCTTAAATCAAATTTATCAAAGTTTAATACTTTGTAGCGTTTGTCGATTGTTATTCACTCGGATTTTCAAAGACGAGTTCTTTTAAGATTCGCTTGAATTTCGATTGTTATCTCGTTAATATTTGTTGCTAAATTCTTTGTGATTTAGAGGTGAATATTACACACTTACTTGTTCAAAAAGATCGGGACAACACAACCGTTTCTTTGTTTCCTCGAATCGAGGACGTGACTCTGTTTTTTAGCGCGTTTGCTTTTCGTGGTTCAAAGGATCGCATGAAAAAACAAATATCGAGGAATGAATTCAACTGCAACGGACATATTTGATGAATCTTGGTGAACGATCGTCTTGCTGCTATAAATACAGATCAAGATCGTCAACAAAAAAAGTTTGTGTGAAAAACACAGAAAGAATAAAGGGCACGCTCAATTCTTATCATCTTACAAGAAGCAATCTGCCCAGAGGGAACACTTCAACGTGTTATAAGCTTAGATTAGAAGCACAATGCCCTCAGTGTGAGAGAACAATTTCGTGTTGTATTCAGAGACCAGTTCTCACACACACACCACCACTCACATATATAGAGAAAAGAGCTTATCGATTAGCTGAGTGAGTCTTGCACAAAGACGTAAAACTTGTGTATGTAGTCTTTAACATATAGACGTTAAAAAAGTGTTGACTTAAAGGTGCTGCCTTCAGTCTAGTCTAAGAGTTCAGTTGAGGCAGTAGAGTAAGTCCTAAGCTGAGTGGATTCGTACAAAGTGTTGTATAAATCAAAATCTTCTAGTGTATCAAACCCGAGGAGGTAGAAGAGATGACGTAGAAGCAGTTGAAGTCTCCAAACATCCATAAACATATATTGTGTATTTAACTGTTTAACTATCGTTTTCAAACTGATTTGATCAGTTCGAGGTGTTATCAGTTCATTCTCAGCATAACTGAACTGATATATGCTAGAACCGATCCTATTTATTTCAATTATTCAGTTTATACAAGTTAAAAGACTTTCAATCTTAACAGCTTTCTTAACGAAAGATTACTTCGAGTATTTTTCTCTTGATTTAAAACCAAACTCGATCTAATTCATCGGTGTTAACATTCTTAGAACACAAGCTATTGCAGCTCATTGAGAATATTGTGTTTGAAGCACCTTTGAAGGTGTGAGAACCGATCCATCGGGATCTCAAGACCGCCTAATAGGTTGAGCCTGCTTCTCGAAGAGGGCCAAGGTGAGTCCATTCCTGGATGTGATCTAAGAAATTTCAAGGAAGCGGCGTCTGATGCAGATTAATCTAAATGACTTGAACCCTTGCAGTCTGAGATGGACTCCGTGTATTCGAAACAAGTATTGTCCTTAGTAGATCTACCTGAGGGAATTGTTCTCATAGGATGTAAATGGATTTACAAGAGTAAACTTGGAGCGGATGGGAAGGTGGTGACATTCAAAGCTAGATTGGTAGCAAAAGGATATACTCAAAGACAAGGTGTTGACTATGAGGAAACCTTTTCTCCAGTCGCGATGTTCAAGTCCATTAGGATACTGCTAGCCAAAGCGGCATGATATGACTATGAAATATGGCAGATGGATGTGAATACAACGTTCCTTAATGAATATACTAAGGAAGAGATTTACATGTCTCAACCTGAAGGATTCACATCAGTAGGAAGTGAGCATAAGGTATGCAAACTTCAGAGATCCATTTATGGACTCAAGCAGGCATCAAGGAGCTGGAACCTCAGATTTGACAACACTATCTAAGAGTTTGATTTTCCCAAAAATCCTGAGGAACCTCGTGTATACAAGAAGGTCAGTGGGAGTGCAGTAACATTCATGGTGCTTTATGTTGATGACATATTACTCATTGGGAATGATGTAGGGATGTTGCAGTCAACTAAAATATGGTTAGCTGGTAAGTTTTTTATGAAGGATATGGGTGAAGCATCATATGTATTAGGAATACAGATCTACAGAGATAGATCAAAATGGATGCTAGGGCTCACTCAATCCACATATATCGATACCATACTGAGGAGATTCTCTATGGAAGAGTACAAGAGAGGATATCTCCCAATGTCTCATGGTGTGACTCTATCCAAGTCTATGAGCCATAAGACTGATGAAGATATAGAAACCATGAGCCGCATTCTATATGCGTCCGCCATAGGCAGTATTATGTATGGTATGATATCTACTCGACCTGATATTAAATATGCACTGAGTGTTGCAAGCTGATATCAGTTGAATCTCGGTCCACTGCATTGGAAAGCAGTGAAGGACATTCTTAAGTACTTGAGAAGAACTAAGAATTTGTTCTTGGTATACGGGAGTGGAGAATTAAAATTGGAAGGTTACACTGATTCTAGCTTCCAATCAGACGTGGATGATTCGAAATCAACCTCTGGATTTGAATTCAAGCTCAATGGTGGTGTTGTCTCTTGGAAGAGTTCCAAGCAAGATACTACAGTGGATTCAACCAATGAGGCCGAATACGTAGCTGCATCGGCTGCAGCAAAAGAGGGTGTTTGGATGAGGAATTTCGTCCAAGAGTTGGGTGTCATTCCTCAAACAGTTGATCTAGTCTCGGTCCACTGTGGCAACACCGGTGCCGTTGCGCAAGCGAAGGAACCGAGGTCTCATCAGCGATCCAAACATATACTGAGGAAGTTCAACATAATCCGGGAAATTGTAGGAAGAGGAGACATATCGGTAGAGAGAGTCTCCTCCGCAGATAACGTTGCTGATCCACTGATGAAACCCCTATCAGGACCATTGTTTGAGAAGCATCGCGAAGCAATGGGTCTAAGATATATGAGTTGGCTATATGGCAAGTGAGAGATTTTTAGGGTAGGTGCCCGGCAAGCCAATATGTGGCTAGGGCTTTTACTGACTCTAATGTAAAATAATTTTTATTTTAATGATATTTTGCGATTCTATTAAATTATGGCATTATAATTTATATGTATACTCATGCAAGCTGCATAGATAAACTCCTTGAATATACAATAGGTGCCATGAGGTATGCGCAACGTAAGATCATAGAACTCATTAGAAAGTGTACCGTATATTCTAAATAGGTTCCTAGTGGAATCTGTCGCCTAAAACAATGATAAAGGTCGCTCGAGCTCGAGATTAGCATCTGTAGAGTAAACGTCGTGTTTCATTGGGAAGGTCTTGAAGATGTCCATTGACATAGATGGGTGATCATATGATGATGCACTGAACCACTCTCCCTCGGACTATCCAAGTGGATCCCACTTATCGAGTGGAATAGTCCGTAATTATGGTTGTACACCATTAATCCTTTGACCTGGGACAATGTAAGAGCTATATGTATCAGCATGCACTTTGATTTGTTTACTGAGTCCATCGAGGGTCATCAGGTGGCGAGGTTGGATGTAGTTTTGAAAGATGTAGAAGCAAATGCATTGTAGTCAGGGATTCGCCGTTTACCTACGGGTAAAGATACTGTATGTGGTCTGATGAGTTAATAGTGTAAGAAATCTCCGGCCGGAGTAAAACATGTGCAGTTTGAAAAGGTGTTTCAACATTTGTGCATACCATGATGCTATTACTCAAAGATAAATCACATCGCTATCAAATTAATATGCAACTCTCGATATACTAATGGTTCAGATTCGATCGGGATATATGTGTTGAAGGAACCGTACTGTATGCTAACAATGACTAAAGGTTATTGCACGTACTATCAGATATATCTAGGGGATCATAGAGCGATGATACTAGACGCTCTTACTATGATCCAATATGTACAATCGTAAATGAGTTCTGACATTTTTGATCAAGGTGTTGATGAAAAGAATGAGGCTAACTAGGATAAACCCGAATAAGAAAAAGAATAAATTATTGTACCAGTAGTGGTGACTACTAATATACACAAATTCTCATAAATATTCTAGAGGAGTCTAGAATTAAATTAACCAATGAGTTAGTTTATAAATTAAGTAATGGTTATTTAATTTAATATACATATGCATGTATATATTTTATAAGGTGATATAAAATATGTGTATATGATATTATTATATCATGTATTATTAAAAATTAATTAATAAATTATATATAATTATATGGAAGTTTAAATATAATGAAATTATTAGAGTCATTGTGGGAGAGGAACTCCTAACTAGTTTAGGACTCTCACTCTATATATACACCACTAAGACTCATAATTACTAACCTAATTTTTGCACACAAAACAAAAGAAAATTCTCTCCAATCCATCAAGTGAAATTCATGGCCACATAAAGTTTTTTTGAATAAAAAATTTGGCCAAGTGCTTTCTTCCACGTCTAACCACACCGACTTCGAATTTTGGAAATTTGGAGGCTGCAGTCTCAACGCACAAATCGCTTGCGATTTCTAGAGCAATCCAAGCGAGGAACAAACCTTCTGATCGTGGACCCAATTAGTCGATCAAATGAACAAGCCGTTCGCAGGGATTTACAAGAAGAGCTATCTCCGTGTAAAAACCGGAATAGTTTGGAGTCCAAGCTTTAATAACACAAATGTATAATTCTAAACGTCTTATGTATGGTTTTAAACACACGACGCCCAAGAACAAAATTTTTAAACTTCCGCTGCATCTTGGGTACGAGAACACGATACACCAACATAACAGTGTTTTTTGTATCCATCTCTCCTGTATTTTTACGTATTTGTCATTTATCTTCTTTATCAAATGTAAAATTATAAATGTCAAAAAAATTAGTGTCAAATACATAAAATATAAATAATGTGAATGCGAATCACACCAATTACATATCTCGTGGGCGCCGAAAACATTTTCATGGCACTTTGCGTTCGCCATAATTTTATTCTCCACTTTATCCCAAAGCCAAGAAAATTAAAAATTAAGATTGATATGATGCTTAGATTTTTGAAATTCGATATAAGTCTTTTAAAAAGGAGATAAAGTGACACAAATCATTATTATTATACACCATTGAAATATAATATATAAATTCCTTCCAAACATAATGTTATGTTGGGATGCCCACTAAAAATATATATTAAATTTTGAATTTTTTATTATAGTGAATGAAAAATTAATTAGTTTATGTATGTAATGGACGTTGGACCATATCAATTTTAAATAAATAATATTGTCTTCGAACTTCTATAAACAAACTTTTAGTGAAATCTTTTTGTAAATAAAAGAATGAGAGACGTAGAAAGTTTGTTTTCGAACTTCTATAAACAAACTTTTGCCCTATTTTACTTTGTCATTAATTAGTTTGTTTTTAGATCTTGTATATAATTCGTTCACTAAGTGTATCGAGCTGTTTTTGCAATTTAAAACTCTTTTTAGTTGCTCGTAACACAATCTGGTCGAAAAATTAAATTCATATGCTAACATAGGTTGATTTGCAAAATCTTCTAAAATTGTTTAGAATTTTTATTTACCTCTGTCTAAACATTTCTCGATCCTAAGTTATTTTAGAGAACGAAAAATGTTATTTTATTGGTCTCATCTTAAATATTATTCTATATAATACATATAAATATAATTTAAAAACTATTAGCTAATTTTGCAGTGATTTAACGTATTTAGACATTTATAAACATCAGAAGAATTTGGAAAAGTTTTAAAAATTCATAGCAAGTCAAGTTTTTAACAATGTCTATCACATATATATATATATATATATATATATATATAATCGGTTCGATCTGGAATTATTTTTCTGAACTTTAATTCAAAACTATTTTTTGGGTTTGATTGAAAAATGATCTACTTGATTTTAAAACAAATTGATAGACTTTCAACAAATCAAAATCAGTAGTTTATTTTGATTTTTCGGTTCGATTCAATTCGATTTGATTCAATTTCTGCTTATCTCTAGTTAGTAGTAAAATGTAATGTACTTATATTAGATCCCTAAAAAAATTGTAGGGTTGGTGGAATTTAATTTTTTTACAGCTACTATAAAATCGGCCACATTCAAGTGATGTAATTAGTACACCACATGAATGTGATGAGGAGAAAATATTGATTAAAAAATAATTATTATTAATATTATTATATTACTATTTGCCTAATTATGATCAACACTTTCATTAAATGTTACTTTGACCACATAATTCTCAATTAATTCCCTTCTATATACGCACTATTTTAATAATAACGATCGTTGTTGGAAATTAATATTATATTATATTAATAAAAAAAAACTATAATGAGTATTTATTTAAGAAATGAAACATTCCCCAAATGTCACAGAGAACTATTTTATTTTGTTCAGATTTATACCTCAGAATCCAATGCAAAATTTATAGAAAATGCTTAAAAATCAATAACTAATTTTCCACCAATTATAATTGGAAATATAATTTCAGTTTTTTTTCCCAATTAATATGAAAAAGTCCACGATTTCTCAAACATATAACAACAGGGTCCAATTTTTTTTTTTTATTTAATTTTTTCCCAAAAATATTACAAAAGTTTTAAAAATTGTTGGCAGAATTATAAAAATTAAAAATAAAAAATGCTTCGGTTTTATTTTACACAAATTTATTTAATTTTTTTATTTTCGATTTTAAAAATATACAATTTGAATTGTTTTACTAAAGCTCGATTTGATTTTTACTAAAATGGTCCAGCTTGGAAAATTATTTAAACTAATAATCAAAGTAAATTTTAATATACTATGTATCTTTTTAGTTAATTTTATTTGTAAAATTTATATATATATACAGTCTAAATAAATTAAAACAATAATACTAAACTAAAAACTGACAAGAATTACAATTATTTACTCATATCAATTTATACAATATATAATCTGAAGAAAATTATCAATCTAATTAAACTTCGGGTTTATTGTATGTTCAGTTTAGACATATATAATTTGAAACCAAATTATTTGAACTTTGGTTTCAACATTTGTATCCAAAATAAAAACTTTATTTTCGGTTCAGCTTAGTTTCTTATTTTTTATGTTCGGATTTTGGTTTTTCGATTTAAAGTAAAGTTTGAAAACTTCTAAATAAATAAATAAGCTTATTTTGCGTGTAGTATTATGATTTTGTTATAGCTATTAATGATTTATCAAAATGATTTTCTTTCAAATAATGTAAAACACCAGATAGCAATACTTATTTGTCTCAAAATTTGGATTTTGATTAATAGTATTACACATTAATATAAATAAATACCTCCTAAAAAAAATAGAGAAAGATGAAGCATTTGTTCCGATAAAATTTTTAGTTTTTAAGTAAATGAAATGAAAGAATCTCTTAGATTTGGAATGGTCGCCAAAAATGTAGTCAGAAACTTTAATTGAAAATTGTTTTGTTTGATGAAAAAGTAAGTCGTCCTTTTTGGAGCTAAGGGGTAAATGAATGACCCATCACTTACCAAACCTATTTACCCAAAATAATAATAATAATAAGTAGAGGGAAAAAATATAATTATATTGGCTAACATATGCATGCGTAAGGTGTTTATTATTTTTATAATTAAATTTTTTCATAAAATTAAAATATAAATAATTGATAATATAATTATCTAGAATAAATAATTGAGATAAAAGTGAAGGATGATTTTAAATAAATTATTAATAACATTGAGATTAATGAAAGAAAATATAATTTTAAAATATATTATGTTAGATTCGTTAGATTCAGCTGTATAATATGATATATCCCATTAAATTTGATTAAATAAAATCGATAAAGAAAATTAATAATTAATATAAATAAGGTATCCATTTAACTAAATATAATATAAAAATAGTAACACAAGAATGTATTATATCATGTAGCATAAGACATCATCCAATAAAAATCAAAAGATATATTAGGTATTTCAAATCTTCTTATTTATGTTGAGTGAATTTAATCTCTTCTTATTTGTAGATTTAAGTTATATCTAGATTGCGAGAAAGTATTTGAAATGACTCTATTTTAACATGAATTGGTGAGTTTCATCTCAATATATTCTTTAAATCCCTTCCAACTTAAGTTCATCCATAAAAATCAAATCTTTAAATTCAATTGACAATTGCCACTTTATATTATATATGCTACACCCATTAAAATTGGTCACTTATATAATTTATTTTTTTTTGTATATCAAGGAAATAAAATTTAAGGAAAATTGTTATTTATTACAGTAAATTTTTCTTTTTGATAATATATGTTACCAAAATTTGACATTCACGTGTGTAGTGTAATATTCATGTGTCCAGTGTCACATCAAAACTTTTGATAAAAAATGTTAAATCTGTAAAAAAAAAAAAAAAGAAAGATACATGACTAATTCAATCTTGACAACATAAATAACCAAATTCGTAAAAGAAAAAAAAAGAAATATGAAGGACGATGAAAACTACAAGTAAAAAAAAAAATTGAAAGAATTAAATTATAATATTTTCATGAATTTATTTTCCACAAAACATCAACATCAAAATACTAAAATTGTAAAAAATTTAAAGATACGAGACTAAATAGCAATTTTCATAATATAAATGACCAAAATTGTTAAAAAAATATGAATGATGACAATTACAATATTTTCAAGAATTTATTTGCCACAAACAGATAATTTGTTTGATTAAGAACAAAAAGGTATCTAAATTGTAAAATTGGTTAAAAATATAAAACTTCGAGAAAATTATGGTCAATGGACCAACGACATGTTTTGTTTTACAAAATTATCCCCCGTAGGTACTTAAATATATATAAAGGGGGCTAAATAATTTTTATATATGCTATGTTTAAATTTTAAATAGTGATTAAATTAAATTAAATTAATTAAAAGTATGTGTATGTATTAATTACATTAGGAAAGATACAGAAGATATACACTTTAAAAAGAAGAATATTAATAATATCATCAAATAAGCTTGCGTTAAAGATGTGCAAATTCAAATTAACAAAAGCATGATTTTGGTAAATAAAACATATCATTAGAATAATAAATAATATAATATTTCCCATTCTGTAAAATAAATGAAATAGACAGACAATAACAAGGGAAATTCCCAAAATGAGTAAAACCATATCATGAATTGATCTGATATATATTTATAAGAAAAAATAATATTTTTTATTGAGCGATTTGAGATAGAGATTCGTCTCACAAAAATGACATGTGAGATAATATAATAAGAGTTTTTGAGTTCCGAAATTTAATCCGGAACTTAACATATTTTGAATTTTAATCTTATAAGTAATTAAATTTTAATTTTAGTAAAATCAGTCTATTGTTTCTCACTGATTTTCACATTATCATTCAAATATTTTAATGCTATGTGGTGTTCGTGACACCTAATTTTATAAGTTTTACTAGTAAAATATAGTAGTAAAATCAACACACCACACCACCACCTTCCTAAAAAGATTTTGGGTATGTTGAGAACAGCTCACACACACACACGCCTCACTCACTCACTCTCTCCACCCAATAAAATCATCCCTCTCCCTTTTCTCTTCTGCTCATTTATTCCGTCTCCTTGTCTCCTCTCTCGCTCGAATTTCATACAAACAACACAGGAATTACTCACGTAAAAAATAACCTGTTTTCAAAAGAATTGATTCATAACAGCCAAGCAAAAGATTCCTTTTTTTTTTTTTGTCAAATATTTTCTGTAATCGTGGACAAAGTAAAGTGATGGGAGGAACCATGATTTCCCATATGAATATTATCGTCACCTTCGTGTTTTTATCCTCTCTTCATGTGTTTTCCGTCAGTGGGTCGTCGAGAAATCTCCCGATAGTGTCTTTCGATGAAGGGTACTCGCATCTCTTTGGAGATGGCAATCTAATGGTTCTTAAAGATGGAAAATCTGTTCATATCTCTCTGGATGAGAGAACAGGTCCTTTTTCATCACTGTTTTTTTTTTTTTTTGCGTTCTAAGCCATGTTTTGTGTATTGATTAGTGGTTTGTGCGCGTAGGGTCTGGATTTGTGTCGCAGGACCTTTACCATCATGGATATTTCAGTGCTTCTATTAAGCTTCCTGCAGATTACACTGCTGGAGTTGTTGTTGCATTTTATGTGAGTAGTTTCTGATTATTTATCATCGTTTTGTTTTATTCTATTTCTATTTAAATTTATTTTCTGCTTTATTTATAAAAACATTTTGGTATTCGAATCTGGCTTGTAACAGTTTCGATCGAGTCCACATATGCCTTGAGCTTTGTTATAAAAAAAAAACACTTGTTCATCATTTAAAAAGACTGGTGACAGCCTCTATAATTTCTTGTGTAGAAAAGTTGTAT
This sequence comes from Primulina tabacum, assembly GCF_025594145.1. Lineage (NCBI taxonomy): Eukaryota > Viridiplantae > Streptophyta > Magnoliopsida > Lamiales > Gesneriaceae > Primulina > Primulina tabacum. The sequence continues at coordinate 12,883,010 of NC_134555.1, read as the reverse complement.
CCTTGATTTTATGTCATTTAATGAATGTTCTCTGTTAATTCTTGGTTAAATTTGATTACGGTGAGGTTGGATTTGTCAAAAAGAAAAAGGCAGTTATCTGAAACTAGTGAATGCACGTCAAACGGTGAATTGTTTCTCTCTTTAAAATACAGGTGAATAGATTCTAGTGATTAAAAGTTGAATTTTAATTTTAAAAAATGTAATGAATGTTTTCTGTAATTTTTGATTATATGATTATACTGAAGTGGGATTTCTCAAAAAGAAAATATTAATTGTCTGAAACTTGTGATGATAGATGTCGAATGCTGACTTGTTTGAGAAGAACCATGATGAAATAGATTTTGAGTTCCTGGGGAACATAAGGGGAAAAGACTGGAGAATTCAGACCAATATATATGGAAATGGAAGCACAAGTAAAGGTAGAGAGGAAAGATATGGCCTTTGGTTTGATCCCTCTGAAGAATTCCACCAGTACAGTATCCTTTGGACTGAGAATCTGATAATGTGAGTGAACAATTCTTTTATTTTTTCCCATACTATATTTGTTTCCATGTTTAACACAATTCTGTTTTCCCTTTGAAAATTTTCTGTCGTTAGGTCTCCGGTCATGCTGCAAACATTTTTTCTAGTTTCTAGAATTACATATGTTTGGCTGGGCATCCTTTGTTCATCTCATCTCATCTCATCTCATCTCATCATGTGTCCAATTATAAACTTTCTTTAATCTCTATGTGACTGAAATGACATATTGTATTTTCTTTTGGTTATTTTGGAACCTTTTTTGATTCATTGGTTGGATTCATTTTAATGACATAAAGTTATCCAAATTCTCTGCTATTTTTAGTTCATTTAACCAATGCTTAAGCTCATGAACAAAGTATCTAAAACTTCATTTAAGTAAAGGAACTGTATAATGATCGTCTAAAACTCACAGCTGGTTCATTGCAATTTTGTCAACTTAAAGAACTAATCGTCTTTTTTGCACATTACCAAGACCTTTTGAAGCACAGATTCTTCAACTGAGACAAATTGTTCTGTCAACTCTTCTCTTTTTTTCACTTTAAAAAAATTCAACTTTCCTATCTACATCAATTAGAAGACTTTGATTGCTTTATTCACATCCATTTTTTCTATTTTCATGTCAAACAAGAACCATGGGTGATATTGTACACACAAAGCTGGTCCATAAGTATATGTATATTTGGTGATACATTAATCCAAATCTTGATGACGCTTTTGTTTGTTTTTGCAGCTTTTATGTCGATAATGTCCCTATTAGAGAGATCAAGAGGACACGAGAAATGGGCGGGGACTTCCCCTCCAAGTCAATGTCTTTGTATGCAACAATATGGGATGGGTCCAGTTGGGCCACAAATGGAGGCAAGGACAAAGTAAGTTACAAGTATGCCCCTTATATTGCTGAGTTCTCTGATTTCGTCCTCCTTGGTTGTGCCGTTAATCCACTCCAACTGTCCAAATGTGATGCTGCTCCGGAGCACAAAATGATCCCTACCGGTCTCCCACGGCACCAGAGAGTTAAAATGCAGAACTTCAGGAAAAAGTACATCCAATACTCGTATTGCTATGACCGGTCACGATACAAACTCCCTCTCCCCGAGTGTGCAATTGAGCCCAAGGAAGCTGAGCAGCTCAGGGGCTTTGACCCCGTGACTTTCGGAGGAGCCCATCACCACCGTAGCAAACGGCACCAGCCAGCCCGATCGAACAAGTTCAAGGCATCATCCATATAATGATGATAACAAGGCCGTGTTTTCTACATCCTCACATGGTATTACTGTCGTCATTTCACTGCAATGTTTTACTTTTTCCTGTGAATAGAGGAAAGAAGAGAAAACATAGATTTCTTGTGGGTCATAGAATTGATATATAGGCCATTGATGGTGGGGTATGTGTATATTCCATACGGTGCCTTTAGATTAAGGTTCTCATCTGCGGCTTCTTGTATTCAATTCGCTCATGTACTTTGACATTTGACAGAACCTTGTCACTTCAATAAATGTTGAGCATACACCAGATGGAGAATTATTATCTCTATATTATAAAATTGGGTTTAATTTTCTTTGAAATTTTATGAAGATTGAATTTGTCTATTTGTTGTATTTGATGATTGATTTCGGATAGTTCATTTTCAAACCAAATAATAAAATAATTGGAATTTGGTGGGAACAAATTATATGTGTATATTGTTGGATCAATTTATTTATATGGGCTTATATGTGAATAATTATGAGTTGTTGGTTGTCTATTAAGTTAAGCCCAAAATAAAGTGATTAATTAATGTTTCGGGTTATTGGGCTTTAATGTATCTAATGCGTTGTGGACCTTTAATATGTAGAGACATAAGTGTAATTTCTGTTTTTATGATGAGCTAAAACAGAAATATCAGAAGATATTGATAAACATTATTTATAAATATGGGTCATGGTCTCCAGATCTCGCGTTATCACTTTCACTATTCTCTCCCTCGTTAAGAAAATAGTTCTGAAGAGAAACTAAAGGATTCTCTCAAGGAAATAACGCGTAGATCTGGAAGATCAAGACACGTTCTAAGGAATTCAGGATTATGGCTTCACGTACGTTTCCGCTTAAGTTTTCAGTCAAATTCTTAATGATTTAACGTGATGGATTCTGCGGTTTATGGGTTTTCCCCAACAAGTGGTATCAGAGCCAGATTCATGTTTGAATCATTAAGATTTGTGTAAAGTTTTGGATATTATTTGGATCCAGATCTGAAAAATGAATTTTTTTTTAAAATTTTTTTGCTATGACTTCAATCTGAAGAATATATTGATATGTTTTCAGATCTGAAAATTTTTTGTTCTATGGTTCAGATCTGGAAAATATTTTGGTTGAAAACCAAATCTTTTAAAATTTCAGTTTTGGTAAAAAAAGATTTGGTTGTAAAATTTAAAGATTTGGTATAAGATTTCGATTTTCCTTCTAGTTTTGTTCAACAAATTTTAGAGGAAAATTGAAAATTCAGATTAATTTTTTTTTAAAAAAAAGTACGGATTCGGTCGGGTCGTACGGACCCGGGTCGACCTGACTCATACGGATTCGGGTCGGGTCGTACGGAACCGGGTCGACCCAACCCGTAAGGAATTTCCGGGAAAAAACATTTTTTTCGATTAAGGTTTATTCGGTTAAGGTTAAATATTCATTAATTCAAATAATGATAAGGTTATATGTATTTTTAAAATTGATTAAATGAAATAAAATGTCGCCAAAGTTACATCTTTTATGGAAATTAATTTTATTTTGAAATACAAAAGGATTTTAGGCATATGTGATTTATATGAATATTGATCGACCCTAAAGGAATGTTAATATTTAATATCATTACATATGCACTTATGGTGGTAAACATGTGATAGTTGTTCGGTTTTTCATGTGAATAATAAATCGGCCCAAAGGAAGGTTGTTATTTGACATGATATTTACTATCAGTGTTTGACTGCTGCACCAGGATATCACTTACAAGTTAATCTTTTGCCCAAAGATGAAACATTAATGGAGTGCACGATATTCTGTTCATGGGGTTTACATTATTTGAATTTATTGATTATTTTATATAGATATTTGGTTGAGCATGTATATTTTTTTTTTGTTCTCTGTTCAGATTTGACTCCTGCAAATATTCATTCCAACATAAATTCTATTCCTATGTTAAATGGCTCGAATTTTAAATCGTGGCAAGAGAATTTATTGATAGTTCTCGGAGTCATGGATTTAGACCTTGCGATAAGGATTGACTATCATCCCGCCATTACGGATAAGAGTACCTCTGATGAAAAGAGGGAGTTTGAAAGGTGGGAGAGATCGAATCGCATGTGTATGAAGATCATGAAGAGGGCCATTCCAGAAACATTCAGGGGCACAATGTCTAGCGACATTGCTACGGCTAAGGCTTTCCTTCAAGACCTCGAAAAGAGGTTTGCGAAAAGTGAAAAGTCTAAAATTGGTACACTTTTGGCAAGCCTCGTTTCAATGAGGTACAGAAGTAAGGGCAACATCAGGGAATACATTATGGAAAAGTCTCATCTTGCTTCAAGGTTAAAAGCATTGAAGCTTGACCTCTCTGAGGACTTGCTAGTGCATCTGGTTTTGACATCTCTTCTTCCCCAGTTTAACCAGTTCAAGGTGAGCTATAATTGTCAGAAAGAGACTTGGTCTCTGAATGAGCTCATCTCGCACTGTGTCCAGGAAGAGGAAAGGTTGAAGCAAGACAAGACAGAAAGTGCTCATTATTCGTCTACCTCGAAGGTTAAAGGAAAGAAAAGAAAGGATAAGGAAGCTGCGGATACACTAGCCTCCGAAGAAACAACAGAAGAATCCTAGTGATTCTCAAAGTTCTGGTTGTTTTTTCTGTGGCAGTGATGGGCATATGAAGAAGCAGTGCAGTAATTATCACGCTTGGCGTGCTAAGAAAGGTATGCTTCTGAATATGATTTGTTCTGAGGTTAATTTAACTTCAGTGCCTAGACACACATGGTGGATAGATTCTGGTGCAACAACTCACATCAGTGTGTCTATGCAGGGTTGCCTAGATTGCCGAAAACCAAGTGATGCTGAAAGATTCATCTATGTTGGTGACGGCAACAAAGTTGAAGTTGAGGCAATATGAAAATTCAGATTATTGTTAAAGACTGAAATATATTTGGATTTTTATGAAACATTTGTTGTGCCGTCTTTTAGACGGAATTTGATTTCCATTTCTGCATTGGACAAATTTGGTTATTCTTGTTTTTTTGGAAATGGAATATTCAGTTTCTCGATTCAAAATTGGTTGGTTCTGGTTCTTTATCAGGATACGATAATCTTTATTCTTTGGATGTTATTGCTTTATTTAATGAATCCCTGCAAACAAGTAGATGCACTAAAAGAAAATTAACCAGTGAGAATTCAGCTAAGTTATGACACAAAAGATTGGGTCATATCTATGAAAAGAGAATAAGGAGACTCGTGCCAGATGAAATTCTCGAACCTTTAGATTACACAGATTTTAATAATTGTGTTAATTGTATAAAGGGAAAACAAACCAACAAAAGGAGATTTGAAGCCAACAGGTGTTCAGTCGTCTTAGAACTTATACATACTGATATTTGTGGACCATTCCCTTCGGCTTCTTGGAATGGTCAACAGTATTTTATAACGTTCACAGACGATTTTTCAAGATATGGCTTCATTTATCTCATTCATGAAAAGGCACAGTCATTGGATGTGTTCAAAAACTATGAAGTTGAATTTGAAAATCAACTTGGCTTAAAGATTAAAAGCTTTAGATCTGACTGTGGTGGTGAACACTATGGTAGATATGACGGTTCAGTGAACAACATCCAGGACCTTTTGCTAGATTCCTGGAGGAATGCGGTATCATCCCACAGTACACTATTTCAGGTTCGGCCACTATGAATGGTGTTACTGAAAGACGAAACAGAACGCTTAAGGACATGGTCATGATTATGATCAGTCATTCTACCTTACCAGAATCACTCTGGGGAGAAGCACTAAAGACCGCAGTATATATCCTTAACAGGGTTCCAACTAAGGTAGCGACCAAAACCCCTTATGAACTTTGGACGGGTAAAAAGCCCAGTCTTAAGCATTTGCACGTTTGGGGATGTCCAGCTGAGGCAAGGCTTTACAAGCCTAATGAAAAAAACTTGACTCAAGGACGATTAGTTGTTATTTTATTGGATACTCTGAAAGATCCAGGGGGTACAAGTTTTATGATCCCACGAGTAAGTCGATTTTTGAGTCAAGAAATGCCCGGTTCTTTGAGGATGTTGAGTTTGCGGGGGTGATAAATTAAGGGATATTGTCTTTGAAGAGGAATATGTAAATATTCCCAAAGGTGTCTTGGACATTGATCAGGATCATATTTCTCAATTTGACCAAGACACAATACAGGAAGACAATATTAGAGATCCTCCCATTCCAGATGAACAAACTCAAGCACCTCCAGAACCTATGTCATTAAGGAGATCCACTAGAGAGCGGAGAAATGCAGTGCCAGATGATTACATTGTATTTCTTCAAGAACATGAGGCAGACATTGGATTGATGGAGGATGATCCTATTAACTTCCGTCAAGCCATGAAAAGTTCTAACTCTCAAAAGTGGAATGATGCCATGAATGAAGAGATAAAGTCCATGAAAGACAATGACGTATGGAATCTTGTCCCATTGCCTAAAGGTATGAAGCCCATTGGTTGTAAATAGATATTTAAAACCAAGAGGGATTTGAAAGGCAATGTGGAAAGATATAAGGCTCGTTTTGTCGCTAAAGTGTTTACACAGAAAGAAGGCATTGATTATAAAGAAACTTTCTCTCCGTTTTCTTCGAAAGACTAATTAAGGATTATAATGACTTTGGTGGCGCATTTCGATCTTGAGCTTCATCAAATGGATGTAAAGACTGCGTTTCTAAATGGTGACATTGATGAAATGATTTATATGGTGCAACCAGAAAATTTTGTGTCCAAAGACACAAATAATATGGTTTGCAAATTAAAGAAATCCATCTATGGGCTCAAGCAGGCATCTCGACAATGGTATTTCAAATTTCATCAAGTGATCATCTCATTTGGTTTTGAGATGAATTTGGTCGATGATTGCGTGTACCATAAGTTCAGTGGGAGTAAGTATATTTTTCTGATTTTATATGTTGATGACATTCTACTCGCTAGCAACGATATAGAGTTATTGCATGAAACCAAGATATTTCTAGCTAAGAATTTTGAGATGAAAGATCTTGGTGATGCATCTTTTGTACTGGGTATTAAGATACATCGGGATTGTTCTCGGGGTATTCTTGGATTATCTCAGAAAGACTATATCGAGAAAGTTCTCAAGCGATATGGGATGCAAGATTGTAAACCAACGGATACCCCTGTGGCTAAGGGAGACAAATTTAGTCTCAAACAATGCCCAAAGAATGATTTTGAGGAAAAAGAAACGCAGAAGGTTCCCTATGCATCTGCAGTGGGGAGTCTGATGTATGCTCAGGTTTGTACACGTCCAGATATTGCATATGTGACAGGAATGTTGGGACGATATTTAAGTAATCCAAGAGTGGAACATTGGAAAGCAGTCAAAAGGTTTTACGGTACCTACAGAGAACAAAAGATTACATGCTCATATATCGGAAGTTGGATCAGCTTGAGATCATTGGGTACACTGACTCCGATTTTGCTGGATGCCAAGATAGTATGAAATCTACGTCAGGCTACATCTATCTCCTTGCTGGAGGTGCCATTTCCTGGAACAGTGCTAAACAGTCTCTTATAGCTTCTTCCACCATGGCAGCTGAGTTTGTAGCGTGTTATGAGGCATCCAATTCTAGAATATGGCTGCAAAATTTTGTCACGCGAGTGCGCATTGTTGATGGCATTGAAATGTCACTAAGATTACATTGTGACAATAAATCAGCAGTTATGTATTGCAATAACAACAGGAGCTCGACGAAGTCAAAACACATTGACATCAAGTTTCTGGTTGTTAAAGAAAGAATTCAGAGTGGAAAGTTGTCTATTGAGCATATCGGTACAAACTCCAAGGTTGTAGATCCTCTTACTAAGGGACTACCACCCAAACAGTTTCATGAGCACACTGATAGTATGAGTGTTATGTCAATTGAGGAAATTCAGTTTTAGTGGGAGTTTGTTATTTTAAATACTTTTTAGTTGTAGACATTTTCAGTTACAGTTATGTAAATTTATTTTCCGCATAAATAAATTTCAAGTTAAGTCACACTCTGATTATGATTTAAAGTTTGATCTCAATAAGGTTAAAGGGAGGACCAATTGGAAATAGGCATGTTACGGTCACATTGCATTAAAATTTCCATGCTACACATCCACTTCATGATCCATGTCATTCAGTTGTGTTGGCATATGTGACAATTGATGGGTCTAGTTACCTTGAGTGTAGCGAATACTGCTTATTATTTTCGGTATATACCAAAATACCGAAAAAAAATATTCTGTACTGATACCGATACCGAAAATTTCAGTACGGTATCATACCGTACCGAAATTTTCGGTATACCGATTTTTTCGGTAAGTTCGGTATTTTTTCGGTACGGTTTTTTCGGTATGTCGGTATTTTTTCCCACCCCTAGATATAAGTGTAATTTCTGTTTTTATGATGGGCTAAAACAGAAATTTCAGAAGATATTGATAAACATTATCTATAAATATGGGTCATGGTCCCCAGATCTCGCGTTATCACTTTCACTATTCTCTCCCCCTAAGAAAATAGTTCTGAAGAGAAACTAAAGGATTCTCTCAAGAAAAGAGCGCGTAGATCTGGAAGATCAAGACACGTTCTAAAGAATTCAGAATTATGGCTTCAAGTACGCTTCCGCTTAAGTTTTCAGTCAAATTCTTAATGATTTAACGTGATGGATTCTGTGGTTTATGGGTTTTCCCCAACATATATATGTTCCGGTTCAACTAATCTTATTGGTTTGACAGTTTCGGTTTTCACACGATATAGATATTACTTAATATTTTTTTAGTTTAATCGGTTTAGTCCGTTTGAAAGATTATCGATCGATTCGGTTTGGATCCTAGGCTTTAGGTAGGGATGTAAATGAACCAAACCGTTTGTGAGCTATTTGAAGCTCGGCTCGATAAAAAGCTCGATTGAGTTCGTTTGTTAATCATATCAAGCCAAGCTCAAGCTCAATTCGAACTCTAAAATTGAATCAAACCAAGCTCAAGCCTAAGGATATTCGGCTTGTGAACTCGCAAACATGTTCGATAATAGGCTGACGAGCTCGAGCTTGACTCGTTTAAGTGGCTTGTAAGCTCGAAATTGGCTCATTTGTTGAGTTGACAAATAAAGATATTGTACTAATGTCAATGGAAGTTATTGAATACAAAACATAGTGGAAAAAGATGAATTTACACCACATAGTCACAATTATATTTTTTTAATTTTACTTGCATATCATTATACTAAATATTCTTTAAAACATAATAAATTAACAGAAATACACCAACTTATTTTTTCCCCCAAAAAAATTACATCACCAAGTCATATAAACGTTGAGTAACTTTACAAATTATTATCCTAAAATATTATATTAAACTGAATATAATGAATTTATATTGATTAAAAAAATTTACTTGGAACACAACGAATGAAGTATTAAATAAGTGAAGTTATTGCAATGTTATTTATATGATGATATCGGTGCATGACGAATATTTGTTATATGGATGTTAAATATTTATTTTGGGATGTTCAATAATATAATGAGTTTGAGTTTTTTAGTTGTTATTTTTGTCGTTTTGGTTATTTATGAATGAATTTATATTTTTATGTCTGATTTAAAATTAGTTCATCGATAGATTTTGTAACGCCCCGAAAATTTAAAGGTCCACGCAAATCACATGCATGCAATTATTAAATTATCTTGTATTTTAATGTTTTAATTGCAATAATTAATTATGTTGTGCATATTTACATGTTTAAAAGATATTTTTCTACATGATTGCATTAAAATGTATTTTTTAAGGATTATTCAAGTGACGATCGAGGAACGGAGACCGATGACTGAAAAATAGAAAATGTTTTTATTAAATAGATGTTTTTAATTATTTTAAATTTGGGAGATGCTTTTTATTATTTTTGAGAATAAAGGGTTTTGAGGTGATTTTATACGTCGGGACGTAAATTTTATCGGTGTTGGATTTTCAACAAAAATACGAACGTTTTAGCAACCCGGCTATTTAATTCATAAAATTTATTAAATAAAATATTTTTTATTATTTAATTAAAGATTAATGGGCCTAATTTGTATGCTTATTGGGCCTAAGCCTTGTTTAGTGAATTAATTACTATATAATACTCAAAACCCTCCCCATTATCACCCAATTCTCACGCCTCTTTTCTGAAATTTACTCTCCCAAAAACACTTCCAAATACACGACACACACCTACAATATTTTGGAAGGAAAATTCAAAGGTTGCGAGGTAGAATCAAGCCAAGGTCTAGCTCCGTTCTTCGTCGTCAACGTTTTTCGTGCGTTAAATACGCAAATGCACGCCATATTCTTCCTTTACTCATCATCACACCATATTATGTAATTATTTATGAAACTGCATGAAAACAAATTGTATCTTCGGAAATATTCGGTTATGCATCATATGTGAATTTTAAAGCATGTGTTTCCATCCCAAAACATGATATAAGTGTGCTTGAAGGGGCTGCCATGATTAGGATAGGTTTGAGATGTGTTTTTGCATGTTTTAAAGAGTCCTAAAACACACTAAAAATGTTGCAAATTAAAAAGGAACAAAGCTGGAACCGTGGGCCAAAGAAGGGTGAGAATCGTGAGTTTCGTTGTGGTGTATTCTTGGTGCAAGTGGTCGGCTCCTATGCATGGGGGCTGAGGCTTGGCCAGGGCTTGTTGGGGGCTTGGCCAGGGTTAGTTTCAAAGGCTAGATAGGGTCCTAGGGTGGCTTGGCACTGCTGCACGTAAGGGAGAAGGGGAGACGCGCGAGACCCACTTGAAGAAGAAAGTGGCGTGCTGCTGGTGCAAGCGCCTAGGCTGGTGCGCGGGTCCAGGCGTGGTGCAGGAAGGTCTAGAGGGTTGTATAGGGACGGCTAGGTGGAGGGAGTCGGGCTGCGGCTGCGGCTAGGAGAGGCTTGCGCAGGGTCTTGCTGTGCGGCTCAGGGGCTTGGGCTGGGGGTGGCTCGGGCTTGGGACTGGTCTAGGGTCAGTAAGGGTCGTGGGTGATCAGTGGTTAGATGGCTAGAGGAGTCCTAGGGTCACTAGGAGTCTTGGGCAAGGAAGGGGCTCACGTGCAGATTTTTGTGGCTCGGTTGCAGGGCTTGGGCGTGAGCTAGGGTTAGGTTTTATGGGTCAGGGTTGCTCAAGAGGGTGCCTAGATCGGTTGGCTCGGGTTTGGCTTGAGATGGCTCGGGCGTGGCTCGGGTAAATTAGGAGATGGCTCGGTGTGATCGATAAGGTGTCAAAAACGAAAATTAAAGAACTAAAATTGAATCCATGGGTCCACGGGTGTGGCTCATGACTAGGAAGGGTAGAATAAATACTAAAAATGCTATGTTTAAAATTTGGGGTCAAAATAACGAGTTTTGGATTTATTCGAGATTTAATCGCCGCACGAAACGCTAATAACGAGTTAATTGAAAAGCCTAGTTTTATGCCTTATAAAATTATGAAAAATTATATTTGAGCTTAAATAATTATTAAAAGTCTAAGTTTATAATTTGGGAATTTTATATTAAGGTTTGGTTTAATTCGGGATTAAAACGCAGTGATACGTCTTATTTAAAGATTAATTTAAAAGTTCTCGATTTAGGCTAAATAAAAATAAAGAAAAATTCATGTAAGCTTAAATAATTATTTGGGACATGTTAGAGTCAATGAATTCAAGAAAAAGTCAAAAACGTAAAATGTTACGTATAGGGGTAAAACGGTCTTTTTACACCTAAAAATTATAAACGTCATGGCAGTGCCCTGAATGCTGTTTTATGTGCTAATATGATTATTTTCTATAGTTATGGATGTTTATAGAATTTTTTTATGTTAAAATGATATTTTAAATGTTTATGAGATTTTATATGTAAAATGATATTTTAAATGCTTAAGGAATTTTAGATGGTTATGGTTTAATATGTAAAAATGTTACTTTAATATTTTGAGGGTAAAATGTCATTTTAAATGTTTATGAAATATTAATGATTAAATTATGATTTTTTTTAAATGTCCATGGGATTTTTATGAATTTAGAAAGACATTTAAAAGACGTGTTGCATGCTTGGTTTAAAAAACAAAATGTTATGTTATCCATTATTTTTCTAAAGTGATGGGAATGAAAAATGTTGAAGGAAGTGAAGTGATTGTGACTAATTCGTTAATGATGGCGATGTCGTGAGGATGATGGTCCCACTGGGAGTCCGACGATCGTGTTTCCATTATTGCGAATATGAGGTTATGAGGATATGAGGTTTGAGGTAAGAATGGGAATATCGTGAGGGGAGAAGGCCCCAGAGGGAGCCCATTTATGGGAGAAGGCCCCAGAGGGAGCCTAGACGATCGTATTTCTATTCGATCATGATAGGCCAGGGCCCAGTTGACCGGTGAGAGTGTTGCTGGTATCCCCCGCCGCCCAGTACTGTGGTTACATGTAGATGGATCCATCGACTTTTGAGGTTTGAGGAAAGTCACAATTAACGATCTGAATTCAACAAAGGAAAATGAAAAATGTTTATGATCATGAAAAATGTTTTGTCATGTCATGTAGAGGAAAAAAGAAAAGGTTAAATTTTATGTGATGCATGTCATGAAAATGTTTATGCTTAAAGTGATGCATCATTTTGAAAATGTTTCTATTTAAAGTTCATGCATTATAAAAGGTTTACGAAAATGTTCAGTGTTTGAAGTTTATGCATCTTCATGAAAACGATATTTTAAGTACAAGTATTTTTCACTGTTATATGTTGACTGTATTACGTATTATTTGTTATAAAGATTATGATGTGTTGAGTCTTTAGACTCACTAGGTGTGATGGATGCAGGTGAGGTTGAGGGAGGTCTTGACGGATGACTTGACTTGACTTATGGCGCACACAACCCGAGGACCAGCGCTTCTATCTTTCCGCATTTACGATTATGACTCATGATTTATGTTAGAGATATTTATGACTATTTATTTATGCTTTTGAGAGATTTTTGAGAGGTTTAATATGTGCTATTCTTTTCAAATTATTGCTTTCTTTAGGTTTGGTGAAACAGTAGACGATTTTATTTTGTGACTATTTCACTTGATTTTTAAATGCTAGTTGGCTGATGTTTTATTTTAAAAAGGGCAAAATATTTTATAAAAATATTTTAGGGAAAGCCGAAATTTAGAGGATTTAAAAAAAAAATTTCTAGTACTTTTAAAGCAATAAAAAGGGCAGACGTTTCAGATTTAATTCTTAACAAGCTCGAATCAAGCTCAAACTCGAGCTCAATTATATGCTTTACGAGCTCAAAAACGAGCCGAGCTCAAGCCAGACTTGTTAAACATGATAAACGATCTTTTAATGAATCAAGCTCGAGACCGACTTGATTAACATGATAAACGAGCTTTTAACGAGCCGAGCTCGAGCTTTTCTCGAGCTTAGTAATTTCAATACAAACCGAGATCGAGCCTGATAATAGAAGCTCGAATCGAGCTCGAGCCTCAAACAATCTTAAACGAGCCAAGCTCAAGCCTGCTAATGTTTGGTTTGATTTAGATCGTTTACATCCCTAGCTTTAGGCTTAATCCTTATAGTGTGCAGGCCATGATTTAATCAATTATAGATTTTGTGTACATGGTTAATTATGAAAGGAAAATGAAAGGGTTTTTTTTTATAAATAATGTAAAAATAAAAATTTATTTCAAAAATTATTCCAAAAAAAAAATGTTTGCACAAATACTTTAATTCGTGCTTACGAAGCACGGATACAATGTCCACGTGAGCATTATCCATGCTTTGTAAGCACGGATTCTCCACGTGGGAGAAAATCCGTGCTTACGAAGCACGGATACTCCAGCATCCGTGCTTCGTAAGCATGTATGCTCCATGTTGGCGTAAGCACGGAAGGCTCCAGTCCAGGTCGATATATCCCCTCCACCCACCCGCACCTTATAACTTTCACTCTTCTTCCTCCTTCCTTACTCTTTCACTCTTTATTTCTGTATGGCTTTCGAAAATTCTCGATTTCTCATCAGATCTTGAGCTCGTTTCTTATATTATAATGAATTTTAAAAGATTGAGAACTTATTTTAGAATGACAGACAATCGAGGTCCAGAAGATCTCAGTGTCCTCTATTTACAAGCGAGACATATGTCATCTACAGTTTCTTCCGTAACCGTTGATGATATTGTCAAAGTGAAGATGTCAGACAATTTGATTTGGAAGTTATACACTTATAATTACATACACAATCGTGTACATGCATACTTGAATCATATGGATTTTTATGGAGTTTTAGAATGTGGCTCACAAGTTTTTGATAATTATTTGATTACTGCTCTTGTTGAACGTTGGCGACGTGAGACACACACGTTTCATTTTACATGTTGTGAAGCAACTATCACGTTACAAGATATTTCAATCATTTGGGGTCTAACAATTGATGGTGAAGCAGTCATTGGAATAGATGTGTCACACAGAGTTGAGTAATGACAACACATATGTTTGGATTTGTTGGGATTTGTGGCATCATCAAAACATTTGGAAGGTGGTCATTTGTCTATGACTGCACTACACGACCATTGCATGTCTAACCTTGTTAATTATGATAATTAATAAGAAGATGTTCTGAAATATACCCGTTGTGTAGCGCTAATGATTATTGGAGGAATATTGTTTCATGACTATCAAGGAGGGTCTGCTAGACTCATGTTTTTGCAATTGCTACGAGATATTGATAATGTAAAGTCTTCTTCTATATCGTGAATTGTGTAACGCAATACGTATAGAGAAGACTACAATGGCTAGACCTTTATATATCCTGCAGGTAAAAATAATGTAATGTGATTATTTAACACAATTTTTTTATTACTTTTGTTTAACTGTTTTTATTATTATAATCAGATATGGGCATAGATCAGGATTAAATGTGTTAACCCCAACCGAGATGGGTTAACATTAGTTGTACCTCCCATTGATCCAGATGCTATTATTCTAGTTTCTCAATATGGAGCACAGTAATATTTAAAATTTATTGCGGTAATATCATGTATATCTCTTATAATTTTTTGATATGTAATTGTATTTGTTAAATTTTAGGTGGAAAATTGGATTTAGTTACACACATTCGCCCACATATGCTGTAAAAATTATAATGGATTCTCTAGATAGTATGAATCAAAATGAGCTATTATTGAATGTTTAGTATTTTATTCTGATTAAATGAATATTAAAGTTTTTTATGATTAAAAGAATGTTAAATTATAACATTTATATTTTTTTACAGTTTAATTGGATCGTTTACCAGAAGAATGACTTAGATGTAAAAAAGATTATTGATTCATACGACAACAAAATATGGCGATGTGTTTGTCCCCTTATTTGATTTGACATCGTGGAGCGTCCTAATTGGGTGATGCGATAATTCAAAAGACGACAATCAATTCCAGTGTATGCTCTCGACAACGATGATCTTCATAATATCACGAGAATAGGTTATCAAAACACAAATTGTAGAGAATATCGTAAAAATTCAATTGAGTTGTGGAATAGTAGTTTCAGATATGTTGCTAAAGGAAGACGACATGGGTTATCAATGAAAACTGACGAAGATTACTTTCAATGATATAATCGAATAACTGTACGCACCATATCATATTTGGCAACACGATGTTCACTAGATTTTCTCTCCCATTTATCATACTTCCGATATGCATAATCTGACCACAACTGATTTTCTTGAACCATACGACCACCTCTAGTCACACGTTCAATGAAATATTGTACGCACCTCAGAAGTGTCAAGTGTACTATCGCAGATATAGAAAGTCTACGAGCACCTTTCATCATACTATTTAAACACTCCGACATATTTGTTGTCATTACCCCACGACGCCAACCACTGTCATGAGCCAAAATCCATTTTTTCGCAATTCCGGCCAAATATCTGTGCGTCAAAATGTTTTTTTTGCTTGATTGCATCCATTGTTGCTTCAAACTTACAAATTTGATTTTGTGTGCCTGCCTCCCAGCATAAATATTTCAAATGCACGTATTTGAATTTAGCATTAAAATTTGAATACACATGTATCAAACAAAAACGATGCACACCATAAAGAGGTTGAAGATAGGGTAGATCATCAGTTGCTCGCACAATTCCCTTATGCCTATAAAAAATTAGGCACACACCATTTTCACCACAAACTACATGTCGTCCTAGATTCTTCAAGAATCATTTCCAAAAATATGATGTTTCTTCATCCACAATAGCAAATGATAGCGGTAGAACCTGATTGTTCGCATCCAGAGTGACAACGATGAACATTTTGTGTTTGTATTTGGTATACAAGTGTGTACCATCGACACTAATTATTTTTCGACAATGCCGAAACCCATCAATACACGGCCTGAATGCCCAGAAAACATAGTTCAGTGTCTTAATAATTTCATTGTTGGATCTTAGATGCTTCAACTCCACAGCTGTTCCCGGATTATATTTGGACAAAACACACATATATTTTGAAGTAATTGAACAGAGCTCTCCCATGTACCATAAGCAATTTCCATAGCATGTTTCAAACTTCGCCATGCCTTCATATACAATATTTGATATCCATATTATCTTTCATATTTTCAATGATATACTTAATCTCGTATGAAGGATCACAACAAACAACTCCTAATAGCGTATGTGCCAACATATCACTGTTCAAGTTCTGGTGGTCTATACCAATAGAGGTAGATATACATGTCTGAGGCCCGCCATATTTTGTTATTTTCCATTAACCAGTTTTGGCCTTCAAAGAAGCGCGTAGTCCCCATCTACAAATGACCGTAGAAGAATTATTTCTGCAATGTAATTTCCACAAACTGCGTGTGCTATCCACGACACGGTACTCACGCCTGACAACCCTAACGGAATAATCCTTCACAGATGCAATAAATCATTCTTATCCTTAAATAACATATTAGCGCATAATTCACCTCTCTTCGGATTATAATAGCTTGTTTGCATTCCAGAAGGTACACCGACAGAATCAAAAGGATGTTCCCCAAAAAAATTTATTGAAAAATGATGGCATTTCAGAAGTGTTAGAAAGAAATAGTACGGTTTGCCTATGTAAAGTCTCACGAGGTGGTTGCCGAGATGATGTCCCCTCATCATGATTTTAAAATATATTCACTTATTCATCATCATTCACTTCTTCTTCTTCAGACTCGCTATATGAAATATCGGGTTCAGTATCACTCTTAGAAATATCATCATTATTGGCAAGATCCGGACAACGAGCACTCGCATCTAATGTTGTATTCGGCCAATATATAGAGCATTATTTTGTTTCGACGAGACATTGATATATTGATCCAAAGACCCACTTACATTATCAAAATTTATATTACTGAGTCCTTCAGTAACATGTGGAACATAAGATTCTAGATCCTGGAAACCACCATATCTAGAAGTTTCGGGTTGGTTATTGAACCTTGAATCGGATGCATGTGGAACATAGGATTCAGGATCATCAAATCAAACATGATGCTCAATTGAATTTGCTTCCACGTATAAATGCAACATGCATATTGTCACATTGCTTTATAAACTGTAAAGCATCATCATCACCAAGATTGACTTGAATTTCATGCCAAGATGATCTCTCCATGAATGAATATTTGGTTGAAAACTTTAGAGAAAAATCATTGGATCGATTCCTAACATTTTATGTACAACTTCAACCAACTCCAACAAATTAATAGATCGTAATACTCGTATCGATCTAACAAATGGAATACTCTATTCAACCGATCCATTATCGATAACTACATGACCACCAAAATATAAGAGTATATCGATATTAGACATTTTGCCGAGGAAATTATAGAGAAAAGTTAAGCAGAATGCTCCAACGAGATATCTCTCAGGAAATTGAAAAATTTAAGCCGAATGCAAGAGAAAATTTATAACTCATTGCGAAGTTCACAAAATTATATATATAATAATAATCGTCTATGAAATTAAAAAGAAATTGTAAACTTTTCATTGATTGATCAAACATACTTCAGAATTCACGTGAAAATTTTGCGAAAGATTCAATTATTGAAGGAAAAATACAAAAGTAAGGTACATCGATATAATTATTGAGCGCAAAATACCAAAACAAACTGAGTAGAATTGAGTATCCGTGCTTACCAAATACAGATAAGGTATGATGTGGAAGATTATCCGTGCTTGGTAAGCACGGATGCTCGCCCACGTGAAGCGTCCAGGCTTATGAGGCACGGATAATGCTCACGTGGAGTAGTATATGTGATTCACAAGCACAAATTAAAGTATTTGTGCAAATATTTTTTTGAATTATTTTTAAAATAAATTTTTATTTTTAAATTATTTATAAAAAACTCATGGAAAATACGGCCAAATCGTCATAGTAAGACACTCGTAGCAGACAAATGGCTGAAAATTGAGCGAAATGTTATTTTTGGTGGTGTCAATTATATAGACTTGGCTAATGAAAGAAAACAACATTTATTCTTTACTTATATGTGAGTTAGTTTTTACTTGATACTCTTAATGATTTGTGATATATATTAGACAACGCATAGTATTTTTTTTAAATGTCTACATATTGGATGTTTTGGCATTCAAACTTTTACTATTGAGTCTTTTTATATAATTACGATATTTCATGTTCTTCTTACCAATCCGACATTTCAAAAGATTACTTATCAATCAATGCACATCATTTGACATCTATTTGTCCAATCATGTTTTATAATAAGACAACGATACACGCAGACTTTTATCTCTCATGTATCAAATTTTCATAAACCGCTTATTATCATATTTGGATATGATACCCCATGGATGGGGCCACTATCCTTGGTCCATCCCAAGCCCAAATGGAAGGCATGCCCATCAAGGGCCCATGTATTCTCCTATAAATACCAGGTTTGAGTGTTCAGTTGATCCATTCAATATATTATTTTTCAGCAGCACCCTCAGCTGCTTGCCACTTATATCCTCAGTCTCTGAGTTGAGCGTCGGAGGGGCTACGCCAAGACACCCTCCTGGCCCCCTTCTAACGGTCTTATTCACGATTTCAGGCTCAGGAATATTTTGAAACCTGCGTCTGGACTATTGACATCCGCTGGAATCGGAACCTAAATTTCCCGTGAGTATCAGGATTCATGCCAAATGAATTAAAAAAATCGAGCTTCGAATCGAGCTCTAACTCGAATGCAGTTTGTGGGAACTTTGAGCTGAGACGTAGAGATGGCAGGTAGGAGAGGGAGCAGAAGAACTAACACATCATCGTCGCATCCTCAGATGGGACCTAAACAACTGCGTCTTGAGACGAGGCAGGAACAACCATGTCTTGAGACGAGACAGGAAGAACTTCGTCAAGAGACAAGAGACGAACAACCTCGTCAGGAGACAAGATCCGAAAAGCCTCGTCACGAGATCGAGGCCGAGCAACCCCATCCCAATGAGAACGTGGGGAACTTGACCCCGGAACAATTGGGCCGGTTTATTACGCAGACAGTAGAGGAGGTCATGAAAAAGAACCAAGAGTCTATTTTTGCTGAAGAGCAGACCACTCGGCAGGAGCGAGAGGAAAATGCTGAGGGCCACCAGAGTAGGGTTTAAGAGACACAGCCCCACCAAAGTGGGGAGATTAGTGAGATGAGAGAAATGTGGAAGGAAATACAGATGTTGAGGCAGCAGTTGGGAAGCAGAGCGCCGGCACCCAAGAGAGGAAGTCCTTTTTCACTAGCCATTTTAGAAGAAGGGCTTCCTCCAAATTTTTGACAGTCGAATGTGAGAGAGTACGATGGACATACTGACCCTAAGGAACACTTGAGGAGGTTTGAGAATGCGGCCCTGTTACATCAATATTCAGATGGGGTCAGCTGCAGGGTGTTTCTGGGCACGTTGGTGAGGTTACCCCAGCAATGGTTTAACACCTTGCAAGCCAACTCCATACGATCTTTCGAGGATTTTTCCGGTGCTTTCTCGCACAGATTCGCTAGCATGCAAAAAACACAAAAAAAACTATTTGAGCCTATTTGTGGTGAAACAACAAGAAGCTGAAACCTTGCGAGAGTTTGTCCAGCGTTTCAACAATGCAGCGCTGGAGATACCAGCGGCCACTCTTGACATCATGATAAGTGCCTTTACCCAGGGACTTAGAGGAGGAGAGTTCTTTAAATCGTTAGTGAAGAAACCTCCATCAAGTTATGATGATCTGGTATCTCGGGCGGAAAAATATGTAAATCTCGAAGATGTCCAGCGGCATAAGAGGATGGAGCAGCGGCCTGGGGGAAGTAGAGTTGAGGGAGTGTAAAGAGGAGGTAGGAAGAGAGGCGTAGGCGAGAGGGATGATGATAAAGCTAGGGGCAGAGGGCAATTCTCATACCATGTTCCTCTGGATGGGAGTTGTGACAAGGTGATGGAAGTGAGGGAGCCCGAGGGGAGGTGGGAGAAGTCGCAAAGGGTTGAATGTAGTGCTAGATTGCCTTCGCGGGATAGACAAGAAGGATCCTCATACAGGAGTCGACAGAGGTCTCGCTCGTCCCCTATGCGTGTTCAAGTCCTTCCATGGATAAATTAGAGGATTAGGGAGCAGAGAGGGGAAGGTTGAGGTCAAGATGTCCCTCAGGAGCCCGTCGAACCGAGGATGGGAATGAATGAGGATAACAATCCTATGAGAGGAATGATTCATATGATCTCGGGGGGTGCTACTGATGGAGACTCTGGGCGAGCTCGGAAGGCACGTGGGAGAAGGTTGGAGAACTTTGAGATATCTAGGGGTGCAGACTTACCACAAAACCCCATCATCAGCTTTGGGCCGGAAGACCTCCGAGGCGGTGTGAATCCACATAACGATGCCTTTGTGGTGACGGTCATCGTTATCAATTATGATGTTGCGAAGATATTTATTTATAATGGAAGCTCCGTAAACATCTTGTTCAAGAGCACATTGGATCAAATGAAGGTGGAAGGATTCGAATTTGAGCTGGTCTCCACCCCGCTGTATGGTTTTGCAGGACACGCTATCCCGCCTTTATGTCAGATTGTTCCTCCCCTATCCTTGGGGACTGATCCTCTGCGAGTAACAAAAATTATAGCCTTCACCGTGGTAGATACTCCGTCAGCGTATAATAAAATTCTAGGACGACCAGCCCCGAAGGATTTTAGAGCTGTAGCTTCCACTTGTCATCAGAAGCTTAAGTTTCCTGTGGGAAAAGGAGTTGGAGTCTTGTGCGGGGAACAAAAAGTCGCGCGTCGGTGTTATGAAGGGGTAGTGAGGGAGGAGGTAAAAGGAGCGCATGTGGAGGTTAACATGATTAGGAAAGGAAGAAGTGGGTGACTTGGTTCTGTTGAAGGTGCAAGAAGAGCAGATGGAAAGTTGGACCTAGAGTGGAAGGGTCTTTTCAGAGTGATTGAAAAATTTAATTGTGGAGCTTATTACTTGGAGAATGCCCAAGGCAAGGCTTTAAAGAGGCCCTGGAATGCTTACCACCTTAGGGAATATCATTCTGAATTTTATCGTTGATGTATTTCGTCTTTGCATTTTCACATGTAATCAGTTGGAATTCAATAAAATCAAGTTCTTCTTTCCAGTTCATGAATGTTGGTGTATTATGAAGGTGAGAAAACTTAATTTTCCTGCTAAGGCATCGCCTAGCAGAGGAGTAGAGTTGAGAAAGAGAAAAATTTTATTTTTTCTGCTAAGGCATCGCCTAGCAGAGGAGCAGAGTTGGGGAGGAAAAAAAATTTATTTTCCTGCTAAGGCATCGCCTAGAAGAGGAGCAGAGTTTGGGAGGAGAAAAATGTTATTTTCCTGCTATGGAGTCGCCTAACAGAGGAGTTAGATGGTGAGGTGAAGAATTTTTATTTTCCTGCTAATGCGTCGCCTAGCAGAGGATTTAGAGGGTGAAGGTGGAGAATTTTTATTTTCCTGCTAAGGCGTCGCCTAGCAGAGGAGTTGGAGTGTGAGGGTGGAGAATTTTTATTTTCCTGATAAGGCCCGACTTAGCAGAGGAGTTATGAGATGTTGAGGTGAGAGTTTGATTTTTTCTGCCAAGGCCCGGCTTAACAGAGAAGTTTTGAGATGATGATGTGAGAGTTTTATTTTCCTGCTAAGGCATCGCCTAGCAGTGGAGTTAGATGGTGAAGAGGTTGAAGTTTTATTTTTCCTGCTAAGGACTATTCTAGCAGAGGAGTCAAAGGCACGGGGAAGTGGGAATTATTTTCCTTCAAAAGCTTAGTAGAGGACCTTGAAGATGTGGGCGACGAGGGCATACCGTGTTAGAAAAATTTATTTGGTTTGTCGTTAACGAACGATGTTTGCCATTGCGAAAATTACGGGGATCGACCTGCCCGGTCAGGTCATGGAGCTTTGGGGGCAACTCCCCCAAAAGCTCTTCGGAAACCACACGGGCGTGCGGGCGAGCACTAGGGTGGTCTGAGAGGGCGAGCGTGGCAAGCGAGGCGTTCGGGCGCTCGGGCGCTGGGCGAGCGTGGGCGAGAAGGGCAGGGGCGATCTCGCGCGGGCGAGTATGCAGGGGTGGGGCGATCTCGCGCGGGCGAGCGTGCAGATGGATGGTCATGCAGCGAGCTTGAAGGCTCTGGGGCTCGGCAGGGGCGAGCGGACGGCCAGGCTCTGGGCGAGCATGCAGCAGGGCGAGGGTCGAACGTGAGGGCGTCTGGGCGTGCGCGACAGTGCGGCTCGGCAAGGGGCGAGCGGGCAGGCGGCGAGCTTGGGGGCTTTTGGGCGAGCACTCGTGCGAGGACCTGGCGTGGGCAAGGGCGAGCTCGGTCGAGGGTGCGCTCAGGCAAGGAGGCTGGCGAGGCGTATGTGTGGGTGGGGTGTGCGCGCGGCTGGGCAAGTAGGCGCGCACGGCGAGGGCTCGGCATAGGCGAGCAGGCGAGACTAAGGGCGAGGCTTCGGGTCGAGGAGGAGGGGGAGTGCGAGGGCTTGAGTGTGTAAGTTGGGGCGAGAGCTCGGCTGGACGAGTAGGTGCGCACGGCGAGGGCTCAACGTGGGCGTGCAGGCGAGGGCTCGAGTGTGCACGCTGGGGCGAGGGCTCGGCTGGGCGGGTGGGCTTCGATGGTGGAGCGTATGTGAGTTGCAGAGGAAATTATGTAGGGGAGAAGTGAAATGGAGTGAAGAAATGACTCTTATTTAAAGAGCCCAAACCAAATCTTGCCATTCAGGACGAGATTGCGATTTGATTTATTTCCGAATTTTTGGAGACTCATGAGCGGCAGGAAGATAATGCACAACTCGCGTACAGTAAACCGAGGACAGCACAAACTGAGGACAACACAATTAATCGAACTTTGAACCAACGATTCAGTTCGACTCGGGAGGGGGAGACTGGTGATACCCCATGGTTGGGCCCACTATCCTTGGTCCATCCGAAGCCCAAATGGAAGACAGGCCCATCAAGGGCCCATGTATTCTTCTATAAATACCAGGTTTGAGTGTTCAGTTGATTCATTCAATATATTATTTTTCAGCAGCACCCTCAGTTGCTCGCCACTTATATCCTCAGTCTCTGACTTGAGCGTCGGATGGGCTACGACAGGACACCCTCCTGGCCCCCTAATGGTCTTATTCGTGATTTCAGGTTTATGACTATTTTGAAACCTGCGTCTGGACTAGTGACACCCGCTGGAATCGGACCCTAAATTTCTCGTGAGTATCAGGATACATGCCAAATGAATTATAAAATCGAGCTTCGAATTGAGCTCTAACTCGAATGCACTGAATTCGAGTCGAATTCGAGTCTTAAAATTTTACTAATATTTTACTCAATTCTATTCATTTGCACCCCTAGTCTAGCTACATCTAGTCGGTTTAGTAACATGATTAAAAACTAACAATTGTTAAGGTCAGTTAAAGTTTTAATTTTTTTTTAAAAAAGAGTTGATCTATCTCTCTAAACTCTATCTTCGATCTTAACAGAAATGTTAAAGTACTTAATACACAAAATATTGAGCACATGAACTTCATGCGCTCTTTTCATTAGTTTTTACGTGTTTTTTCAGTTAATTTTTAATGATAAATTAATTCTAAAGACAAAAACACGTAAAAATTTATAATTTAATATTTATTTACGTCACAAACAAAATAATTGCAATACTTTTTTGGCCCGAAACAATGTGGAAGAGAAAAAGGCAAGTATCAGTTTACGTTCTACATCAGAGTCACTTGAAAAAGGCGTAAGGTTTCCATTTGTGTCCTCATTTAACGTGAAGAGCAAAATTTTTAGAAGAGTAAAGTTCCATTTCACGCAAGTGCGCTAAATAAAAAGTTGGAACCAGACAATGATGTATACCAACCAATGGCCATATTATTATACATAACTATTGTTGCGAAGTGTTTAATTTACCAATAAAATGTTTTCTTGGAGCAGTTATCTATATAATTTTGATGTATATATCATTGTTATCATATATTTTCGTTAGTTGTGGGGTCGGTTATATGAATATTAGTTTCACAAACTAAACAACTTTCTCACATGTCATCTCTTAAATTAAGATCGAAGATATATCTTTTAAGAACTTTTATCCAAGTTTTCAATGGCGTACCTCTCTTTCTTTTAACTTGTCAGTCTAAGATATGTTGGATCGATGCTGTGTTTGATCTCCTCTTCACATGACCAAACTATGTTAGACGTCTTTCGCTAATCTTATCATCTACGGAGCTACACTTAAATAGCTCATAATCCTTCATTCCTAATTCTATCTTTGCTCGTTTTGCCACACATTTATCTTAACATACACATCTTTGCTACTGTCATTTTGCCCATGCATATATGATATAAAAGAAATACCGTTTTAGTAAATTATGTAATTGGCACGTGGAAGTAGTAATAGAGAATTGAGAAACAGTTTTTAAAATTTATTCATGACATTATACAAGTAATGATTTAGTTTTCCATAAAAAAATAATAATTTATGTAATCTACCACATCTGTAGATTAGTATTCGGATTTGAGTTAATGACATAAAATAGAATCGATCGAATTTGGAATTTCATATAAATAAAGGGTGAAGTTGGGGGAAAAACATTAGTATTTAACTAAATGAAGTAAAGATATTTTAGTAAAAACATATAACTTTTCACATATATACATGAAGGGCCCTACAAAATTAGACTTTGACCAAATTGGTTGGTTTTTTCTTGTGTTAAATTTTAGTAAAATGACTTTTTAGAAAGCATTTTAAAACGTTTTTTTGATATGGAAATTCCTGAAAATAAAAACTTGAACTCCTATTTTATTTGACATTTTTGTTTTACTTTATTGTAAAAGCTAATATCTAGGTACAAGTTTCAAAATTTTGACACCTTTAAATGATGTTTAGATTTAGATTATCAGTTTCACCCCGTCATATCAATCTTTTTATTCAATACCAAATTTATCTTTATGTGTTTTGTTATTTTACCATGTTATAAATGTTGGTAATTACATGTCCAAATTTTACTCAAACATCCACAACTTTTTACTTTTAAAATTTTACTAATTTTTTTATAAGCATAACATCGAAATTCAACAATTTAAATACTTAACATTTCCATAAATCAAAAAAATTTAAGATTCAAAATCTCAAGTACATAAAAATTCCTAAATCGTTAATTAACAAAATTAAATTCCTATCTCTATCAAGATCAACTAACTTCAAAATAAAGCATAAATATCTCTACTCAAAACATTAACAAAAATCTTTTAAATATTATAACTATCAAGCTAATGCGGAAAATAAATGTCCATCGGGAGTGTAGTGTCGGACTCGATCCACTTAAGCGTCGGCGCCTTCCTTAATATCATCATCACCTGCAACATTCAAACCTAGTGAGTCTAATGATTCAGCACGTCCTAAACAGGAGTAACAAATAGTATATATATAAGCACAAGCATTAAAATCATACTCTTATTCAAAATAACTTTAAGCATAAATAAATCGTATATCGTAAAACTTTCAATTATTTATCCTTTTGGGTGAATTTTGATCATTGAAAGTGACTAGCCTTTTATCCTCTGGTCGACTGATCAATCTTAGCTCACTATTGTGCATGAAGACGGGTACTAGGCACCGGCGTAAAATAAAAATACGATTGTTGGGTTCCCTCTGGAGCCTTGTCCCTCTGGGGTTTTTTCCTTTACGATATTCCCAAAAATCATATATCATATCCTTTATGTCACAGTCAATTCACATCCCTCAAAATATTTTTTTTCCTTTTTAAACCATAAAATATCAAGACTTCCCAAAAATAACATTTTTACAGTATAAATTGCACAACTTTACGATAAATCATAAAATATCATATTTTCATCAAATATCATAATATCATTTAACATGCATTATGAACATTCGGGATGATGCCAACCCTTTTCGTACTACCCAGGTGTAAAATGACCGTTTTGCCTTTGGACGTAAAATTTCTCGATTTTGAATTTTTCTTACTTTCATTGACTCTAGACCATCCTAAATAATTATTTAAGTTTAAATTAAATTTTTAATATTTTTATTTAGCTTAAATTCAAGGTTTTCGATTTAATTTCCTATTTACTAATTCGTGAAGCGTTTAATTCCCGATTTAATTCAAACTTTAATATTTTAAACCCAAAATTTTATTATGAACTTTTCATACTTAAATTACCCTCGTGAACCAGTAATTGACCTCCTGGACCATGGTTCAAACCCTTTCTTCCTAAACCATATACTCGAACCCTCGACTAACTCCCTTGAGCCACGACTCGATTTCATCGAGCCACCCCCGAACCATCATGGACCAGACCCTCACTCAAGCCTCCTGGACCTTCTCTGACCTAGCCTAACCCAGGGCACCAACCTCTAGACACGAGACCAGCCCTTTGCGCATGCACCAAACCGCGCGAGTTTCCTCATGCTTTGGTCGAGCCCCCATCGAGCCACCGTGCATCAGCCCCTGACCCGACCCTTGACCATCCTCCCTAGACCTTATTGGACCAGCTTAGACCCCCACAGCCCAGCCACAGACCCTATTTCAGAAGCCGCCCCCACGCGTGCATGGGAAGATTCCTTGAACACGTGGGCTCTTCCCCTACCGGCAACCAGCACAGCATCTCCCCAAGCCCTGGCCGAGTCGCATGCAGCCATGGACCAAGCCAAGCCTTCTTCCTTTAAAGAAACCCTATGATTCTAGCCTCCCTATTGCATAGCCCTTCCAACTCGAGTCCAGCCCTCGTTTCCACCTTAATTTGTCCATGTTACACTCATTAAAAATCCTATGTTGGCAGCGTACTCGTTGGTAATCATATCACGTTCAAATATACGTAAAAACTTTCAAAACTTTAAAAAAATATCATCAAAACGTTAAGCAATTTGAACTCCAATATTTTTCATGCAAAAATAAACAAAACATACATATTATGGATCGAATGATGCGTCAAGGGAGTTTAGAAACGTGCCTTTGCGTTTTAGAACGCTCGAAAATACGATTGTCGGCGTGGGGTGCGAAGAAGAACGAACGTTGGACGAAGACTTCTTGTTTTTCCTCCTCCAAATTTTCGAAAATATGAGGGTGATGTGTGTGTAGTGTTTCAGCTGGTAGGGTGGAAAAAGGCCTAGCTTTTTATTTTTTAAGATTTTAATTTGCATGATAATGAACTTGAGTTTTGGGCTTTTAAGTTTTGGAGCAATTGGGCCTGCTCATCCTAGGTAAATTAGGTCCAATAACACCTGTTTAATTGAAAAATAAAATTCTATAAAAATTAATTTTAAAAAATAATGCATTTGATATTTTAAAAGCCCCTCGTTTGCACAAAACCGACTTCCCGGATAAAACCGAGCTTGTCCCGTAAAATAATTGAACTCTATCATTTTAGAAAAATTTATTAATATTTAATCATATTAAGAAGCCTTGAAAATTTTTTGTTTTAAAATATTTATTTTGTCTTGGTCGTCCCCGGTCTCATTTCCCCGGCTTATTATCGAATATTCAGATAAAATCTACAATTCTCATGAAATAATTTCATATAATTATTTAATCATGCAATCATACATTTAACCATTTAATATTTATCATGCAAGCATTTAAAATCAATTAAATAAAACAATTATGTAATTTAATTCATTTGCATATATGCGATTTACGTGGCCCGATTTTTCGGGCATTACATTTACCCTTGTGCATATTGATTTTTTTTACCATAGTTACCCTTATAAATATTGATAATTATAATATTACCTTATTTTATTGTATAAATCCAACTAATTACAAAATTTTATTAAAAAACAATTTGTTTTTGTGAGAAAACAAAGCTATATGAGTATGCAATACATACATCGTGGTACCATTCTATTATAAACATCCAATGCAATATAAAATTAACATTATATGGATTTGGAATTGATACACCTGGCTCATCCCCTGGCCCATCCCTAGCCCAAATGGAAGACAAGCCCATCAAGGGCCCATGTATTCTCCTATAAATACTAGGTTTAAGTGCTCAGTTAATTCATTCACTATATTATTTTCAGCAGCACCTTTAGCTGCTCCTCCATATATCCTCAGTCTCTGACTTGAGCGTCGGAGGGGCTACGCCAGGACACCCTCCTGGCCCCCTTCTAACGGTCTTATTCGTGATTTCTGGCTCAGGATAATTCCAAAACCTGCGTCTGGACTAGTGACACTCTCTGGACCCTATGGATGGGCCCACTACCCTTGGCCCATCCCTAGCCCAAATGGAAGGTAAGCCCCATCAAGGGCCCAGGTATTCTCCTATAAATACCAGGTTTGAGTGTTCAGTTAATTCATTCACTATATTATTTTTCAGCAGCACCCTTAGCTGCACTTAATTCATATCCTCAGTCTCTAACTTGAGCGTCGGAGGGGCTACGCTAAGACACCCTCCTGGCCCCCTTCAAACGGTCTTATTTGTGATTTCAGGCTCAGGATAATTCCAAAACCCGCGTCTGGACTAGTGACAATTGCTGGAATCAGACCATAAATTTTTCGTGAGTATCACTTGGCGCAGTCTGTGGGAAAATTTGAGTTGAGACGTAGAGATGGTAGGGAGGAGAGGGAGCAGAAGAATTAACTCAGCATCATCGCGTCCTCAGAGAAGACCCGAATAGTCTCATGCTGAGGCGAGGCAAGAACAACCCCTTCAGGAGACGAGAACTGAATAACCTCGTCAAGAGACCAGGGCCGAGCAACCCCGTCCTAATGAGAATGTGGGGAACTTGACCCTGGAGCAGTTGGGCCAATTTATCTCTCGGACAGTGGATGAGGCTATGAAGCGGAACCAAGAATCTATGTTCGCTGAAGAGCAGGCTACTCGCCAGGAGCGAAAGGAAAATGTTGAGGGTCAGCAGAGCAGGATTGAAGAAACACATCCCCTCCCAAGCGAAGGGAATGTGGAGATTGGAGAGATGTGGAAGGAAATATGGATGTTGAGGCAGCAGGTGGAAAGAAGAGCGCCGGCCCCCAAGAGAGGAAGTCCTTTTTCGCTTGCCATTCTGGAGGAAGGACTTCCCCCGAGTTTCCGACAACCAATGTTGGAGAATACGATGGACATACCGACTTAGAAGAGCATTTGGGGAGATTTGAGAATGCGGCTCTGTTGCATCAGTATACAGATGAGTCAAATGCAGGGTGTTTTTGGGCACGTTGGTGAGGTCAGCCCAGCAGTGGTTTAACACCTTGAAGCCCCAAGAGGCACCAGAAGAATTATTTGAGCCTATTTGTGATGAAACAATAGGAGTCTGAGACTTTGCGAGAATTTGTCCAGCATTTTAACAATGCAGCGCTGGAGATACCAGCGGCTACCCCGGACATCATGATAAGTTCTTTCACCCAAGGCCTGAGAGAAGGAGAGTTTTTTAAATCACTGGTCAAAAAACCTCCGTCGAGCTATGATGACTTGCTGGCTCAGGCGGAGAAGTATGTAAATCTAGAAGATGCCCATTGGTATAGAAGGATGGAGCAGCGGCTCGGGGGAAGTAGGATGGAGGGAGGAGAGAGAGGAGGTAGGAAGAGAGGTTCAGGGGAGAAGGAGGAACACAGAAATAGAAGTAGAGGACAATTCTCATCACATGTCCCTCTGAACAGGAATCGTGATATGGTAATGAAGGTGAGGGAGCCAAAGGGGAGGTGGGAGAAGTCGCAGAGAGTGGAAGGCGGTGTTAGGATGCCTCTGATGGACAGACGAGAGGGATCCTCATCCAGAGACCGACCGAAACCTCACCCGTCTCCTAGGCGAGGTCGAGGTCCTCCTTGGATCAACTAGAGGGTCGGAGAGCCGAAAAGAGAAGGCTGGGGTCAGGATGTTCCTCGGGAACCTGTCGAGCCGAGGAGGAGAACAGACGAAGATAACCACCCCACGAGAGGAATGAACATCAATATCTGTGAATGTTGGATGCTTATCAGGGATATCACCAAATCCCCTTAGCTGTGGAGGACCAAGATAAAGTGAGCTTCATCACCTCTGAAGGAACTTTCTGCTACGTGGTCATGCCCTTCGGAATCAAAAATGCCGGAGCCACGTATCAAAGATTGATGGATAGGGTATTTTCTGAGCAGATGGAAAGGAATGTCGAAGTGTATGTGGATGACATCATGGTAAAATCAAAAGACTCAGCCCAACTCATACCTGATTTGGTGGAAATCTTTGCCACCCTCAGATCCTACGGGCTGAAGTTGAATCCTCAGAAGTGTATCTTCGGGGTGAGGAGTGGAAGGTTTTTGGGTTATATGGTGACAGAGAGGGGGATTGAGGCCAACCCCGAGAAAGTTCAAGCAATCCAAGATATGGTCTCTCGCCAGGGACCCAAAGATGTTCAGTAGTTGACAGGGAAGATTGCTGCGCTGACACGTTTTATCTCGAGGTCCGTCCACAGAAGCTTATCATTCTTCCGGACCTTGCGTAAGGCAAAAAAATTTGAATGGGGTCCGGATTGCGAGAAAGCTTTCACATAATTGAAAGAGTACCTTGCTGAGCTTCCTGTCCTTGCCAAACCGGCAGCAGGTGAGCCTTTGTGGGTATATTTATCTTCCACCAAAGGGGCTGTGAGTTCGGTCCTTGTCAGGCCAGAGGGATCAGTTCAGCAGCCGGTTTACTATGTTTCGCATGCACTCAAAGGGGCAGAGATAAGATACTCAGGGTTGGAAAAATTGGCTTTGGCTTTGGTGATGACAGCGAGGCGCTTGAGGCCCTATTTCCTATCTCATCCAATTGTGGTGCTCACCAACAGTCCATTGGGCAGAATCCTCACTCATTCGGATATGTCTGACCATTTGATTAAGTGGACTACTAAGCTAGGAGAGTATGACATCCAGTATGAGCCGAGAACAACTATTAAAGCACAAGCATTAGCCGATTTTCTGGCTGAGACCGTGCATCTTGAAAATGAAGACCCTTGGAAAGTGTATGTGGATGATTCATCTTCTAAGGATGGAAGTGGGGTGGGGGTAGTATTGATTTCGCCAGCTGGGGAGGAGGTGAAGTTAGCGGTTAGGTTTGATTTTCGAGCATCCAACATTGAGGCAGAATATGATGCTGTGTTGGCAGGACTTCAAGCAGCCAGAAATGTGAGAGCTACCCGAGTACATGTTTTTTTTGATTCACAGTTGGTAGCGCAGCAGATGAAAGGATTGTATGATGTGAAAGATGAAAAACTTATTGAGTAAGCGCAAGAGGTGAACAGAGTTAGAGAAAAATTCACCGAGGTTACGTTTGAGCAGATTCCCAGAAAAGAAAATGAGAAGGCAGACACTCTAGCCAAAATGGCTGGGACAATGGGAAGTTGGAAGACTAGAGATGTGGTCTTTCAAGTCGAACTCACACCTCACATGAGTTCACCTGCAGTTGAGCGAGAAGATGAGGATTGGAAAACCGCTATAACTGATTACTTGAAGGAGGAAAAACCTCCTGTTGATCCGAGGGAATCTCGTAAATTGAGAATAAAATGTTCGGGTTATATGTGATCGAGGAGGTATTGTATCGAAAATCCTTCGCCGGACCACTTCTTCGATGCTTTAGTTATCATGAGGCTGATTATGTGCTCCGAGAAATTCATGAAGGGTGTTGTGGAAATCACCGGGGGCGTACGTTTTGGCAAAGAAGGTGTCGCTCGCTGGTTATTGTTTGCCCTCAGTGCTACATGATGCTCAAGAGTTGGTGATGTCCTGTGATAGCTGCCAATGTCACGCCCGATTGCATCACCAACCGGCCGCGCTGATGAGGGCTATCGTCGTTGCTTGTCCTTTTGACCAATGGGAAATAGATATAGTAGGGCCTTTTCCTATAGCTCCCGCGCAGAAAAAGTTTCTATTGGTAGCAGTTGATTATTTTTCGAAATGGGTTGAAGCAGAGCCGTTGTCCAGAATTGCTGAGAATGACGTACTGAAGTTCCTGTGCAAGAATATAGTGTGCAGGTATGGGGTGCCCAGGAAACTGATATCCGATAATGGAAGACAGTTCTAAGGAGCTAAGATCCAAGCCTGGTGTAATGAGATGAAGATACAACAAGTCTTTACCTTTATAGCTTACCCGCATAGTAATGGGCAGGTGGAGGTGACTAATCGGACGCTGGTGCAGGGTCTAAAGGTTCGACTGGGCAAAGCTAAGGGCAATTAGGTGGATGAACTCCCAAGTGTCTTATGGGCGTACCAAACCACTCCGAGAGAAGGAACCAGAGAAACTCCATTCAGTCTGGTCTATGGTAATGAGGCGGTGCTCCCATCTGAGATTTGTTTGGAATCTGCAAGGGTGATCTGTTATGATGAAGATAATGATATGAGACGCGCCATAGACCTTGATTTGTTGGAAGAAAAGAGGGAAGCCACGAGCATTCGCATGGAAGCCTATAAAAACCGCATGGCGCAATCTTATAATCGGATGGTCATTCAGAGAAGCTTCCAGGTAGGCGACTTGGTCCTGAGGAAGGTGCAAGAAGAGTAGAGAGGGAAGTTAGACCCAAAGTGGGAGGGTCCCTTCAAAGTGATTGAAAAGCTTAAATCTGGAGCTTACTACTTGGAAAATGTGCAAGACAAGGCTTTGAAGAGACCTTGGAACGCTTACCACCTTAGGAAATACTATTCTTGATTATATCGTTGATGTATTTTATTTTCTGAATTTTCCTATGTAATCCGTTGGAATTCAATAAAATCAAGTCCTTCTTTTCAAGTTCATGAATGTTGTTGTATTTTGATGGTGATAAGAATTTTATTTTCCTACTTAGGCTGCGCCTAGTAAAGGAGTAGAGTGGAGGAGAAAAATTAAATTTTCCTACTAAGACATCGCCTAGCAGAGGAGCAGAGTAGTGGAGAAAAATTAAATTTTCCTACTAAGGCATCGCCTAGTGGAGGAGCAGAGGCGAAGAAGAGAAAAATTTTATTTTCCTACTTAGGTTGCGCCTAGTAGAAGAGCAGAGTGGAAGAGAAAAATTAAATTTTCCTACTAAGGCATCGCCAAGTAGAGGAGCAGAGGCGAAGAAGAGAAAAATTTTTATTTTCCTAATTAGGCTGCGCCTAGTAGAGGAGCAGAGTGGAGGAGAAAAATTAAATTTTTCTACTAAGGCATCGCCTAGTAGAGGAGCAGAGGCGAAGAAGAGAAAATATTTTATTTTCCTACTTAGGCTGCGCCTAGTAGAGGAGCAGAGTGGAGGAGAAAAATTAAATTTTCCTACTAAGGCATCGCCTAGTAGAGGAGCAGAGTGTAGGAGAAAAATTAAATTTTCCTACTAAGACATCGCGTAGTGGAGGAGCAGAGGCGGAGAAGAGAAAAATTTTTATTTTCCTACTTAGGTTGCGCCTAGTAGAAGAGCAGAGTGGAGGAGAAAAATTAAATTTTCCTACTAAGGCATCGCCAAGTAGAGGAGCAGAGGCGAAGAAGAGAAAAATTTTTATTTTCCTAATTAGGCTGTGCATAGTAGAGGAGCAGAGTGGAGGAGAAAAATTAAATTTTTCTACTAAGGCATCGCCTAGTAGAGGAGCAGAGGCGAAGAAGAGAAAATATTTTATTTTCTTACTTAGGCTGCGCCTAGTAGAGGAGCAGAGTGGAGGAGAAAAATTAAATTTTTCTACTAAGGCATCGCCTAGTAGAGGAGCAGAGTGTAGGAGAAAAATTTAATTTTCCTACTTAGGCTGCGCCTAGTAGAGGAGCAGAGTTGGAAAGAAGAGAAAAAATTTTATTTTAATGCTAAGGTATCGCCTAGCAGAGGAGTTAGAGGGTGGGGGTGTTGAAAATTTTATTTTCCTACTAAGGCTTCGCCTAGTAGAGGAGCAGAGTGGACGAGAAAAATTAAATTTTCCTTCTAAGACATCGTCTAGTAGAGGAGCAGAGGCGAATAAGAGAAAAATTTTAATTTTCCTACTCAGGTTATGCCTAATAGAGGAGTAGAGTTGAAAAGAAGAGAAAAAATTTTATTTTCCTGCTAAGGTTTTGCCTAGCAGAGGAGTTAGAGGGTGGGGGTGTTGAAAATTTTATTTTCCTGCTAAGATATCGCCTAGCAGAGGAGTTAAAGGGCGAGGGTGTTGAATTTTTATTTTCCGGTTAAGGTATCACCTAGCAGAGGAGTTAGAGAGCGAGGGTGTTGAATTTTTATTTTTTCGCTAAGGTATCACCTAGCACAGGAGTTAGAGAGCGAGGGTGTGGATTATTTTCCTGCTAAGGTATCACCTAGCAGAGGAGTTAAAGTCGGGGAGGGGGGGGGGGGACTCGCTATGAAACCCCCAATGTCGATGAAGTCAGTAGGGGTGCCAAGCGGAGGATAGCCCTGAGCCTTGAAGAGGCCGACTGCACCCTCGAAACCCACCTCCAGGAAAATGATAAGCTTTAGGGGTACATATCTCGTTGAACTCCTCGGACTTGAGGAATTCCTCCTTGAATGAAGAGGCTTCGGAAGCATGTTGCACCTTGGCGTCCTTGAGGTCCCTACGGATTTGTGCCGCTTCAGCTCGAGCATTCTTTAACTCTTCCTTCAGCCTCTGATTCTCCTTTGCGTGGTCCTCTGTCCACCGCTGATGCTCTTGTTTCTCCTTCAGAAGCTCGTCACCTCGAGCTTGGGATTTCTTAAGCTCCTTAGCATGCATCACTTTCATCTCGTCAATAGTAACCTGGAGCTCTTCGTGAAGAGCCTTGCCCTCGCGTAAGTCTTGGCAGGCGGTAGATCGAGTGTCGTTAGCATGCTCAACCAACTCCCCTATGTACATCATGCCCTGAATAAGTAGACAAGAGTGAAAAGACGACAAGAAAATCAAATATGTATTGGACATCAATCTAGAGACTAGAAGGAGAAATATACCTCAGTTATACTGCTGCATGTCCGACGAGTGAGTTCAGACCACACCATTGAACTCATGAACGCTGTCGGAAGGAAGCTGATACATTATCTTCTAAGCCAGATGAGTAGGATCCCGCCCCATGATGGCCGAATCCGGGGTGTATAGAGGATGTACCTCCGATTCAGGGGGAGGCCCCTCATCTGACCCGGACTCTTCTGGAGGAAAGACCGATACGACTGAGATCTCAGAAATCTTGCACTTACCATGTTGTGGGATTGACGGGCTAGGATCAGTGGACGCCTTCTTCTTACCAGACGGAGGAGGGGACTTGGCTCGAGGAGGTGGAGAGGAGGATCGCTTTGGGGCGGAGGAGGATGAGCCTGCCTTCTTCTTCACAGCAGTAGGGGATCTAGCAGGTTTCTTCGCAGTAGTAGGGCAAGAACCTGTTTTCTTCTTCTCAGCAACATAACACTCTCCCTTTGTGCCCATCGTGACAGCTGGAACGACTGACTTCTGGGGGGCGGAGGATGAACTCCCAGCCTTTTTTTTTGCAGCCTCGTGAAGCAATGCGGCATTCATGATTCTAACACCTGCAAATAAAAACAGTGAACCGAATGAGAATATTATCAAAGAACACGATAAGCAAAAGAGTGACATAAAGGATGAAGAGATGAGAATATCTATCGGCATCCTCTTTCAGCTTAATTTTCGCGGGACTTAACCCGGCATGGCACAGGAGATCTTCAGATAGAAGTTGGGGAATGCTAAAACATCGGTCTCCTAGTACACTCATTATCTGCTGATACTCCTTATCTTTCTTGTAACCCTTAGAAAGTTCAGGCTTGGTGAAAGTAGGGTACCGATCGGTAGAACAAGTAAATTCTTTGAGTGGCTTGATAAAGAATAAGTATTTTTTCCAGTCCTTCACATGACTAGGAGCCCCCTCGAAAAGCTTATGGCTAGACCGAGAAGTCACATAAAAAGGTCCTTCTTTTGATCTGGACAGAACTAAGAAGTAGGAGCAAGTGGTGCAATTCAAAGGGAGGTCTAGGGCCCGGAATAACACATCGGAACAGCTTATCAAGCGGAGAAGCATTGGAAGTGAGCAGACCTAGATGCACTTGATAATAATTGCTCAACTCCTGGAAGAAGTCACATAGGGGAAAGCGGAGGCCTATGTCGAAATGGTGCTGAAAGAAAGTGTAGCAACCCTTGGAAGCTAAGTAGGGCCGGTCCTTGGACGTAGGAATTTTGATCTGGTGAGAAGAAGGAATGTGCCACAAAGCCCTAAGTTTTGATTCACTGGGAGAAGAGATGTGGAACGATAGGTGGCCATACCAGAGGATATCAGCGTTTGAGATGTTCATCTGTTGGGTCACATGACGAACTTCTTTGCCAGGGCGGCTATGGGTGGTGACTTCCTCTTCATGAGAATCTAGGGTAAATTCAGGATCAGTTAGGGAATTCCTACTCATGCTAGACTCACTAGACTCGCTAGACCTGCTAGACCTCTCGGAACCACTCGAGGAACTAGACTCGGAATCGGAAGAAGACATAACAATTAAGGATAATCAAAGAAGAAAAGGAGAAAACTGATCCGTATGAGACATGAAAAAGTAATCACTGAATTAGATCCCGAGAACAAGCAGCCGATTGACACGAGGGCTTCCAGGCGAGGGCGAGGCGCGCTGGCAAGGGTGAGCACGCGCTGGGGCGGACGTGCGAACAAGGGCGGGGGGCGAGTGCTTGGCAGGGGCGAGGGCTAGCGCTCGACAGGGGCGAGGGCGAGCAGGCGTGCCGGGTGGGCGTAAGCACTCGGGCGAGCGTGCGTGCTTGTTTGGGGCGAGAGCGCGCCGGGCACGAGTGAGCACTCAGGGCGAGGGGTGAGCGTGCAGGGCGTCGGGCGAGAGCTCGGGCGCTGCGAGGACAAGAGTGTAGGGTGAGGCAGGGGTGAAGCATGCAAGTGGCTCGGGCTAGGCGGAGGCGAGGGCGAGCGGGCGAGCGTACGGGTAAGGGCGAGCAGACGAGGGCGGTGTTCGGGTGACAGGGCTAGCGAGCGTTCGGGGAGCAGGCGAAGGCGAGGAGGCACATGGCGAGGGCTTGCGCGCACTTTACAGGCGAAGCGCGCGAGTTAGGCGAGGGGCGAGGCAGGAGTGTAGGGCGAGGCAGGGGCGAGGCGCGCACTGGCTAGGCGAGGCGGGATGAGGCGAACGCTCGAGGGCGTGTGCGGGGTAGGGCAAGGGTGATGGTCGGGCGAGACGAGGGCGAGGGGTGAGGCGAGCGGCGCGGGCGTGGGGCGAGGTGCGCACGGGCAGCGAGGCAAAGTTGCCGAGGGTGGCGAGGCAGGGCTGGGGAGATCGGCAGGGCTGTCGAAGGTGGCGAGGCGGTGCAGATGAATGCTCGGCGAGGCTGCTGTGCAAGTGAGAGCGCAGGGCGCACGGGCGGTCGAGCGAAGGAGGAGCGTGTGGGTGAGGAGTAGGCGGGAGAGTTCTAGTGACTGAAGGGCGTAGAAAGCTCTGTAGGGGAGAAGTGAAATTGAAGTGAGGAGGGGAAATATATTTATAGGGAAAGTCCAACCAAATCTTTCCTTCCAAATTTTTGGAGATTGAGGAGCGGCAGAAAGAAAATGCTCGATCTCACCCCACGACCTGACCGGTCAGGTCGATCCTCGTAATTTTCGGAGCGGTAAACATCGTTCGTTAACGACAAACCAAGTAAATTTCTCTAACACGGTATGCCTTCATCGATGATAAATCGAAGAGAACCCAATTAATCGAAATTTTAACCTACGATTCAGTTTGACTCGGGAGGGGGAGACTTGTGATACCTCGTGGATGGGTCCACTACCCTTGGTCCATCCCCAGCCCAAATGGAAGGCAAGCCCATCAAGGGCCTAGGTATTCTCCTATAAATATCAGGTTTGAGTGTTCAGTTAATTCATTCACTATATTATTTTTCAGCAGCACTCCTAGCTGTTCTTCATTCATATCCTCAGTCTCTGACTTGAGCGTCGGAGGGGCTATGCCAGAACACTCTCCTGGCCCACTTCTAACGGTCTTATTCGTGACTTCAGGCTCAAGACAATTCCAAAACCTGCGTCTGGACTAGTGACACTTGCTGGAATCAGACCCCAAATTTTCTGTGAGTATCAGGAATATTTAATTTAGTTTAGAATTTGATTTGACAAGGATTTGGATTTGGATTATATCTTAAACTGTAGCCATATGAATTCATAATTCACCTAATTAATTAATTGATCAAACAAATGTAATGGATCTGAAATCATGAAAAATATTGATTTTAGTCATTAATACATGATTATGAAATTTTTAGCATTGTGTATGTTATTGAATCAATTATACTCTTTTTAACTATGTTTCGATGTTCAATTTTAATATTTTTCCTCAAAATTATATAATAAATGACTAATATCATTATTAATTTTTTATAATTATATTGTTAAATATATGTGTATTACACGAATTTTTTTTAGTCGCGTAATTATAAAAATTTAACAAAGATAGTAGTAATTTAATTACATGATTTGGAGGAGATCGATCAAAATTGATCGTTGAGATATAATTACTTAATCATAATTGTTTCAAAGAAAATATATGACTAAAAATGTCACAACGAAATACACATAAAACTAAAATTGACGGTTTGTATTTGAAAATTTCAATGTGAACCGGTGTTTTCAAAGTCGGATCGAACCTGTGGGTTTATTTTTATTTTTTTAAAATATATAATTATATTTAATTATATGATTTTTTTTTAGATTTTAAACTTGAATAAATGTATATTTTATTATATATATATTTAAGTTATTTAAAATTATTATTATTTTATACAATATAACGGTTATTCAGTCCAACAATCGATCCGATTGGATCTCTTGAACAATCAAACAATTTCAATAATAATTTTTTTGTGGATGTAATTTGAAACTTATTTTTCAGATCACCCCCATCAAATCCATCAATCCTATAACACAACCAGAATTTCGATCAATCAATTCTATTACCTAATAGCCCACATTTTATCAAATTCGAATATTAAATATGCTTTGATATATGAGTAAAAAAAATGAAACAAGCGTAGGTCAGCATTGTGGGATCTATCCGATTAGCATATACAAATATTGATCATTCAGTTAATAAAAGAAATAATATAAATTGTTGTTAAAAAATAAATAATATAAATTGTTCAAAATTAGCGGAAAATTCTTTAAAAAAATATTAGACAACAAACAATAGCACCTGATTGCTTCAATTGCATTTTTCGATGGACTAAAATAGAAAACGATAAAAATATGAAGAAAAATCAATTAGGTAAACACAATTAGGCGATCAAACTTTTGGCACCAATGTCGGAGCAATTTATTTAAGAGTAAAAAAACAATTTCATATCTGATTACAATTCGTTTCAAGGAATTCGAGATGTGATTTTCAAGAAAGAGAATTTGAAAGACTCGGTGCTATATTGCTTAGATTGCAAGTTTGTGTTTGAAAGAAGACTTTGGATTGAAAGAAGATACTATGATGGATTTAAAATCTACTGCAATAACTTTAAAAGTAATTAGTTGAGATTTGAAATTAATATGTTATTATAGATTTGAAATGCGAAAACAACCTTAGTGTCTTTTTAATAAATTAAAATAGAATATCTCGTTAAAATTGTATTTGGATTGATTTGATGTTAGACATTTCAAATTTAAAAAAAAGCTTAAATTGTGTGTTTTTTAAAAGAAGAATCTTGAAATTTTTTATCTGATCACCACGTACAGACACAAGATACGATATCGCTTTCGCTTCTTTTCTTAATTTCTTCTGTAGCTTTATACTTTTTTTCACTTATTTTCTCAT
Source organism: Primulina tabacum (assembly GCF_025594145.1). Classification (NCBI taxonomy): domain Eukaryota; kingdom Viridiplantae; phylum Streptophyta; class Magnoliopsida; order Lamiales; family Gesneriaceae; genus Primulina; species Primulina tabacum. Next base: position 12,843,137 of record NC_134555.1, on the reverse strand, counting down.
CTCCGAGAGGGAAAGGGAGAGAATTTCGAAGTTTTAATGTTTCATGATCCAAAATCATTTTTTTTTTAGTAATTTGGAGAATGTTACTTCTGAAATGGTGTAATACTCTTCTTATACTTGTGATCAGGGGATAATGGAGAAAATTGGTGTGAGGTCCCATGTTCCTGATTAATTTTAATTATCAAACAACCAGGATTTATTAGCGTAAACAATGAAAACGAGTAAAATTTTTCCATTTTGGGCCTACAGAAATTTCGGCATGACCTGCCCGTAAATAGGACATACCAAAAATTTCAAAACAACACAACAAAACATTTATACTCGAAAAGAGACTCCGTTAAAACAAACAGAATAACAATCGCACACAAAGACAACCAGGCCCGATCACACCAAATAGGATCCAACACTCAACAATACAACCATACAAATACACGAGGCATCTCCTCGGCAAATGACTAAATATATAGTATAAATATCTGGGGACTCCCAACTCGAACCGACTCACTGGGCTCCACTGGCAGACGCTCCGCCAGCTGCATCAGAACCACTTGTATAACCTGCTACGGAATCATAAAACAAACCACAGTAGCCCCGAGGGACAGGGGTCAAACCCCAGTACGAAGATCAAATAAATTACAACATAAATAAATGACATGTAATGAAATCAATGCAATGCAATGCATGTAGGGTACCAATAATCTCGGGTATCAAACTGGATCCAAAGAAACGATAACAACAAATGTGGCCACATGTGCCAGGGGTGTGACATGTCAAATACGCCCTCGGCCCTGCACATCTGCGTCAGGAGTGTCAGTCTGCAGAACTGATCGGCCCTTCCGCTAGTCATCAGAGGTGTGACGCTTAAACGCCCTCGGCTCTGATGTCTAAATAACTCATACAAGAGTAAACAGAAATCTCGAAAACAACAGAGTCATGGCTCGATATGAATGCGTGCTCAACAATGCATATAATCCACAGATTATTCCAATATATTTAAAAACTCACATTTATTTTAAAAAAATTTGAGGAATAATCTTAAAATACACCTAAACAGCACAAAGAGCACATAAACACATAATTCTCATAAAATCACATCAATTAAATTATACGTCGTTATAGACGATGTAAAGAATCGAGCAATACCTACCTTAACCTTCAAATTAAATTACCACAATAGTTTATGAACTCCTTGGAGCTTCCTGGCTATTAAAACTTGTGGGAAATAATTTATTCAATCAAATAAAGATTTAGCTCTTAGCCAAAAACAATTTACTAATTCCAGCTTGGACCTAAGCTCGGTTGTAAGGTCTTAACTCAACCAAAACTTAACCAAAAAACATACTTATCATACATGGCTGGAATCCTAACACAAAATACCATAATTCATCAGAAGATGTCATAAAGGAATTCAATCATCTCGACACAGAAAAACGCCCAAAACTAGAAGCCATGGGAAATGAGTTCTGTGACAGATTCAGGTTAGTCACTTATGAGTATAAAATTCATATCTAACTCATCATTGACTCAAATTGATATCGGCCAATTGGAGATGAAAAACAGCTCAAATATATAAGTATTCCTAGAAGAAACCATTTCCATAATCTTAATAGATAAATCCCAGAATTATCCAGAATCTCTACTACCTGCGCACCTCGCGGACAGAAGACTGTATATGAGCAGTTTCGGAAAAATGAGCATAACTACCTCAATTCCTAGTGGAATTTAACGAATCTTATATCAATACGAAGAAAACACATAGCTCTACAACGCCTATTTGAATCATAAGTCCAGAATCCGAGCGCATAAATGTCATAAACTCGAATTACAGTAGCTAATCTGCACAGATCCAACACAGAATTCCATTTTGACACATTTTGGTTTTAAAATCATATCAAATCTGTTTTTAATTGGAATTCCATTTTGTCAGTGGTTCCAGAAAACTAACACAAATATCTATAAGTTATATTTGAACCACAAGTCAAGATTCTTAGTGCAATACACACAGAAACCTGAAAATCAGAAGCCAAAACCTTCAACTCGAAACAGAACTCAACATCTTCTTCCATGAACAAAAATTGAAAACCTAGGCTTAGAGATTACCTTCAAAAGCTTCCTTTGAACTAAAATAGAGTTGGAAATGAGATCTTCAAGCCTTAAAGTACACCATTTACGCAAGAATGAAGGCTGGAAAATAAAACAAAATAGATGCCAAGAGAAGAAACGAGAAGATTGAGAGGAAATGGATTGGGCTTGGGGGAAATGGGTTTCCTATTACACATATACACATATATACATGTATCCAATTAGCTCAAAAGCTAGAATGTGACCCGATCCAAATATTTACAACTCCCGTGTGCTATTAAACATCGATATGTATTTTAATATCGTCTATAATCTCAATATTTTTCTAATGCATATGTTTAACACACAAGTATAATTATTTGGCTTAATTATTTTAATTTAGCACTTTAAAATAAATATTTCTAATTCTTACCAAATACTGAATAATTAAATTCGGGTTCTCACATTCTCCCCTTCTAATAAAAGATTTCGTCCTCGAAATCTAGCATACACCACTTACACAAAGTGGTTAAAATATTTACCACTGATAATACATAGGAAAATCTGAGTACATGGAGTTATTCATCATATTTTCAAACAAGTGAGGCCACTCTTGACGCATTCTAGCTTCTAATTCCCTTATAGCTTCTTCTATCCCACATCTACTCTACTGTACCAAAACCAAAGGAATCGTCTTGTTCCTGAGTTGCTTCTCGTTGCGATCAAGAATTTGAACTGGATGCTCAACATAACTTAGGGAACTATCTAACTCCACATCCTCGGTACTCAATACATGAGATGGATCTGGCTCGTACTTCCGTAGTATAGATACATGAAACACATCGTGTATGGCAGACAAACTTTGTTGCAAGTCCAAACGATAAGCCAAAGTGTCAATCCTGTCAACAATTGCATGCGGAACAATATAACGTGGAGCTAACTTCCCTCTACGTCCAAATCTCATAGTACCACGAAACGGTGATACTTTCAAGAAAACATAATCGCCAACTCGAAACTCTAAAGGCCGACGCCTTTTATTAGCATAACTTGTTTGACGATCCTGGGCTGCTTTCATTCTTTTCCTGATCAATTCAACTTTATCTTTCATTTCTTGTACAACCTCTGGTTTAGACATCTGTCGTTCTCCTACATCTTCCCAACAAATCAGAGATCTGCACTTTCTGCCATATAAAGCTTTAAATGGTGCCATACCGATCGTTGTCTGAAAACAATTGTTGTAAGAGAATTTGACCAGAGACTATGACTCTTGCCAACCACCCCTGAAATCCATTACAACTGCTCGTAACATATCCCCTAGAGTCTGGATAGTTCTTTCTGACCTTACCATCTGTTTGGGGATGATAAGCAGTGCTCATGGTCAACTTTGAACCCAAAGCTGATTGCAAACTACTCCAAAATTTTGAAGTAAACTGTTGCGTGTTTTCTTGATTGCTCGCAAGCGCACGACATCAAGTTATAGTAAAATGTATTTTTGAGTACAAGTGTCGATCCCACGAGGAATGTGTATATAAATGTATATTAGTACTTGTTATTAAAATAGTCTCAACTTTATTTAGAATAATCAATCAAAAGATTTGTTTGCAAAAATAACTAAATTGAAAATGGATTTAAATGTAACACCAATTTATAGCAATTAACAATGGAATAAAAGATCTAGAGATCCGATTTCACGCAACTGTCCACCATGTGTAATTTCTTGTAGCTATATTATAAAAATCCTTCTTATTCATTAGCCATGAATCCTATAATTATCTACTACCTCTCCCGAGTGTTAAGAAGATATTAGTTATCTAAAAAAAGATTGCAACGTCCCCATCAACAATCTACAATTAAATAACACAACAAGCACTAGATTCTTTATGGGCTTCGATAGCATTATAGGCCCTCTCGAACTCTATAAATACCATTGATGTATTTTTCTCTTTTCTTGTTTATAATTTCCTCTTCCGAGTGATAAATTTTAAACATATAAATCATTCAAATTATAATCAATAAATTGAAAGCATTAAGATTAGAACAATACAAATGAACAATATGAAAAATTTAAATAGCTTAGTTCATAAATTCCAACACATGGTTTCTAGTTTTTGTTCCATCTTTCCTCTATAAATAAAATTTAGTTCATGATAACACAAGCAAAATAACAAAACATGGTTCTCAAACAAGGCATATCAAATGAAAAATAAAAGAAAGAAGAACTTAGA